>NC_079364.1:31238200-31548200 GCF_021018895.1 Seriola aureovittata
TTCAATACAATGTAAATTATTAATAAACTTTATAGTTTCACACTTGGTGGATGGTCAGTTTTCTCAGAGATCAGTTCTTCTTCCCTGCTGTAAAACAGTGGCCTACACAAAAGGTTGTGCTGCGCAGCCACTGACAACTGCTTAGAGTGATGAAGTATTCATTTTAAATAGTGTAACGTTAGCCGTTAGAAAATGTCACGCACACACGTACGTGCGCATGCAGCTGCTACATCCTGTTTCCAGACTACATACAAGACACATGGATGTTACAGAAATGTAAGAAGTAACAAGAAATGTCAGTAGACGAACGTCAAAGATGTTTTTGAGGTGATGGAGAAAAATTGTCTCCGTTAGATAGTTTTCCCACCAGAGTCCTGACAAGTTGTTTTTTTCATTGTTAAACATCCCACTAGATACAGACGTCATTTTTAATGACTAAATTTAACACATTTTCATAAAATGTTTGTTATAAAATTAATTCTTCAGATCTTTAAACTTTCAGATGTGAAGTAGCTGAGTCACATCCTGCAGGTGTTATGTTGGAGTCAATACTGTTATCTTATATATACATAAATATTGCCAAAGTATGGCTGTTCCTGTCATATTATCCCAGTTTAACCTTCATTCCACTGGCTCCCAGTATCTTTTAGAATAGATATTAAGGGGCCCGCACGCACGCACGCACGCACACACACACACACACACACACACACACACACACACAGTATCATTCATTAAATTAGATATTGTGTGTCTTTGCTTTTGTTAGCTTTAAAATAAATGCTTTTGAAGATACCTGCAGGTCTACAGTATTTAATGTTGCACACCTAAAAACCCTTCAACCTATACCAACAATTGATATGGTCATTTTGATTATAGTTATGAAGTTAATTATTAATCACAAGTTGCAAATTGTTTATGAGACTGAATCAATGAATAAGCTATCCGATCCCTTTTTAAGGGTGGTGCCCCGAGGTGGATTTAATGTAAATTAAATCATATTACTTAATGAAATGAATTATCTCTGATCGCCAAAACTGATAATGTGTTGCACCTAAAAAATGCCCTCAACTCTTCATTACAGTACAACTATAAGAAACAACCCATGATGTAGATTCCTGATCTTGTCACTGAGCTGTGTTGATATTATCCAAGCCTATAAACAAATGGCTTGTAACAGCTTTCTACTAGTGCTATTGCGTATTGTCCAGACCCTTGACAAACACTTAAGTTTGTTCCATTACTTCCTAAAAGACTCACAGCTGGCAACCACGAAGCTGCTTTTCATTTATTTTCTTAATTTTTCTTTCTTGATTCCTGTCCCACTTGCTCCATCATTTATTCTCTCTCCAGCCTCGTCTGCATCTCATTAAAACAGTTAAACCTCATCAAAAAGTAAAATTAACGCCCAGGAGAGAAGGTTGTTTGATTGGCTGAGGTCAGCGGACTCTGTGGGAGAGGGGCTGATGAATAGAGGTGGAGGCTTATAGATGGATTTCTCAACTCTTTGAAAGCTGCAGAGGCAGGGACCAGTAAAACAGTAAACCCCCGTAAAACTAGTTCCATGGGGAGAGGAGAAAGTCAGAGCAGCCTGGGGCCAGCAATATCAGACCAACAGCAGCTATAACAGACATATATCCACACTCTCAGTAAGTTACACTGACTGCTCCAAAGTTGATTTGACACAAAATTTAAACAATTGTGTTAATTTTTGTCAATTCATCATTTAAGTTATATAAGAAGATATTAAAGGTCCCATATTTTATTATTTTCCTGTGTTTTATTTGAAGTGTTGATCCATAAGAAGATATATTTGTGGTTTTAAGAACCAAAAACAATCTTAGTGTAGTTTTACATCTCCTCTCTCAGGCTTCTCTCTGGAGCTCTAGCAACAACAGGTCGGTTTTCTGAGTAACACACAACCAGGCTACGCACAGGTAATGGATTGTAGCCTACTACTGTCGCTTGGTAAAACTCACCTGTAATGCCGCTGAAATGAGATGAAGACAGAAGGTCAAACAGTCAAATTTGGACTAAAAATTATTAAAATCATTGTGGCAACTGTCTCTGATGTTGCAGCGTCTGGGCGGACCAAAAAGTAATCCAATGATCAGTAGAAGAATGGTGTTAAAAATATTAAAAGCTTAAAAGAGCGTTGGAGAGGCCAAACAAAACATGAGCACGACACCTAAATAGAAATTGAATAGAAATACAGCAGATTTCAAGTAAACACTTGCAAAAACCAAATCCTCCAACTTTGGAAGGTTTGTCCAAGTGGGCTGTGCTGTTGTTGTGACATCACAAAGTTACAGAAGTCCTGATGGCTCATTTTAAACAGGATTATGGCCATTTTTAGTGTTCATTTCATTCTTGGTGTCGACTAAAATAGATTTACATGCTTTAATGTTCTGAAAAGACATTATTTTTTCTTTTTCTGTACATTTTCTGTACATTATACTGTACTCTCTTCACCCTCAGTCTGAAACACTCTGTTAGAGCTCAGGGCTCTTTAAGGCCTCCCTCCCCCCTCTGATGGTGGCAAATACCATGGCAACGACACATTCCTCATGTCTTGTGTAAACACGGTTGCGGCGGCTTCGGTTCTGCCTTATCGTTTTGCGCAAGAGTCTGATCCTGAAGCAGAAGATGACAGACCCGATACACCTTCACAAGCTGGACTGGAGCAGAAAACAAGCGTACCCACTGTCAGGCAGCTGGAAGGAGGGAGAAATATGAGGAGCGCTGCGAATCAAGACGCTGTACAGTCTGCAAAGGCTTCGAATGACAGTATTCATAAAACGGAATACTTTTACTACAAACCCTTTTGATTTTTTTAGTCAGGTCTCGGTAACCCCCCCCCCCCCCCCGTTAGGCCACATTAAGTTAATAGAGATTAGAGAAACGTCTAACTGTGTGCATGGTTTCTGAAGCAGTCCTCCTTGAAGTGCCGGATCACACTTTAATATGGAGCAGTGGAGGGAACCGTGGAAAAAATAAAGTAGTTTTCTCCAGCCAATTGAGAACACAGTCCTTCTTGGCATGGCTACAAAACTAAAGAAAACTCTTCACTATAAGTAGTTATGTGCTGTGCCTTGTGTGGGGGCGTGGCTAGCCTGCAGGGGGTGTCCATCTTACAGGTGGGCTGCACCAAGAGACATATTGAAGTCAGCAGGACCAGGAAGTAATGTCAAACCCCCCAACCAGGCGTGACATACAACAGAGAAAATTGGGTTTTTTACCCTGACAGAGTTCCTCCCTTTGGTGTAAACTTTGATCCTTGTGACTCTGGAGAACATTTACATGCACAAAAACCTATATAACAGTTGTATATTCTCTCGTTCCTTCCTGTCTAATGTGACACTTTGCTGTTTTGCTTTTTTTCTTTTATATCATTGTACATTGGATATCTTTGGATTTTGCACTGTTGGTCAGACACAACAAAACATTTGTGGATTTCTCCTTGAGCACCTGTAATTACTATTTTCCCACAACTTTCTAGCTCTTTTACAGACAAATCGAAAAAAGAATCAACAGATAATCGATGAGTAATTGTTAATTCTGTTATTGATGCTAGTGCTTATCCACACTAGATTGGATATTGAACCTTGGTACAGTATTGCAGTATCACAGTTTTTTTTTTGTACAGATATTTCCTGATTCGAATCAAAAGATTGTGATTTTAGATGATTTTTAAGGAACTGTTCGGGTCTCTGCTTGTTTTCCTCTGGTTTCTGGATTATATAAAAAAGGGTTTAGTGGAAAATATATCATGTTTATATTTGAAAAAACTAGGTTTTTCTTATCTAGTGAAACTATTGGCAGTAGTTTTAAAAAGTCCTAGTTTTTGTGTGGATGCAAAGGTCATCACGCTATAGCCGTGGTAAAACCTGCTTGGGTTTTCCTCTTCCTTTGCCATTAAAACAACATATGGTACTAATCAGACAGTAACATGCTGCAGAGAAGAAAGTCAACGGTCAAAATGATCAGCCCACTAACTGTAAATCTTCTGGTTGCAACAAGTAAATTAAATATTGAGGCAGGGGCAGCTCTTTGATTCCTTACACCTTCTGCTCAAACAGCAGACAGATCAACAGCTCAGAGTCCAAACAGATTTCTGCTGCAGGATCAGACTGCACCATTCTGTGCATATACTGCAGTTAGTGGATCAAACTAGTTTACCAACTTCTCTATTATCAAATCAACATGTTAGGATCAAGTGACTGCATAAAGAGTTTCATATGTGATAGAGAGGAAGGCAAAATCACACAGAGGTACAGAGAAGAGCAGCAGGACAGAGGCTGTTTTGGCCATGACGAGTGATCCGCTTTGAAATAAACCCAGCTGAGTTTGTTTTGAGATAATCCTCCTGTCTACAGTTAGGAATGCAGACCATGAGAGGCATGAGCATAAACTAAATAAAACATCTCATGGGACATCTCAAGGACAGGGACGTTAACATTAACACCATCACTAGCAATTAAAAGCCCAAATTTCAAAAAGTAAGTGGACACTTGGCTACTAGATCTCTCTTAGTGCGTTGTTTCAACATTAGTTCATGCACACATGCGGTGGAGTGGTCTGTCAATATGAGGTGTAAAGAGGTGACCATGCAAATGAAGAAGATAATAATGAGGCTAAAAAAAACTTAGCAAAATCTATCAAAGAGGTATCAAAGGGAGTTGGTTTGCCAACATCAACAGCTGGGTAGAGTCTAAAAAAACAGGTGGACACAGGAAATGGCAAATGACCGAGTAGACCAAGGAGCACAACTCTTGTGGATGACTGGAAAATCATTTGCATTGTGAAGAAAAACTTCTTTATGACTGCTCTTCAGGATGTAAGCATACATCTGCCTGTGAAAACACGACTCCATGAACCGAACGTCAGAGGATCCACCGCAGGATGCTGCGATGCCCCACAGCCTTGGTCCTGTGTGCTGTGTGGGCTGGGTGTAAGCTGAGATGCCATCATGTTAATTGGGAACAGCAAAACCCGACTATCACACCCCATTGTGATTATTATTGTTTTTTCCTTTATCAAATCTCAGTTTGTTATTGTTGCAGTGTGAGTCTCTTTTCTTTGTTGCGGCTTGCAAGCTGGATGTAACAGATACAAACCTCTGGTCGGCCTCCTGTTTCCTGTTTACCCAGAGTCATATAAAATATGAACCATTTGTGTGAAATTTTGTCATAATTGTTGTGTGAAGTCTTGAGTAATGGCTAAAAAGTGTTTTCTGAGGTCACACTGACCTTGACCTTTGACCACCAAAGTCTAATCAGTTCATCCTTGAGTCGTACTGAATGTTTGTGCCAAATTTGATGAAATTCCGTCAAGGTGTTACTGAGATATCGAGCCCATGAGAATGGGACGAACGGATGGACAGACAACCTGAAAGTAATATGCCTCCAGCTCTGACTGTCGCTGACACGGAGGAATAAAAACATAAATTAAGAAGCCAGAAGAGTTCTGCAACAAAGTTCTATGGACTGATGAAAATTGATCTCTATCAAAATGATGGGAAGAGGAGTGTGGAGAAGTAAAGGAACAGCTCATGGCCGAAAGCCACAATCTCATCTGTCAAACATCTTGGAGGTTCTGTTGTGGTTTGGGCCTGTACGGCTGCCAGTGGAACTGCCACTCTGTCATTTATTAATGATTTCATTGCTAACAGATTTTTTTATTTGTTGTATTCTGTTATTTTATTTCAATTTGAATGTGGTGAAGCTCTGAGCCTGAAGAACAAAACACGTGAAACTATCCAAACATGACCCGACTGCCTTTGAAAACCGTTCAGCTTTACCTGCCCCTGCCCCTGAAAACCACACCCCCACAGCATGAGTGGTGCCTGAGTCCTTTAGGTGCTTTTTTGCAATGACATTCCCTCTTTCACTGAGGTCTGGCCAATCTGCCATAAAGCCCAGATCAGTGGAGAGCTGCCGTGATGGCTGTCCTTTTGGAAGTCTCTCCCATCTCCACACAGGATCTCTGGACGTCAGCCAGACTACTACTGGACTCGATCTACGGTCTGGATTTTATTCTACGAGTTAAATCTGTTTCAATCTCTAGCCAGCACATTGCTGTGAAGTACATAATGATACCCACTTTCACTTACAGTATGAACAGTTTATGTCTGTTTATGTGGCAACATCACTATACAGTGTATGTTCAGAGTTAAAATATGGTCCTAGTATTTATTTCTTCTTGTTACTACACTTCATTCTCAGGAACATTTCTCGCTAGAGATACTGGGGCGCCTCAAGATATCTTGTATATATATATATATATATATGAACCAACAGACTGACATAACCAACTTCACTGTCCTCCCCACTGCTAAAGAGCACTAAGTGCATCTCAATCAGCCTATCAAAGACACACGATTCATAAAAATGCTGCGCACATCAGTTAATGTGGGTTAAGAAGAGGGGGTCACTACCTTCTCATCATACACAATGCCTGGTCGGATCTCAGGAGCCTGGTAACCTGGCGTGCCCTCGACACCCAGGGCGCCCTCATGGAAGGATTGTCGAGAAATGCCGTAGTCAGACAGTTTAATGTTGACTGGGTCCTGCACCTGGAAGAAGACACATGGATGATTAGCAAGCTGAATCAGACGGTAGAAACAGAAAGCAAATCTGTTTCTTTATAATAAAAAAAAAAAAAAAAATTTTTTTCATATTGAATGTTGTCAATAAACCAAAATCAAAAGTTTATGGCTTTCTGATGGTGATTCACATACAGACCTGCAGAGACCACACCAGGATGTTGTCAGATTTAAGGTCACAGAAGATGATGCTCTTCCTGTGAAGGTATGCCAGTCCTGCTGCAATCTGGTAGGCTACTCTGAAGGTTAGCATGTGACCGAGGGGCATGTACTTGGAGCCTACAAATAAAAAAAAAAACATAACTTCATGTTCCACTAACATTAACACAGGCCAACGTCAAGTATCATGATGCATATGTGTGTACGTGCCTTTGCGCTTCTCCTCCAGCACCGTGTTGAGGCTGCCCAGAGGGGCTAACTGCAGGGCGAAGCAGAGCGGGTGGATGCTGATGCCCACCAGAGAAACAATACAGGGATGCTGTAGAGAGTGCAACATACTGGACTCCTGGCGAAACTCAGAGAAGCTCCGACAGGCATCTGCAGACTGCAGGTGCTTCACCATGGTGTCTAAAGCAACGAGAAGAGGAATGAGAGGGAGCACAAAAGTTAGATATGAATGAGATATATGGAGAACAGATCTGAGGCCAGAGGGAAAGCTCTCAGAGACCCAACTGAATCATTTTTACAATCCCTCTCATTCTGAATATTCCACCAGCAATGAATTCACTTCTTTACTCCATCTCTGCCCTCCCTTTGTTATCTGTAACTATAGTGGTCTGCATATCTAAATCTAAATATCTAAATATGAGGTAGAAATGTGTGACAAAAATAATCCCAACGAAAATGTCTGTGAAGATTCTCAGTCATCCAGGTCATGGTTATCCAAGAAAGGTTGAATCAAGGGCAACTGGACTTGGTTGTAGATACTTGAAGATGTTTCATCTCCATCCAAAACCCTTGGTTCATGTGATGATGTCTGAGACAGTTCCATTATCTGATGAGGACCATGGGATGCAGTTAAAAGCTCAGAAAAAACAGTGAGTGAACCTTGAGTTGAGATTATTGTGTCACATAAGATAAAGAAAGAACTTCAAAAAAAAAAAAGCCTATAGTCTATGGCAAGAGAACAAGCGTACAGGCTGCAGGCAGTCATGTTTGGGTGGGATTACCGCTGTAACAAACCTTCCTCACAGCAGCAAACACACAGGTTTTACTACTAACATCAATGACGGATGAATTCCACTTAGGTGTTCAGTTACCCAATCAGCTGCGACGCACAATATCAGGGATCTGAAAATAGAACATGCTAATGGAATGTGGCCACTATGAACTTTATTAATTACACTTGTGTTTGACAGGTCAAAGAGTCTTCTGTGGAAAAGGTCCATTGACTGTCGTGGCTAGAAATGCACTGTGTTCATTTACAGTAGTTGTCCTAATACGCCTTAGCAGCGCAGTACAAGCACCTTAATGGAATGGGGTCATCAATAATGTTATTAGTTACACATGTGTGACAAGTCAAATTGTCCCGCTGTACAAGGTCAACTGAGTTTTTTTAGGATTTTATTTTCATGTGTTCTAACAAATAAGATATCACAGGACAGAAAGATGGTAGATTCCTCTTTATGGCTGTATGTGATATGCTATTTATATGTGTGTGTGTGTGTGTTTGTGTGTGTTTGTGTGTGTGTGTGTGTATGTTTGTGTGTGTTTGTGTATGTTTGTGTATGTTTGTGTGTGTTTATGTGTGTGTGTGTGTGTGTGTTTATGTGTGTTTGTGTGTGTTTATGTGTGTGTGTGTGTGTGTGTTTGTGTGTGTTTATGTGTGTGTGTGTTTGTGTGTGTGTGTGAGTGTGGTGGTGGCGGCGGGAGAAGCAACAATTAGCTATAGAGAGAAGCAAGTCGTACTGCCATGTCATTGTTTTACACTTTCTAGAAACACAAATTATTTCATAACAAATTCTTTCAGAATATATAAGATTTTTTTTTTTAAAGTTTTTTAAAAGTTAGAAAAATGATCCTGGCCTGCATCCTTTGGTTCTGACTGACTGAGCGGCGTGCTGTGGAAAACTCTTACACAGTTAAGGAACATTAAAATATTGTAATTGCAGGTAGTATTATAAATGGTTGTGAGGATGACCCACACAAGACAACCCAAGTTAGAGATTCTTGGTTTTATTTAGTACTGACACCAAATATTGTCCATGAGCAGCTTCCAGAATATTAGTGTCAGATTTCAAAAACCTATCAAACAATTTAACGAAACACTAGATACGCGTCACTAAGAAGAAGAAGATGGCTGTGTACCTGTGTCGCTGCTGATGGTCTGCTGTCGACACTTCTTGAAGTGGAAGCGTTTGACGGCCACCGGGTGGTCCCGATATCGAGCTCGGTAGATGATGGTCCCACTGCCCCCCTGGCCAAGGATGTTATTCTCCTCCTCAGTGTACTCCAGCTGGGCCCTCTCCAAAAAGAGCCTAACACACACACACACACACACACACACACACACACACACACACACACACACACACACACACACACACACACACACACACACACACACACACACACACACACACAGAGGTGTTTGTTTATCATTGAGTCCCAAATCTGGAACTGTTTGCTGTCTCAACCAGAACCAGGTGAGTTTCATCTCTGTAGGTGCATCACAGAGATGACACATAGATTACAGAGAACGGCAAGAAAAAGGAAGAACTGTTTGGAATTAAATCCATTTATGTATAATTTTGTCTTAAAACATGGTCAGATCTGCATCTAAGTTACAATTTTGAACAAAAACTTGATTTTTGATTGATCAGTTGATAAACTGATAAGACACAAATCATTGTCTTGTTCTTCACGACTACTCACTACTTGTTATAAATCATAAAATATTTGCTCTAAACAGATGTGTTCCAAAAACATCAGTATCACATTAAAACTTAACTGGAGAAACATTCACACTAGAAAGACTTAGATTACCCAGAATCCTAACCTCAACATTAACCATGATGTACATTGGTCACATCTGGGGAACAAAGCCTCTCTTTTATCAGTCACCCTACAGGCTGACAGTAGAGCCACATTCCTTTGCCCATCCAGACTATCCCATCCATCCCTCTGTCACCCTCTGCTCACAAGCCTTTGATGTGCTGCTTCAACCACAGGGACAACATAAACCAATCAAGATGTTGGCTTAAATGAGCTCTGGCCCTCCAGTCTGAATGGTGACACAATTTAATGTCGACTCTGGAAATGGTTTCCTTTCAGGCAAAACATTTGGATGTAAATCTGCAGGAACATTAATTAAAAGTAAATGTCTAGTTAATCATTTTAATAAGCTGAATCATTCAATGGTCCAGAGCAGGGATATCCCAGCAGATCTTCACCACAGTATCAAGAGTGAATCAAACCATGTTTCAATAAACTAGTATCAAATTTGAACTCAGTTTGTTTTAAATGTCCATACCACATTTGACTATTTTCCTGTGTTTTATTTGAAGTGTTGATCCATAAGAAGATTTATTTGTGGTTTTAAGAACCAAAAACCATCTAAACGTAGTTTTACATCTCCTCTCTCAGGCTTCTCTCTGGAGCTCTAGTAACAACAGGTCGGTGAGCCAATCAGAAGAGAGGCTTCTGATGTAACCCTGGTAACAAAACTGATTGGTTAAAGGGGCTGTTTGGACGTTTTTTCTGTTGCCGAACATGGTTTCTTGCAGGGAGCAGGTGGTGGCGATTCTTGCTTTACAAGAGCTTCGGCCATTGTTGCATTTACAAGACAAGTATAATACGCCCTCTGGCCAGTGCTACATCTTCAGGGCAGACTGGAGGCTGCAGTGAGTCGCTATCAGAAAGTGACGGGACAGGCTGGGGCTAGCTGGTTAGCGTGCTAACTTCAGTAGATAAAAAGATGTGACAAGAGACGAGACAAGAGTTAACATTGGTGTTGCTCTCCAGCTGTCGGTTAATAAAGGAATGAAGTTTGATGCTGAATCCACAATGTTTCTTCTAGACTGGTAAGTAAACAGCTGTTAATGCTAATGTTAGCTATGTAGCTCCTTGAAGGTGACCAAAAACACTATAAAAATAGAGGGTAATTCAAACATCTCCTTACCTTGGCTGATAAGTGGCTATGGAATAAGCATGATTATGCACTCTGTGGTAATATAAATGAACAAAGCAGAATGATTTATCTGTCCAATCTCATATCTTATTGTGCTTATTTGAGCTCCACATTGGGGGGTGGAGAGCACCAGCTGTGTGTCGTCACATTGTTAAAAAAAGATAAATACTGGTAAAAGCTAATAGATCAGTCTTTTAATGTACGAGCAACCCTCCAGCTGAGAAAATGTATGATGTTAGTTAGTGGCACTTGTGTTTATACCAACATCCATCTTAGATTCTCTAAGAGCTCGAGTGCAACACATTTGTAGTTGAAGTTGCACAAATATTTGGAGCAGCTGTTTAACTGTTGCAGCAAACATTTCCATGGGTCTGTGCTGTTTTACAGAGACAGAGATGGTCTTTCGCAACTGACCGCCCACCCAATACCCCCTACTCCTAACCCCCCCACACACACACAGTGTTTCAGAGTACTTAATGTGTGTGTATGTGTCTATGTGCGTAGGACAAAGAGAAAGACTGCATGTTTACTCCAATAGTTGAAGGAGTGGTGGTTACCCTTGAGCCCTGACAATACATCAACAGATGCTGTCACTGGCAACAAATCAGCTGAAACTCATTATACAGCCAAAGCCCTGGAGAACTGCTGACTGTCAGTGTGTGTGTGCATGTGTGTAAGACAGAGAGACAGAGAGAGAGAGAGAGAGAGAGAGAGAGAGTGTAACAGTTAGTATATACTGTGTGAATCATCCAGCTCCTGTGGAATGTGTCTGGTGGAGGGACCAACAGTCTGAGGTCCAGTGACCGGGTGTGATATGGAGTTTCTTTCTTTAGTGAAACGCTCGGTCTTTCATTTTGCAGGCATTATTTCTTCACTTCATGTTCAGATTTTATAATGCTTTCCCTCAAACCCCTTCCTCCTTTTCTCCTCCTCTCCCTGCTCCAGGGCAGATTTTCTCTACTCCTCCTCAAAACGGTTTGTCTGCACTCAGATCTACTTCTACTACTGCTGCTGCTGCTGCTGCTGCTGCTGCTGTGTCTTAGTTCAAGATTTAACTTTGCCAAAAAACATGAAAAGAAACCTAGTGAACATTGGCAGCACATTCTTTGGTCAGATGACACCAAGATAAATTTGTCTGGATCAGATGGGGTCCAGCATGTTTAGTGTGGACCAGGCCAGGATTACCACAGTGATTGCACAGTGCTGACTGTGAAACAGGGAGGGAGGAGTTTACTGATATGAGCTGCATGACTACAAAAGATTTAAAGGAGATTACATTTATAGGTTCAATGAACACAATTATGTTTACCAAAATACTGAATGAAAAGATGACTCTCAATCTCAAGAATCTATTCAACATTTTGTCTGCAATTTCTCTTCTGCAGAATTGAATGGACAGTGTTCAGAGGCTAAAGTGGGAGAAGGTGTTAATCTGTTCTAAACAATTTTACTCCTCACACATAATGTTTTGGCAGAACGTACAGTAGGAAAATCTGTATTCTTTCACACAGTGTAACTAAGCAAACAGACCCACACATCCTCTGAGTGACAGGAACACCACAGACTGCACACGTTTGACACCAGGAACACAAAATCGCACAGATGTGTACAGCAAAGTCTTGTAAATGGTAAATGGACTGCACTTATACAGCACTTTTATCAACCGCTCAAAACACTTTGCACTACCTGCCACATTCACCCATTTACACACATACAGAATACTAAGGGAACAGCCATCAGAGGCAATTTGGTGTTCAGAATCTCGCCTGAACCACTGGCCTTCCTGTTAGTGGACGACCCGCTTTACCTCCTGAGCCACAGACGCACTCACGCCGTAAAAGCTTTGGTGATGGGAGTTATGGTTTTTGACTGAATAGCAGGAGTTTGAGAGGTGAGTCGAGCCAAATCTCACTAAAGTCTGTGCCTAACTCAGGGGGAAAGGAGCTACCATCACCATGGCAACCTTAACTGGAGCTGGCTATACATAGCTGATGGACATTTAGTTATTAACAGCTTCTGTGGTCTCTGTGCTGTTAACCCACAAACACACACACGCTGCTGCTACATCCTGTTTCCACACTACATGGATGTTGTAAGCCCAATATCAGAAACGTCACATGCAACAAGAAATGTTGTTGAGGTGAAAAATTGTCTCCATTAGATAGTTTTCCCACCTAAGTTTTTTTTTTCATTGTTAATCATCCCACTTGATACAGTTACTATTTTTAATGACTAAATTAAACACATTTAAAAATAATATTTTTTTATGAAATGAATTCTTTAAATCTTTTTTAAAGATCTTTAAACTGTCAAATGTGAAGTAGCTAAGTCACATTCTGCTGTTGATCAAACAGATCTCAGGTATTATGTTGGAGTCAATACTGTTATCATATATATACATAAATATTGCAAAGCTATGGCCGTTCCTATCATATTATCCCGGTTTAAGCTTCACTCCACTGGCTCCCAGTATCTTTTAGAATAGATATCAAGGTCCTTTTACCGGTTATTAAAGCTCTTAATGGTTTGGGACCAGCTTACATTGCAGATTCTATGTCATTTAATAGTCCTTCACAAGCTCTTAGGTCCTCTACTGCCAGGCTTTAAAATAAACACAATTTTATGCACAAGAAAAGAGGCTGTGCAGGTTTTTTAACTACGCTACAAAACTATGGAGTAGCCTGCCAAGAGCTGTAAGAGATGAGGGCTCTGTGAACATTTTTAAGAGACAGCTGAAACTCTATTTATTTAATTTGGCTTTTAATTCATTATCTCATATTTCTATTTACTGGTTTATGTTTTTTCCATTTACATCTTTATCATCTACTGTCTTTTTATTGTCTAATCTCATTGTCCTTCTTTTCACCGTTATTGTATTGTACTATCTTATTTCTTATTGTAAAGCACTTTGAGCTACATGTCTTGTAAGAAAAGTTCTCTATAGATAAAGTTTATTAATATTATTATTACACCTGATAGAAACAATGGCCGAAACTTCTAAAATTGTACTGAACCAAATATGTCTTCTGACAGATTTGGTGGAGTGTGCAGCCCTGGCAGAGGTAAAATAAAATGGTTGGATAAATGGTGAGAGGTTACCGTGCAGGGAAGTCAGTCATGAAGAGCTCTGGGACCAGCTCCTGGAGGGGGACTGGCTGGTCAGGATGCTGAGGACAAATGATATACTCCTTCTCCACTGCAGCCAGCACACAGTCCTCCATGTTAAAGTAATGGACCCCTGCTTCGCCTCCTCCATCATCTCCTCCACGATTTCCTCTCTCTCCACTCTGGCCGGGCCGGCTAGCTAGGAGCTTGGTCTGCTTCTGTTGACCACGCGAGACACAGAGAGGACAGGGGGCGTACTGCTCTATGAGGAGACTCCCATCGCTTTCACTGGCTGTCAAAGCTGCAGGTGAAGACACAGAGACAGCACATGTATATGATTTAGACTTGTTGCATATCAGATTGGTACACAGGGCTGGACCAGTCTCAGTCTCAAGATTACTACTCAATTACTACTCTAATGCAAGTGAATGGCTTTTCTAGGTTATAATGACAAATAAATAATAATAACAACAATACATTGTCGATTTTGTACTTTGGCCACATGACTGTCTTTTCTAATGGTACGGTGTAGTACAGTGTCAGAATCATGTATCATGTTCAGAATAACATATCTCACCCAAACAAGCTCCAAACTGCACAAGAAAGTATGGTGTAACTCAATCCATGGTGAAATATTTCTATTTTATTTACTCATTAAAATATATTTCAATTTTGACAATATGGTATACATATCTGTGTGGGCTCCAGATTAAGCATGGTGCAGCCAATCAGCCAGTCTATTTAATACATTTTAAAATGGGACATTTTATTCAAAGGTTACATGTGTGGTATGCTGCTTCCCTCTGTTGGACTTCCTTTGTCTACACAGGTCTTCCTTCTTTCTTTTGGATGTCATTGCAGTTCATCACATCCGCTGAGGATGACCTCAGGCTGTTCAGAAGGTGAGCCTTCATGTGGAACTCGTTCATGCTCTTGTGGGTTTCAGTCCCAGGCCTGGACCTCAACACTTTTATGGTAAACTGAGCTCTGTGGTAGTCCTGCAGGGTATTACTTGGTGAAATTACATCTGCGAGGTGCAATAAAAAATATTTTTAACTTGTTTCCCAAGTTGTGGCACTGTCTCATATCCAGGTAGCCAGCAGGCTGCCATCTTTGATTTGATTTGGAAACAGGTGCCTGTCTACAAGAGTCAAGTAATCAAACGATGCATTTGTCTGCGTTGTAGGTTGTAATTATAAGTGTCTGACAACATTATGGATAAGATTCAAATAGAGACAGACCTTTTTGTTAAAGAGTAAGATCCTGATTGTTTAACCAGAAACAGCTGTTGTATCGCTCTGTTCAAAGGCACCAGACATTTTTTACCTCACAGAACACGGGAGTTGCTGGTCCGCTGTGAATAAGCACTTTTACTGGACCTGGTCTGACGCACACTAACTGTTTTTGTGTTGCAGCAGCTGTTTAATGGTTTTTGGGTCAACTGTCTCGCCCAATAGTGGACCGAATGCAAAGATCTTTATCCCTTTCACTAATTTACACCGATAAACATGGCTCAGTGTTCCTTAAATCCTTTAACGGAGTCTAGTGTCCCTTTACGATACTGTACATTATAAATATTAGTATAATAATGTGTATATGTATATTTGCTTTTTGATTATTACATCTCTGTGTCAAACTAGAATTATGGCAATTGTATGACTCCACCAACGAGTCAAGTTTCAAGAAATATGGTCACTCTCTCTTTCCGGACTAAATTCCCTTGACAGGTTACTGGGATATTGTGTTCATTGGAATGGGACAGACAATCTGAAAACATAATGCCTCCTCCCTGATTGTTGCTGGAGCTGAGGCATAAAAATGACTAATCAAGAGGAAGCAGTCCTCACAGTCGAGGCTGGATCACATACCGGCAGTGTGTTGTTTTTTTTTGTCCGTTTCATCTTTCAGTTTCATTCAAATAAAAATAGTTTGTACAGAAATGGTCCAAATTAATGTACAATGTAAATATTTCAGTGTTTGATATAAAGCTGTGGATATGAAACATCTGCTAGAAAAACACGTGTCCATACTGCCAGTAATGACGTCTCCCACACATACACACACAAAACCCTTCCTGTGACTGAGTGAGTAACAGTGACCCTGGGTCATGTAAGCAGTCTCTACTTTTGTGAAGCGATCTCTGTATGTGTGTGTCCAAGCGACTGCTGGTCTGCATGTCTGTTTAAATAGTAGTTGTGCTTTAAAGCTGCAACAAGTCATATTTATTTTAATCAACAGTAGATCAGATAACCGTTTTGTGTTGCTAGTGATAAACCTACAAAGAATCACCAACAACTCTGTAGTTTCCCAATTCTGAAGAGCTTTTTAGTGTCTTTTAGCTCATTGTTTTGGTTCAGTCTGAGCGCTCTGATCAATCACAGCAGCAGGCAGCTGTTCTCAGTTAAAAATATCTGATAAACAAACTGTCCCCCGCTCCAGCACCAAACAAAGTGGAGCATTTAGCAGCTTAACAGGGCTTTTTGTAAGTTTTATCTACCACCAAACGTGATTTCTTGCCAGGAGCAGGCTTTTGTGATTGATAAGAGCTTCAGCTATCACTGTGTTCATAAGACAAGAGGTTTTAATACGTCCTCTGAGCAGCGCTACATCTTCAGGACAGATTGGAGGCTGCAGTGAGTCGATATCGGAAAGTGACGAGGTGAGCCGGGCTGTCTGGTTAGCGTGCTAACATGTGGCTAATGTTTAGATTGATATGCATCCTGATTTTTTTGATTTCCTAGTTCAAATGGAACATGCAACAAAAATCTGAGTATAGAGAGCTGACTGTCTCCACATAAACAGAGAGCCATGCACTGACCAGGGAACCACTGCTCGATCAGGGAGTTGACGTGGTCTGTGATGAAGGCCATGGCAGAGAAATCTCTCATCTCTGACTGGCAGATGATCTTTATGCCTCCGCTCTTCTTCCGCTTCCAGTTGACATCTGATGACTCCACGCTGCAGAGACACAAACACATGTCACCGCCTCATTTCACTGGAAGGTTAATCTGTTTTCAGCATGTCACAATTCAGCTGATGTTGAGCAGCTGCAGGAGCCGGCTGTTCAACGTTAATTCTCTCTTCCCTTTTAGCAGGTGCATTTAATTCAGATTTTCTTTTCACTAGAAATACCTAGGTTTCCGTGTTAAATTCTCATTTTATACATTATGCTTCAGAATAAATTAAATAAGACTAAGACTGCTGTGATAGATATGGCAGGTTAGCATCACTGCAAAATAATTTCCTTTATCTGTATTAAAGATATTAAAGCTTTTGTGTCGAAATTGCTGAATACCTGGAACTACTTGCAATGAAATGAAAATACCACGACTTGAAAATGAAGGTAAATAATATAATAATATCAGCAGACTTAAGATATAAACACACACAGTACCATATATGGTGCAAATTCTGAGCAAAGATTATTTCTTCTTCTTATTGTTTATTCTCAGAAAGACAGAAATCCCCTTTGAAGTCCACGTTCAACTATGGAACATACAAACCCACCCACTTCCTGTGAACTAGAATGCCCTTGAAGTTGACTGAATATTAATTCTGACCTGCCTCCACAGGTTTTTGACTCAAGTCTACTTAGTCTGGCTCCTTTAATTACTGCCCCTTTCCTTCCAGCCCCAGCTCTGACCTGAGATAACCTCCATCAAACGTGACCAGCAGCCCCTCCTTCCAGTAGATGGTCTGGCTGCGTCGGACTCTGAAGGTGCTGCATCGATTCCTCTGCTGGGTTCCAGCAAAGCTGTAGATCACAGAGCTCCTGCTGTGCTGGCTCCTGGTATTTCTTTTGAGCTCAAATGACTACACAAACACAACATGTCAGGCTGTAAATGTAAAACCCTGAAAGTGTGAAAGTATGAGAGGTGAATGATAAGAATCTGCTGGTTTCAGTACCTGCAGGTCCATCTCTGTGAGGCTGATGAGCATCCTGGCAATGAAGCGCTCCCAAAATCCGGCAGGAACAAAGCTCATCTTGAAAAGACGTTGTAGGGTGTTGTTGAACTGCTGGCGGAAACCATGGATGTCCATCGCCGGCTTGGGAGGAAGGAGATGAGGCAGAAGATAGCTACAGAGAGAGGAAAGGAGGAAACTTTAGGTATGCTTTCTGCTTGACGCTAGTACCAGAAATGTTTTTGTCACATTAGCTAGTACTTTATACTTTAAAAGGGCTGTTTGAAAGTTTTATCTGCTGCCGAATGTGGTTTTTTGCAGCGAGCGGGTGGTGGTGATTGTCACTTGACAAGAGCTTCAGCCATTGTTGCATTCACAAGACGTCCTCTGAGCAGCACTACGTCTTCAGGGCAGAGGAGGCTACAATGAGTCGCTATCAGAAAGTGAGGAGATGGGCCAGGGCTAGCTGGTTAGCATGCTAACTTCAGTGGAAGAAAAGGCATGATAGAGACAAGAGTTAACATCGGCTTTGCTACTTTCCACCTCTGAAGACAGTTGCGGAGAGTAAAGGAATGAAATTCACAACGTTTCTTTTAGCCTAGTAAACAAGCAGTTAATGCTAACGTTAACTACGTAGCAATAGCAAAAGTGACAAATAGCTCCTCTAAGGTGTTTGATTGTTTCCTATGTGGTAGGTAGTTGGTTGCTAAGTGTTTGCTAGGGTGCTAACTGTGGTCCGAGTGTTTTTAGGTTTTTAGTTGGGTCTGTGTGATGGTTACTAGTCATTTTTATTTGGTTGCTAAGTGGTTGCTATGGCTTTCCAGGCAGCTGCTTGGGTTTTATGGGTGTTTACTAGGGCATCATAAGGTGGATGCTAGGCAGTTGTTAAGGTGCTCAAGGTAGTTGTCCGAGTGTTGCTAGGTTGTTGCTAAGGTGGTTGGGATGGCTGCTATGGTGATTCTGGCTGGTTGCAGTGGAAAAATTGAGAAATCTTGGCTTTCTACTTGGATAGTGACATGTGTGCTTTGTGGAGAAAGAACACATATTTAAAAAAGTATAAATATAGTATCGATCTGTATATAGACAATATTTTACCTGTTGTTGGCCACAGGCAGAGCGATCTCAAACTTGGCTAGAAACTGGAAATACTGTTCCTCTGTCTGCTCGGTGAACCCCGTTCCTACCAACAGCATCTGCACAACAAACCACATCAAAGAAGGAGGAGGAAGTCAGGAATCCTTAACACACAAACAACTAGCAAAGCCTAAACTTTGTCTCTGATATTTCAGCTGCTGGTCTTTCCAGTTGCTTCCTGGGTCTCACCCTGAGGTCTTCAGCTCGAATCACTCCATTCCTGGCTACAGAGCGAGATGACTTGAGGTGTATGATCCTCTCCAGGCATTCTGACAGCCACACGGGACACAGGAAATAGAGGGTACACAGACCATGGCTGGTGTCCGGGAAGTGAAGCAGGGTCCCCGTCTCTATCAAGAAGCTAATGGCTGGATGTGCAAAAAAGAAAAAAGCCATGTGCAAGGTGTTTCTTCTTAACTAATGGTCAATGCTGCTAATCTGGGAAATGAGGGGAATATTCTGTCACACCAGTAGAATCAGCAGGTCGGCTTGGCTTCTTATATAGACAGACAGTCACCTTACTGGTCACTCAGCCTCCTAATTGCATCCAAATATGCACAAATGGCACGAAATCTGTATAAGAGCTTGTTTTGTACCTAAACACTTTGTATGTCTTTGTATTTTCAGTATTAGGTACAACCAGTAACTTAATTTTGAAAGTTCAGTAAATATATTATTAATACATATTATATATTATTAATAATTCAGCTTCTAGGATCTGATGGTGTGACTGGTCAATGGTGTTGGAAGTAACGTAGTACTTAGTAAAATGTTACAGTGATGTGATTACTTTATGAATTAGTGAGTAGTGAATGGGATTCAAATGACATAGTGATAACAATTACAGTTACTGATCCCAGTAACACTGCGTTACTTCAACATTTAGGATTCAGCTTGTTCTCAAACAGTCTACGGTGTTATCAGGACTTAGACAGGGGTTGGTCAGGGACATGGTGGCTTGGTGCATGAGTTCGAGGTGGGGGAAGGCCGGCAGAATCTACCATAAGACTTTAAATGTCTCTTGGTAATGTTAGCTACGGGTACACATACATTCAGGAGTCACATAGTTTTGAAGCGTATGTAAAAATGCTTCTGAGGTCAGAATTTGTTTGAAGACACGTTTATTGGAGCTGACAACTGTGTAATCAAAGTAATAAGTAATGTAATCCATTACTTTTGCTGAGTAATTAGTAATGTAAGCGAGTAATATTCAATGAGAAATAAAGAATAGAGAATGATAAATATTTGGAAGCCCCCCACGGCAACGATGCACCTGGGTGTGGTTCCTCTTTAGCCCAATCAATGACAAACACACAGATGTCCAAAGGTGTTTTGTGGTCGTTTCCCAGAGTAAATGGGAATCTTTGTCAAATGAAAACTGTAAAGACATTTCTTTTTACAAGTAAATGGTTCCAGGTATTTTGAAGGGTTTGACAAGTCAAACAAAACATTTATCATGGTGTAACGTTACCAGTCTGTAGGTCCTCATAGTCTCTGATGTCACTTCCTGGGTTCTGTTCAATGACACGGTCCAGCTGGGCATCAGTTAGATATTGGACGTCATTCTCAGCATCTCTCCTCTGCTTCTCTGCTATCACTGCTTCCTGAAGTGTCAGATAACTCCTGGGGATCTGGTGGAGGAGGCAAAGGTGAAAATCTGCCTGTGCTTTAAAATAACATACAGAGGATTAGACGTACTTGATCATTTTGACAGGTTTGTGATCTAAACTAATCTTTGGACCAAATAGTTCCAGGAACTAACCTTAAGAATTACATTTTGTGTTTGCTCACATCCACAGCAGCAACCCATTGCTTGGTGCTGGTGTAATTGTAGATACATGAAGGTGATTGTGTTGTATTTTTGATAATTACTGTTGTGCACAGTTGTAGTTGTCACAGTAGAGACACAGTGCAGAGCTTCACTGGCCTCACTCACCAGTCTGCCCAGTAATTTACTGCCACACGCCGAGCTGCTGCTGTCCTTCATGGAGAGAGCCACCTGGTAGATCAGCTTCTTCAGCCCTTCCAAACCCTCCAGGGTCTTACAGGACACTTCACTGAAAACCAAGACACACACACACACACACTTGAATACACTCTACGGACTAACAGATGTTCTGTGAGGCTGATACTAGTGACACACTAAAATGATTCATATGCAAACACTGCAGCTAATTTTTATCAATGTAAAAAAAAAAAAAAAAAAACAAAGAATAAAATGTAAAATAAGTTCTTACTGCAAGTGTTTCCAGGTGATGTCAGGGTAGCCGGTGGCTCGAGCGCCTGACGGGGATCTGCACAGAGCCAGGATATAAGCTCTGAGCGTGGCCAGTCTCTCAGTGCGAAACTTGGTGTCGATCAGATCCAAATGTGTTCCCACAACCACCACTGCAGAGTTGGGTGCTCGTGCCTACAGGACACAGGTGTTAGTGTGTACAGATAAGCAAAAAACATTCAGTCAGTTTACCTGGAACAAAGTTGATTACACCTGTAATTTCCAATTAAGGCTAATTGCATGAGCAAGGTTATAAAAGAAAACCTGTGAACACCGCAGCTTCCTCACTTCTGTCCTAAATACAACACGGCTTCACTTGGTGAGGGAATGCCTGAACAAGTAAGAAACCAGATCATGAGACTTCATAACGATGCAGAGGAGACACGAGCATCAGTTGACTGCTGAGCTGAAGTACTGACAGGCGCTGACAGTCAAATGAGACTGACAGGGTCGACATCTATCTGACACATGACGCATCATTAATACCATTTTGAATAAAATCCACAAAGTAAGTGGTCTTCAGTGCATTAGTGTTAAACCTGTTTGTGTTAAATCTGTTGCTCTCCCCTTGTTTTCCCCTCCCTAATATGTTTTGTTTGTCCCCAGTCTGTTTCTGTGTCTGTGTGTCTGTCTAGCTGGGCATTGTGGATCCACAAGAATAAACTCAAAACCTTACAGCAGGTCTATGAGGACGAGATCCACGATGACAAGGATAACACTGTTCATCCTGCTGTGATATAATTCCACACAAGTTTCAGATTTAACCACAGAAAATGTGCTACATCTGTCAGTTGTTTATGGCATGTAAAATGTCATTTAATCCAGGGCAGCCCCCGCACTGAAAATATGTTCCTGCAGACATGTGTATGTGGTGTGAAATGGAGGCAGAGGAGAGCACTGAGATCCTGACAAACTGACAGGATCATGTAAAAGTGAGACTCACAATGACAAAACTCAAAGGATAAAGTTACAACTTTGACTCTGGTCAGCCTCTAAAACAAATCCAGGCATAACTAATACTGTAAACGAACCCTATTAATCAGAGGAAAGCAAATGGAAGGCATTACTAAATATCAGTTAGTAATTAGAATTCTATGAACCGTTTCAGTGAAATGATGCAAGCAGTTTCAACATGTTCCATATCATCATGCTTCAATTAATCAGTCTGTGGCTGGTTTGTGGTCAGACAACCAAATCATTTCCCTTTAAATCAGATCACCCCTCCCTCTCACTGGAAACACCAAACCCATCTCACTGACGACTGTCTGGTTCACACAGTCACACCCTTCATTCTCTGACCCACTCACACTCAAGTACAGCTGGAACCAGGTGCTCAGTCGGTCTGGTCTGCAGGAGTATGTCTGTGTGTGTCTGTCTGTGTGTGTGTGTGTGTGTGTGTGTGTGTGTCTGGTGAGTTTGAGGGAGAGAGAGCTAAATTTCACCTCGATGTTGAGCAACCATGTCTGCAGGCTGGCCACAGCCTCCTCTCCCAGAGCCAGGTTCCAGATCACCACATACAGGGCCTTATCAGTGAAGAAACACTGGTTCACTGTGGACATGCTGGCTTGACCACCAATGTCCCACACGTTGAACGCCACTGAGTCCTTCTGTGTGTAACAGGACGAGAGCTGAGTGAACTTAGGGGTCTGGAAAGCAAATATGTGATGTGTCAGCAACAAAAAAAACAGTCTGAGGTGACTCAGTCTTCAGAAAATATGAAAAAGTTATTATTAGATCCACTCCCTAAATTCGGTACAGTTTCCAACAGAAAGCTCACTCTGAATAGTTTTTATTGGATGAGACAGTTATCCCTATAAAAAACTGTTGACAACGTGTTTCCTGGATTATCCACAGGAACAGATACACTGTTTCTGGAAGGAAGTATTGCTGTTGAATTATTTTAATGTAAATTTTCACTGCAGGGAGCACCACAAATTCAATTCCTTTCACTCTGCCTCATACCTGAAAACCTGTATAAAACAACACCATTAGTTTTCACATTAAAGCTACAGTATGTAAGTTATGAAAATCAAGCTAAAGAAAACCCCTCAGTGCGTCGGTGTGAGAGTAGTAGTCGGCCAGAAGCGTGTTTGCATATTGACAGCTGTGGGCTAGTGTTGGCCCAAAATGAGCCACTGAATATTTAGTGGGACTTTTGTGAGTTTGATATGATACATCCATTCAGTCAGTAAATACATTAAAATGAACACGACTTAAAGTGTAAAGCGAAGCTAGCGGCTCTGTGTGGCTGTACTCAGGTGCTTGGAGCTAAAAACTAACATCAGTACGTTAACATGCTCAGTGGCACTACCAGCATACAATTGTTTAGCAGGTATGTTTACCATGTTCAAACTAGATAAATACGAGTGCAGCCAAGCCGAAACAGGAGATGGGTGCCGGGATGAAAAACAAGCAAATTAAGAAACAAACAAATGTTTTTTTTTTTTGTGCAATAAATAAGTGAAAGTTGGAGGCCTGCAGTGTGTGAGCAGTTTGTTTGTTTCTTGATGTTCACCACGTTAGAATGCACTTGACTACTAACGTTTATCACAAAGTGCACATGAGGCTGGTAGGATTGTGACTCGTTTTGCAGGTATTTAGACTTAAACCAAGGTTTCAGACAAATTAACATGTTGATATTATTATGGCCCTTGATGAAAAGTCAGGGGATTACGAAGTGGACCAAAGTGATGATCAACTGACCAAGTGACTATCAGATAAACCAACACTGTCCTCCATCGCACCACGCTGCTAGTATGGTTGAAATCCCTTTGACATGATTTTTTGCCAAAAAGGCAAAAGGGCCGACTAACTGATTTCATTTGGAATTGATTTGAGTACTGTCCAGTGTGTTTGATTTCTGACCTAGAAAACCACAGTAGAACCTTAGGGATGCACCCCGACACAACCCAGTTCTCTTTTCATCAGTATTGTTCTCGGAAAAACTGTTCACATTAAAATCTCTTGTGCATGTGTGTGCACATTAAATACAGAGTATACGTCTGCGCTGTTTGTGTTTTTCTCACGCTGTTTTTGCCGCTGTTGGGTTTCTCCAGCTCCCAGGTGGAGGTGGAGATGCTGCACTCTGCTGGGGTGAAGGCGGACGCCCTGCCAGTCTGCAGAGTCTCCAGCAGGGCCGTCTTCCCCTGCCTCGGTGGACCAATCACAAGCATCTTCAGAAGTTTACACGGCTCTGCCTTTCGAAGGTGTGCGCGGAGGAAAGCCAGGACAGACGCAGGACCTGAAAAAAACCACAAAGGTCCACATTTGGTTTTCATGTTGATGGAAACTACATTACCCATTACCTATTAAACTACGGACAGGTGCCACCACTGAAACCAAATACATTGTACTTAACATTTACTCAAGTTTACATACTTGTACATCTCATGGGCTTTTCCATTTTATACTTGCAGTACAATGCAGTGTACTGTCTACACTGCATTTCAGAGAAAAATGCAAGTTACCCTCCTTTACATGTATCTCATGGAGATACCTGATTATTTGTAATATTACAGATGTTTCAGATTAAACTGCCCAACGGTTCATAAAGTGAGAAACAGGTCATCAAACACATCAGACAGGTTTGAAACAAGCCTGTAGCTTAGACTCACTTCACAAAACCGTATCCGTCACACTTTGCAGACCCACTTCCTAATTCAACTCTGACCTACTGCGCTTAATGTAGCTGAGCCTATAATTATCTTGTACATAGAGGGATTGTTAGCAGATTTTCAGGTTTGCTCACTTTCAGTTTGACCCCAAATAAAGTGATAACCTGATATAAACTGATTGCTTATGCTTCTTCTGTTTCTTACTTTATGTGAGACTGTTACCATGCTGCCAGGTCTGAGCTACTGGATTAACATGGTGAGTACAGAAATGATCGCCTTAGCCACTATAGTAAAACCCATGTCATGGACTGTAAACTAAAGTTTTTCTTTAATGGATGGCTCCACTGTTTTTCCATGTCTGTCTTAAAACAATAGTCAGATGCCCATGTGAACAACGAAACAGGGTTTGTTTGCCGTTAACCTTCCTCCTGTTCAAACTGGCACTAAAGAGATCGAGGACAAAAATCCTCAGTGTACAAATAATACGTTTATCTGAAGTTAATATGAAGCTTCAGTGGTCTGACTTACATACATCAATTCTTTATCTTTCTGTTACAGTCTCTTGAGCGGTAAATTCCCTCCTTACTGTTCCTCCTACTTACGTCAAGGTCTGCGCAAAAATGTCCTCCAAGAAGAGAGCTCTTAATGGCCTGTATCAACAGGAAGTACATTTGCAACTAAGACAGACTTGAAAAAGAGGATTATGACTTCCTTTTGAAAAGACAGTTGAAGGTGTCTTCACGGACAGTTGGACAGTACCTTCTTTTCTTACTTCCTGGGGAACATTAGTGATGGTGAGGTCTTCAGTGTCCAGCTGCCACAGGTTCGAGAGCTGACCGAGCTCTGCCGGGAGCTCCCGGATTCCAGGATTACTGTCCCCAGAGCAGGTGAGAACAGGGGTCAACAATTCACATAAAAGACAGGATGTTCAAAGCTACTTAAGTCAGTTTTGAATAACTTCATTAGTTGAATTATTATTAATTTCATGGATTTTTAATGGAAGAGCCCCTGAGGATCCCTAAACCCCGTTATTAGTAACAGCCAGATGGATATGTTGTTTTTTGGCTGCGACAGGAAATGTGGATCCATGACGTGTGTGAGAACTGAGCAATTTGCTGTTTGTATAAAACAGCTGCAAACAGCTGTAGCAGGAGGACTGACCGCATACCGAGCAGTGGTTCTCAGTGACTGAACTGATTTCTCTGTCAAACCCAAGAAGAGTTGTAATTCTTTTACTTAATTATTTGTTTTCTTTTCAGAAGTTGAACTGACTTTCAACATTTTACTTTTCATGGTAAAATAACGTTAGAAACGGTTCCTCTGTGTGTAAAGCTGAAAAAACAATAACACTGCAACGGATTTTTATTGAAAACCGATGATGTGGTTATTTGATTTAAAATTAAATACATGATGGTTTGTGATTTCTGTGACTTGTAACCATCTAAATTCAATACTGTATATGGGAAAATGTACAAACAGTGCAAGTGGTGAAAATTAGCTGCACTTTGCCATAAAAATAGGGAGGATATTTATTAAACTCAAGATGCATTTCATTACAACTGGCACAATTTAATTTAGAGTGCTAGTAAATCAGATGGCACTGGAAGCTTAGTGAGATAATAGGAGATAAGAAGATTAAATCATGTATTTGTAAGAGTCTGGATTTGGGAAAAAAAATGCCTCATAAAGTTGTAGTTTCCTTCTAGGAAATGTTGAGCCCCTGGTGACTGTTACTGTGAATCTTGTGTATGGGAAAATTTTCTAGCACCCAGACACTGTTGTATTTTACATCTTTATCTTTAGCACTGAGAGAGACAAGACTGCCCCCTACAGAAAAACCAGACTAACTGCACTGCCCCGCCGACACATCATTTGTCAGTGACAGTCGAGGTGAGAAAACAGATCTGGGGATTATAGCTGGACAAACATTACACCGGTGTTATCAGTGTGACAGAGGGAGGACAGGTGAAGGAGGCAGAGGGACTCACTTGGAGAGGTAGAGCTCGGTGAGGCTGTGCAGACCACATACCGAGTGGGGAACACACTCCAGCTGGTTGTCATTCAAGTAAAGCACTTCCAGTGAATCCCGCAGAATCATGGGAAACTCTATGGGACACACTGCCAACACAGTTTCATTCATGATGGGTCACAGCATGTATTCTCAAACACACAGTAGATGTGGTTTATTAGAATGTAAGTATGTATGATTACTTGATCTTGACATTTCCAAAGAAACATAATAAGTAATCAGCAGATTCCACAGAACTGGATTCTTGGCAGGACGCACATCCTCTAACATTATGTAATATTAATACAAATAAATTATATAATTTCACAATAATTAAGTCTTAAATCAAACTGCATCGTTTCCATTATATCAGAGATGGATTTACCC
Source organism: Seriola aureovittata (assembly GCF_021018895.1). Classification (NCBI taxonomy): domain Eukaryota; kingdom Metazoa; phylum Chordata; class Actinopteri; order Carangiformes; family Carangidae; genus Seriola; species Seriola aureovittata. Next base: position 31,265,360 of record NC_079364.1, read on the forward strand.
ATGCTGGTCTTCTTTGGTGTTGCAGAAATTCTTTGTATGCGAGTGTAGCAGGTAGTGTGAAAGCAGATAGCTTATCAAGTGGTTGAGCAACCATAGGGACTTATTGTTCCCCGAGAGGTGGGGCTGTGTTCACTGGCAACAAGCTCCATATAGCAAAAGGCTAGTTTGAGGAACGGGGTCAGAGATGATTCAGTTCACGTGGGAGGTTGGAAGTGCTTTGTTTGTTGGCAGTCATGCAGAGGTTTGCGAGAGAGCTGTGTCTGAGAGCAGTGACAACCAAGAAGATGTCCCAGGATGATTTATGAGACAGAAAAAAACCCAAAAACAAACTGCTCTGCAACACATTTTTGTTGTGATTACCACCTGGTGGTTGTCTGCCTCCGCCACAGACTAGTTTCAGGTTACAGCCCTGTTTACCCGGAGTAATAGAAAATAAGAACCATTTGTGTGAAATTTTGTCATAATTTTTGTGTGAAGTCTTGAGAAATAGCTAGAAAGTGTTTCCTGTGGTCACACCGATATTGACCTTTGACCTGTGACCACCAAAATCTAAATCAGTTCATCTTAGAGTCCAAGTGAACGTTTGTGCCAAGGCGTCCCTCAAGGCGTCACTGAGATATCGTGTCCACGGAAATGGAATGAATTGTTGGTAAACCTGGAAACAATATGTCTCTGACGGAGGAGGCATGAGTGCAGGAGAAGCAGAAGTTAAAGCCTGAATATCCTGGTGTGGTCTACACTTTAACAAAAATAATGCTGGGAAATGACTGAATTGTTGCAATCGCCAGATCTTACTGAGTGACAGAATGACAGGCAGGCACAGAGAATATTTCACACTGACCCTACAGTCCTGACATCATCTCCAAAGTCCACATTATCAGTAGCTGGGATCACATCTTAATGTCTATTTGTATTTAGGTTCAAATGATTTCCATGTATGTAAGCAGATCTACCTGGGTCTGGGTCCCTCCTGTTCCATGTAGTTAGGAAGGCCAGCCTCCTGGATTTGGGCCCCTCCTCTGTTCTAAAAGACAACATTTGAAATACAGAGAGAAATCAACTGATGCCAAGTACAACAGTGATGAGAAGGAATGAGAGGAGCTCATGCAAGTGTCTAGAAATATCTATAGACGTTCCAGGATTCCTGACAAACAAGAAACAAACGTAAAGAGAGGGAAGAACTCCACCTTGAACCTGGTGTGATAAAAACACACAGAGAGCACTTCCTGTACACCTGCTTATTCATGCAATTGTCCAATCAGCCAATCATGTGGCAGGAGTTCAATGAATAAAATCCTGCAGGAGCTTCAGTTAATGTTCACATCACACATCAGACTGGAGCTGACAGAAAGACTACAGTCACTCAGATAACCACTTTTCAGAGTGAACAACATGTTGGACGAGCTACAACAGCAGAAGACCATGTCAGGTGGTCTTCAGATTAGAAAAGAGAGACTCTACACTGTTCAATAAGACAAACACCAGCTGACTCAGTCATATTAGTTTCAGTCGTTAGAATTTCCAGCTAAACCTTTATACATCATATTCATATTTGAAACTGATCCACTTAATTGTATAATTCTGAATCAGGATGTCCAATATTTGTATCAACTAGTTTGTGAAACATAAGGTGAGCAACATCAGTGGCTTCAGCTGTTCACAACATTAATTAGGCTAAAGCTTAAAACTGTCGTGTTTATACCTCATCATGGAATCAAAATCTTTGATTTTACTGAAACTTTGATTTGATAAGATATTCAAAATTAATAGAACTCAATAAGATGTGATACTAGATTCAGATTCTATAGAATGTTATCAAACCCCAAACCTAGACTGGATCAAACTCTCTTCAAATCAGACCGACTGACAGTCACTGTGATGTGCAATGAAACTGCACAGGCTTCTTTACTCATGATGTTTACTGAGCTCCATGAAGTCGTTCAGTAACGGCAGACTCCTGCAGACAGTGTACATGCACGTGTGTGTGTGTGTGTGTGTGTGTGTGCATTGACCTACTTGCCAAGCTGATTCCTGGAAAGATCGAGGGTCCTGAGCTGAGAGCACTTCCACTTATTGGGGGCTGGAAGTGTCACAATCTGATTCCCGCAGAGTTTCAGTGAGACCAGAGCCTGAAGAGAGCAGAGGAGAGACAATGAAAACCACACATCTGCATTTTCCTTTAAAAGGACAGACAAGGACAGAGCATCACTGCGTCATGGGTCAGTTTTCCTGTGAACTGATGAGAACATAAGATCACCTCTGGTGCTCCAACCAATAATTATGCTTTAGCATTAGCACTGCTTCAAATCTAAGAGATTCTCTAATAGTTCAAAAGCTAAATATCGATCAGTGCAGCCAAGTCTAGCCAATAAAGTACAACACAGACATTATAATAAGGTTTTGAGGCAGCAGAAGCTCCCATAAGGAATGAAGATGGTCCCTGTGCCAGACTAAATTCACTGAGCTGTGGATGAGTGTGTGGTTTTTAAGTCTATGCAGGTATTGAATCATTTCACCACTGGATTCTTTTTGTTGTGAAATATCTGTCAGGATGAAACCAGTGGCTGATGAGTTTGGGTTTTGCTTATCAGAAAAAATACACATCAGAAAAAGGTGTGTTGTTATACATTTATTCTTTACTCTCTCTGTGTTGTTGACAGAAGTGGTCATAAGAAAGAGAGATTTCAATCTTAAGGTATCCTCCGGAATAATAAATCAAAAATAAATGAATCTATATATCATTGATTAATATAGTTGAGGCTGGACTACAAACATGGAGCACTGAAGCCAAACACGGAGGAAACAAACATTGTTCCGCAGTGTATTCAGCAAACTCTTTTAACCAAACAAAGTTGTTGGAAACTGCTTGTTTCAGCGTCATGAACGTCAGCTGGTCATGAGTCTGTGCACGTTCATAAGATGAGGTGATCTCACATTTTGTCACAGGAATGTTTTACTGGAAATCGACCTGCGGAGAGTTGCGGTTGTTGAAGTATTTGCCATATTTAAAAATATTATTATAATTCAAACAAATGTTTTTCAACTGTGGAAAAAGACAGATTATCTGTACATGACTTGTACATCAGGTCTGGACCACTTGTAATTTCATTCATGTTTAAGAAAAAGATTCAAGTATTACAGAAAGTATGAATATGACAAATTCTCTGACATGAAAGAATGAAATTTTGTTTGTAAGAGAGCTTCTTGTGTGAGGTCCACTGTTTATAATTTTGTCTCATAGTTTATTCCTCTGTAAATGGGATTTTGCATCTCTCTGCTCGTGTTGGTGCTTTCACAAGCTGCACAAGAACAAATCTGTAATGTTATTAAAGAGCTCCATAATCAAATCATAAAATGTGCAATGTGTTGGTAAAGTGAGCAAAATATTTCTGCATACAACCGTGTACGACATCCTGGTGCAGAAGAAGAATGTAAACATGGAGTCATGCACACAGCTGCAGCGCCATCTACAGGCTGTTTAACAGACCACACACACAGGAGTCTGACAACGTTATGTGTGTTTTAAGAAACTTATTTTTGTTTAATCCAGAGATGTTTAACTATTAATTTCACTCCAGTTTGGTGCACATACAGATGTACAGTAACAGATCCAGCTGTTGGTTCCTACCTCCAGCTCAAAGATGTATGAGGGCAGCTCCTTCAGGCTGTTGTCAGAGAAGTCCACCTCCTGCAGCTTCGTCCTCCAGAAGATGGAGATGGTGTTTGGAAGACTCTCAATCACATTGGAGGAAGCTTTGCATTGTTTCTGCAGAAGAGGATACAGAGGAACATCTTTGTGTTAATGTGTGGAAACAGCCATTTTAATTCACTGCCTCATTTTTCTTTTTAATTATATTATATATTATATTTTTATTACAGTACAACCTCAAAAAACAATCAGTTTCCAAGCAGTTTATATCTATATAAACTATATTATATATGAATATATTATATTGACATAATAAATATACAAGATGAAGCAGAGCTGAAACATTCTGACCAAAAGAAAAATCCAAAAAGCAGCTGTAACAAACAGGAAGTGGATCATTATCAGTGTGTTTTCTCACCAGTGGACACGCCCAGGGGTCGGGGAAGGTGCTCAGTTTGTTCCTGCACACGTTGAGGAAGCTCAGGGATTTCAGACAGTGCATGACGGCCGTAGGCAGACAGGTCAGACAGTTATCAGACACGTCCAGCTCCTCCAACTTACGAAGGCCGATCCAGTTGGTTGCTGGAATAAGAGAACACGAGTCTGAATCAGACCTGTACAAAGAAAATCAGTGACAAAAAGACTATGAAGCTGGTTTTACTCTACATCAGTTTGAGTCTGTTTTCAAATGGTAGAATTATTGCCTAATACATCAATGGAAACATCCATTTATTTGACATAAAGTATTTAAATAACTGTAATAACCTGCAAGTATTGATTAAGCAGCGAAGAAGGAAAAACAGACTGGTGCTGATCCAATGAATTGATTAAGTGACCGACAGTAATTTACATTGATAAAAAAACATTCTCTGGTCGTCTCTATGATGAGAAGATTTCCTGCTTTTCTCTCTTTCATATCATCATAAATGAAATATTTTGGGGTTTTGGAGTTGTGGCTGGACAAAACATTTGAAGACATAAACTTTAAGTTTAAGTTGACACAGGTTTGTTGATATTTATAATATAATGGTTGATGCCTGCATGCAGAATAAAGAATGGACTGACAGGCTGTGAATGTTGGTATACAGGGATATTTATACAGCGCTTTCACAGACACTAGTCGCATGCTTCACAATCAAATGAATAAAATCAAATGAAATTAATCGAATAGAAGCAAAGGTAAAACACCAGATAAAATATCCAAAAGGAAAAACAGATATAAGACACCAGTTAAAAACATAAAATACCAGGTGCTACATTAATGCCTGCCTGATGGAGAGAAAAGAAGGTTGTGTTTCTCTGCAGCCGTATCAGTTGTGATGAAGCTGGGACTCGTCGTTTTTGTTTTTCAGTTTTTACAAAAAAATCATTGATATAAACATTTTGATAAAAATCTGATTTTAAAAATACAGTTTGTAGCATAAACACTGTAATTTCGTTGTATGTGTGTGTGTTGTTTTTTTTTTTTAAATTACCGCCAATTTCGTCTCCCCATAGTAATTGCGGGGGGTCGTAGAACTCAGCTGAAAACCAGCGCAGAGACAGGTTTCCTATCGGTAGAAATACTGAGTCAGACTGAAACACAACTTCAGATGCAGGTTTTGGTGACTAATGTCAAATGATCGATTCCAGCTGGGTTTCAGTACTGGTTTATGCCAAGTGCAACGGTTGCTCTGCATCTGAAACATCCAGCTGCAGACTCATGTTAGGTCAGCTCTTCACTGACGCTGAGGTCAGGGGTTGCCACACTCAGCGTCACCCTGACAGCTCTTCAGCACACAAAACTACTTCCACTGACTACAACAGAGTTAGAAACATACTGGCAGGGATGTCAAACAGGACTGTGAGCAGGTTCTTGGCAGCAGCGATTTTCTGGATGTGGGTCAGATGGAGAAGTCCAGGTGGTAAACTGGAGAGCTGGTTCTGAGAGAGATTCACCTGCTGTAAACTGAAGCAGAGAGGAAAAACAGAGACTGAGAGACAAGCAGCTACAGCAACAAGAAGAAGTACATGAACCCTTTGGAATTATCTGCTCATCTGCACCTGATCATCCAAGTTACAAACAAAGACACACACAATGTTCTCAAGCTAATAACACACAAACAGTTATAGTCTTTTGTGTCTTCGCTGAACACATCCAAGGAACGTTCAACGTGCTGCCATGTGTACCTGGGGCAGATGACCTCCTGGGAGCTGTGGGCAGGCGGCAGCTCCTTCAGCAGGTTGTTAGACAGATCCACAGTTTGCAGGTGGATGAGACCCCAGGGCACCACAGAGGGAAGAGCAGCCAGGCTGTTGGAGGACAGATCCAGGTGGGTGATACGTGAGGAGATGTCCATGAACCAGTCCAGCTCTAACCAGGGCAGCTGCAGACCGCTCCAACACACACTGACAGCCTGCACACACATACACACAGGGCATGGTATCATTAAGAGGGCTGAGGACAGCTAAGGTTTTACCCAGGACTGACTCCAACAACTTTGACTAAACGTAGCAGTAGAGAAAACTCATCACCACAATATCATGATCAGCGTATATATATGGACATCTTTAGGGTTTAGAAACAGAAACTTGGTAAAAACTTGTAAAATTACTTTTTAGAAATAAATTTGTCGTCACATTTTTTAAAACTACAAGCCACAGCAGATCTGTCAGCTCTGGCAAGCTAATATGGCACATGGCTTCCCAGTGACAAAGTGCAGCCACCAGCAGTGACATCACAACCCGGTGTGCACAACATGATTTTTACTCTCTTTTTGTTTGTGTACTTTATATTTGTAGAAGTGTGTTGTGACCGACGTAATGTTTTTTTGTTTTACGCCGACTGCCTGGGGACTACGCAGGTAAATTAGCATTTTTGCTACAATCCAGCATGTTTACATCATGTATTTTGTGCTGATGTTCATTAACATGCATTGTCCCTATCAACTAAACAAACATTTGCTCTGCATGTGGTGAGTAATTAACTTTGTGTCCCAAACAGGCAGAACAAGTTAATGAGAACAAAAGCTTTTCTTACAATTAAAAACAGTTTGCATATGTGAAAATCCTCGTTTACCATCAAAATATACCAGGCACTGAATATAAGCCAGGCGGCTTACGTTAGTGTAAAAACAGTCTCTTTACACCTGTTTGTAATTTCATAACACTCTGATGTCTTTCCATCAGCACCAGTGTTTTGGTCATTTTGAAGCCCTAGGCAAGACATCCACCAGCACCCTGAGGAGACTTATCCTTTCATTATAGTTTGTTTGATAGAATAATTTTTTTAAATATAATTTCTTTATTGTAAATGTAACTTTATTGAGCTTCACTTAAATTCTGTATCATATAATCAACATTGATTGTTAATTAAAATCTCTACAAGCACATTAGTCCCTGTTGTGTCTTATCATGGCCTGAATTATATTGAGGATATGACACTGAACATAAGATGGTTATTAACATCATTGTATGATTCTAACATGATCAGGTTTGTGTCTTTGACTCTTCAACATCCCCGACACTCTCGGTCATCTGTGATCTCACCTGTGTCACACACCTCAACTAACACCAAGCTAAACATGCATCAGACTGATGCGTTTGTGATGACTGAAGTTAATGGCATGAAAATTTTTTTTACAAAAAACAACCCCTCATATTGATTTTCCCTCTACTACAGGGTGTCAGTCATTCTCTATGGTTTCCCACCGTCACGTGGACGAGCAGCTCACAGAGATGTCTGACACTGATCTATTCCAACAGACATGTTCCATGTTTCCTAAATTGTTGTTGCACAATTAACACACACAGACAGCAGAACACAATAGTGACACACTGCTGTTTGACAAACTCCCGCAGAGCTCTCTGAGAGATGGGCTCAAAAGGAAAACAGGAAAGAGAAACAATGTTGGATTTAAATCCTTTTAACACCGGTCTTCTCGTCCGACTGGCTCACATTCATCGGTTCAGAAACGCATCACTGAATACACACCTCCTTTACTCTTCTGTTGGATGTCTCCTGCAGGTTGAGTCTGAGGAGGTGTTTGCTGAAGGCTGGATGGTCTATCAGGGTGTATGAGGAGAAGCCAGCTCCGTTCTGCAGCAGGAAGCGAGCGATCTCCTCATTACCTGCAACACAAGGCACAGTGGACACTCTGTATCTGTCACCAGCTCTGCTCCAGCACTTCCTCTGCAAGAGACGGTCGCTCGCTGGAAAAGCAGCACCAGAGGCCGTCAGGTTATCACGACCTGCGGACACACACACACTCTCATTCTGGAGACCGCTGTTCGTTTCCCGCATGTTTATTACTGTAACCACGGCGATGAAGATCCCGTAACCTTAACAGAAGTACTTATTTTAACCCAACTCATTAGGATCCTCGCTCTCTATCACAGTGAATGTAAGAACATAGATAGGTGATTACACAGCAGTGGTCTCCTGTTCGTTGAGACGAGGTAAATCTTCCCGACATCACTGTGTATCACAAAGCACACGACGGAGCGTAAACACAGCGAGTGTGGGGAACATCATTAAAGCACGATACAGCCTGATCTCGAGCGACATGTCGAATGTTGCGTCGGTGACATCAGTGAGTGAAATCTGATGCTAGCGGAACTGTAAATCCAGCTCTGCTCCACAGAGCCCTCAGGAAGTATTCACACATCACACACATCAGCCAATCCTTCTTAAGACGTTTTGTCATAGTGCAGTAATGTCATGAGGGTAACCCTGCAGCGACCCAGCAGTAGGTGCTTGTGTGTCTGTTTTCATGCAGTCAGCGTTTGTGTCATGAAGGTGCTTGTTTGCTTCCATCAGATTAATAGATCTAGACTCAGAGTCAAGTTTCTACAGAGTAACATCTTGCTAAATGCACGCTTACATCACTAGATCAATACAGTTAAAAGCACGGTGGGATAAACATTCAAATCAATGCAAAGCTATTACACCACTAAGGATTCTATACACGGCAACATTTTAGTGTAGATTTAGTTTAGTACACAGACTGTGGATCTGACGGTTGAGTCCAACTAACACAGTTTGTCTTGATGCTTTACAATCAGTCTAAATGATTTACAGCATTTAGTTCTTTTATGTCCAGTGTTGGACTCAGCTGGACATTTTTTATCAACCCTGCGGGTTGTGTTGATTCACAGTAGATACTTTAATCTGCCACCTTCCTGCTCAGGCAGAACCTGCAACTGGAACACAGTTTTTCATGCAGTAACAAGTCCAATGAAGTATATTCACACAATGTGAATGTGCCCTCAACAATGTTTACAAAAAGAGAGAAAGACAAACTTACTTTGTAAAATCCTGCTATGAAAGAAAAACAAGAAGAAGAACTAAAAACATGGAGCAAAGAAGATATTGTCTGTTCTATTCAGTTTTATGTCACGACAGTCTCACTGCACTTTGTGCCAAAACACTAAAGAAAAAAATACAATTCTGATAATATCAACACAAGCTCACTACAATTAAAAATTAATCATTTTTTACAGCAGCAAACTACAGACAGCAGATCAAAATCTATGACCAGCCTGAAGACTCCAAACATACTGCATGAGGTGAGAGAGTCAGGTGTTTACTGGTATTCTAAAAACAATGGGAAGTCTGGCCCATTGATTTGGCCCACTTACCAGCACACAGGCACTTCAGGCATTTTAAAACCCTGAGCGCATAATTACTGCAATTTGCATCAACAACTGTCCATAAGTCCATAATAATGAAAAAAGTCACTCCTTATAACTCCACAACTTGCTTGAGAATCATCACTTTTATACCCCCCCTCTTTACATGCCCCAAAAATCCCCGAAATTATGGGGAAAACTAAAACTCAGACCAAGATTATTCTCCAAAAAGAACTAAACCAAAGACTAATGATAGTGGTAAAGAAATAAAATAAATTTTTTTGTTTCATGTTGCACTGTCAATATCAATATGCACTTATTGTCTGAGGGGGCGCCTGAAGTGTCAGGATTTGAAACCCCTGCTTCAGACACTGTGACCCTTCTAGCCAAAGGGAAACAGTTTGGGTTTTTAATCTGTGAAGTCCGTGCCCAGCTTCAGGCTTGAACTGGTGTATGATGGGATTTCTTTAAGACCATTTCCATTTTTGGGTATAAAACTTTTGGGGCCTATTTTAATGGTAGGCCTCGGGCGTAGGGACTGCGTGGGCGTCTCTAAGTGCTTTTTTTGTTCATCTAGGTGCAGCTCAAAGTGCAACAGGGCTGAGGTGGAGTATAAAGACCGGAGAGAGAGTGGTGATTAATAATTACACTCTCACACATCACTGATCTCATCTCTCTGCAACAGCAACGGCAATCAAAGGGAAGCATGAGAAGACTTGCTCAACAAACAGAAAGAAAAAAGCTTCCTCAATGTTGCAGAGCGGATACACAACACCACGTTTGGTAAAATGGTGAAAAATAAATACAAAAAAAATCTTGATCAAAGCATTTATATGTGAACATCAATATGACACTACTCCAGTTTTAGTCCCACTGTATCTGACATCATGAACGGTCACATCACGTTGTGTCACAGCAGCATTTGCACCATTATTCATCTCAAGAAGAAAAATAGAAATGTTACTTTTGCTAAAAAAGGAAAGTTGGAAACAGTGACACACATGACTGATGAGGTGATGTTATCCACCCTCCTGCATAAACAACAGAATACTGACTGTTCTGATGTGTGTGGAAACATATGGGAGTGTTTGTAGCAGTCTGGGTTTAATTAAGATAAACTCAGTGGATATCTGTGTGTGCTGTCACTGTGCTCTAATCGTCTGTTCTGCTGCCTGGCTGAAGGGATTTAATGAATTGAAGCACAGGGTTTTCATAAAGTATAAATCCACTGTGAACAAAAGACAGTGCAAGAATCAGATAAATGAGATAAGTGCAGATTGCTTTGACAGTTCCTGCTTCTACTTCTGATGGTAAAAAAAACCCAAAAAAAACAAAACTGTTTGGAAAGTGAATTGTTAAATGGTTCATCTACATATGAAGCATTATTCTGTTATTGGTGCTGATTTGCTCAGGTATGTGGTGCAGAGGTGTCTCTTCTCAGAGCAAAGTCTAACACCTAATTTAGCACCAAAATACAACAATAACTCGCCATGTGTTGCCTCGCAGTCCCACCTGTGCACCATGGACTCCAAAATACCACACAGCCCAGCAAATCTCACAGACACCAAATATGACCTTTATGTATATTTTTTTTCATGAATACATCTGTCACATCTCTGGCATCAGCAGGTTGTCTTGGTTTCTTTTATAAACAGCTAGACATCATCTAAAAGAAACTGATTCCCGCAGAAGCTTCCGACCAAAGAACCATCCATCACACCAGCCGGTCAAGTGCCAATTTACTTGCGTACAAATGCATTCACACTTGACGCTTTCCCATTCTGCTAATTATGCCACCTCTTCCTCCCTCCTCAGTCGTCCAGACTCTGACCTGGAAATTGATCCAGGTCAGCCATTTTCAAGTCCCTTAAATGTGTCCCTGAGGATATGAGGAGCGGGGAGAGAGGAGACTGCTGGAGGAGTTCAGAGCAAGGACCCACAGGTGTATATACTGTAGGCCGTGAGTGAGGAGTCACATTAGTTGAATGGAAGGCACGTATATAAATGAAAGAGTTGAATAGTTTTTGAAGACACTGTAAAAAAAACAATGTTCATTTTGCATCAGTAAAGCAAGAACATCCAAAATGTAGTCTCTATATTCCCGCCTCCTGCGGTGTGTTCAGGTGCGTCTCCCCTACCTGATTTTGCGGCAGCGTACAGTGGCAGTCCGCTGACAACAGGAAACTCATCGCTGTGGATGGCACAGTCCTTGACATCCGCATCATAGCCATGGATCAGCAGCCGTACCACATCCAGGTGACCCTGCTGGCAAGATGTGGCCAGCATCCAGTTCAGTAAGTCTCTCCTCAGACATGGACCTGAGAGGGAGCCAAAGACTTCCCATAATTCAACCCTCATGATTTTTGCATTAAATCCTGTCTGTCTGGTATAAATGCCCATCCATTGAAGTTTTCATGTTATAAATTTGCAGTAGCACTCTGCTGAGACCATCAGGGTTATTTTCTCAGACTTGACACAGCTCCTCTAGAGCCACAGGAGACATAATACAACTGATTTCACAGGCTGAGCAGCACTAACCACCAACAGTAAACTGACTTTAACATAGAAATAGCAGAGTTCCCCTTTAATTATTGTAAGCTGTAGAAACATTAACTTTTACTGCAGTAACAGTTACACCATAAATATGTAATCAAATAAACAGCATCAAATGTATCATGTCACAGCTGCAGGTGTGGCGGCCCTGAGAGCTCAACGCGCTGCAACTTCATCAAATTTGACGAAACAAGTTCCGCAAAAATCCCAACACAATGAAAGTGTTTCCAAGGGAGACTAAAAAGTGATGAACCTTGCTGGGGCTTTTGGTTCAATGCCCAGTTGTGACTTTTGAAGGTTAAAGCTCTGAATAACAAGTGTGTCCCATCAGGTTCATCACTTATTTCTTTTTAAGTTATTTTTGCCTTAATTTTGATAATGAGAGAGAGAGAGAGAGAGAGAGAGAGAGAGAGAGAGAAGCAAAGGGCCACAGGTTGGACTCAACCCAGGCCGCTGTGATTGAGCCTTCATAGTCAAGTTAAGTTGCAGTGTATTGAGCTCATAGGGCCGACTGGGCTCGGATTTAAAATTTAAAATTTAAAAACAACAACATTATTGACAAAATAAAAGCCCTGTCCCATATTTCGTGAATGTTTCTCTTCCTCCTACCTGGTATGGAATCCAGCAGCTCTTTGACCAGGCCGGTGTGGCCGTAGTACGCTGCCAGGATGGCTGGGTTGCTGTTGGATAGTTCCTGGGGCACAGTGATACGAGCTTCTTTCAGGAGGTAACACACACTCTCCAGATCGCCATGCTGCGTGGCCACACACAGGAGATGTACCTATAACAACACACACACACACACACACAATGACAAAATTAGTGACTAATAAGAATATGCATTATTCACTTATCAAGTGTCCAACATACTACACCTGCACAGGAAACCCTGCAAACACATTAATAGACTGTAAGGGGAAAAATGTTTTGCTTGATTTAGTCAGTAAATATGTATTTATGAGAAGTGGATGTCTGTCCATAAAAATAAAAGGTTTGAATTGTTTAAAGTAATCTAATAAAGTTAGTTAATCTTTAAAGTCACCAGAGAAATAGTGAGAAAAAAAAAATCAATGACTGTCAGCCAATCAGAGCAGTGTATGAGAGAGGCAGTGCATAACTTTTCTGACAGGTCTCATCACTCTATGCTCTCATTTAGCTTGTATGATAATTGAATACTACTGTTTCTGCCGGACAGAGTAGATAATTGTCACCATTACTTTTCCATTTGAAAACAGACTTACATCCTGAGTAGAGTTCTGTTAAATGACCTGAACTCGACAGGGTTTTGGTTGTTTTTAATTGCAATTTCTTATATGTAAAAGTAGATACACAGTGTCCAGTGGAAAGAATTAAACAGACTGTAGCCAGTGCTCTGCATTTGGCAAGCTAACAGTCAATAATGGATGAAATAACACAGAGATATACTGTAGCCTTGGCTTGGATTTGAATGTACCACTTAGGTTTAGCCGGGTGGCGTCTTAAAGGAGCTATTTTTAAGTTTTGCTTTTGCTACATAGGCAACGTTACCATTAAAAGCCAAGAGCTTCAGCCATTGTTAGGTTTACAATTAAGCGGTAATAATACATCCTCTGAGCAGCTACTTCAGAGCAAACTGGACATTACAGTGACTCAGTATCGGAAAGTGATGAGAGGGGCCAACCAGGCGCTGGCTAGCTGGTGAGCATGCTACCTTCAGAAGGACAAGTGATAGAAAGAGAAACAAAACAAGAAAGTTGCTTTCCACCTCTGGAGACAGATGTTGGTGATTATAGGAATGAAGTTCGTGCTGAACTCACAATGTTTCTTCTAGACTGGTAAACAGCTGTTAATGCTAACATTAGCTATTTAGCAATCGGAAAACTTATAAATAACTCCTTTAATGATGTGGATAAGGGACGAGTTCAGGTGTCAGTATCAGTCTGCTACAGATCTTTAATCCTGAGCATATGCAGGATCTATTATTGTGGCTGATCACGACAAGGACACTAATTACAATTTATTGTTGGCTAAATTCTACCTTCATAAATCCAAACATACAAGATTTCCTAAACTGCCTACTTCCAATCTCAAAACACACACATGCACCAGATGAATAGTAGAAGCAAAGTCAGTAAAATGGGAAAAATAGATGCTGTATATTGGTTCAGTGAACTGCATTTCTAACAAGTGTAAAAACTAATCTCATACTTTCTCCTCTTCTACTTTATCAGAAGAAGACACAGATGTAAATTTCTCCAACATAAATGGAGACTGAAGGATTTCTAAGAGGAACTAGTTTTGTCTTGTTGACTATCTCACTGATCTCAGCAATGAGGGACTGGTTTTTCAAGTTGAATTTAGGCAAAGGTTTCACATTTCTCCTTTTCTAAACCAGCTGAGGCATTAAACAGTTCAGCCACATGGAGAATATATCAGGGGGAAGCTGAATTTTAGGTCCATGTACATTTGGATAAAAGCTCACCCGCAGCATTCAACAAACAAACTGTCCAGAACTAGTCAATTCTCACGCTTAAATTATCATTATACCAATTAAAATGAAACTTAAAAATACAAAAAATAAATACATCTATGACTTTCTCCAGGAATCTTGCATGTTCTGTACAAAAGTTAGATAATGTCAATCTTTAGAAAGAATTAAATTGGAATTAGTTTTGGCAGAGAAATACCTTGGCTGGATGACAGATTATCTTTCCAGACTCACTCTGGTAACCTTGTAAAGAAACTGAAATTTAATCAGGTTTTTAATTTCATTTTCAGAAACCTTTCCTTTGCAGCAAAAGAAACAATCTTCATTCCACATTTTTAATTGTTTTACATTATAGTGATATCCTGTTTATGCAGATATCGGACTCCTTCATTTGTAGACTTGACCCTGTACATTTTATATTGAGTGTTGGAACTCGTCATTGTAATTTATACAAGTTAACTGGATGGTAAACTTCCTGTTAGTGAGAAGCTTTCTCCTGTTTCTAACAGCTATCAGACCACAACATCTAGATGAACAATCTTCAGTTTCCCTGGAGTCTGCCAACGGCTTAAAACTGCATTTTTTTATTATGCTCCCTGGAATTGGAAGAATTTAAAAGATAAACTTTGTCTGTACACGCTGCCTTCAAATTAAACACTCAAAAATCAGATTCAAATATTGTTCCATGAAGAATCTAAGTGTTTTAAATAGTCTGGTTTTATCTCTCATGTCTCTTGTTTTATTGTGTTACATGTTACTGTTGTAAATTAACGATTTCTGTTCTCATGTAGCTATAATAAAGTTAATCTTAAAAGAGATAATGTATCTAAAAAGATGGTTAAATGAAAGTAAAAACAACACTTTCAAAGACAAACCCTCAGTCAAGCTCCAAAATGAATCATTGAGCTCTGTCGTTGTACACAGGGCACAGGGCTGTAATACAGGACAACAGCATGGCAGGCTTCTACAAACTGAGGCAAATGACCGAACTACAAATCTCAGTGTAATAGAAAAAGAAAATGGAAATGGAGGGCAGAGTGATGGAGAGCAGCACAACCTGTTTCTGTTCACTGCTCCATGATTTTCAGTCCCACCGCTGAACGCTAGTATGTCAGCTAAACTACTTTTGAAGCTGACACCGGAGCAGCCTGCCGTCCTGCCGTCCAGTGTCACTGGCTGCATCTGACAGCGCTGTCAGCATCCTATCAGGTAAGACGCTTGAGGATGTGGTGTAATAGCATTTCATAACCAAACTGTGACCAGGACACACACTTTTTATTTCCTGACTGTGTGGAAATGTGAGGTTTTCACATCACAGATAAAGAACAAAGGCATTCAATTGTGAGTTTCTGCCTCAGCAGCTTCTCAACCTTGAAGACATTCAAGGCAGACGCATGGACTGACTCTGTTCGAACAACTCTGGGATGACAGTTAGGAAAAAACCAAGCACTCATCCAAATCCAATATTACTATCACAACCATTGTTTTCCTTTTAATCAAAACAACAACAAAACTCAGTTATTCATATTTCTACTCTTCACTTAAAGGTGAGTTAAACAATTCTGAAGAAAGACTTGATATTTGAACGCAATAGCAAAACAAATAAATTCATCTCTTCAGTGCTCTTTCAGAAGCCCCTCCCCCAAATCCATGGAAACTCACTGTCAAGGCAACGACACAATGGCAGAATCCAGAGCATCTTATACAGCGCGGAAGTGGAAACTATTTACCTTATAATATAAAAAGTCATCAAATAAACAACATGCACAAAAACATCCAAAACACAACGGTGTAAAAACAGTGGGTTAGTTGTTTAGATTGTTTGAACTACAGACACAGGAGAGAGGACCATAGGTTTTTGGCTAAGCTAAGAAGGAAGGTAATGTTATCTGGCATAGCATTTCAAATCATGCCAAATAAATCCACAGTTTTTAGGTCTTTGTTTTTAGGCATTTGTAAATGTATGCAGAACCTCAGATGTCTCATTTCTGCATGTCTTGTATTCCTGATAGGCCCGTCTTCAGATCCTGTGCCGTCCTGGAGGACTGGAGCTTGTTAACAGAACCAATCTGTTACACTGGCACAGGCAGAAGTAAGCCAGGTCTCTGCTGACGCCCGGGAAGGATGGATTCTCAAATAAAAACGTCAAGAGCAGCAGTCACTAACTCACTCATAGCACACATAGCATCGCAGCAACGAGCACTGCACCACACCAGGGAACACCCTGCATCTCCGTGAGTGAATAATGCAAATATGACAAAGAATAAGTGCCCAAAAAAAAAAAGAAAAAGAAAGAAAAAGATTTAAGAAGAATCCATGGATGCATATTTTTGTTCTTCAGGCTTTGATCTTCACCGTATTCACTTTGAAATAAAATAATGAATTCAACATTAAAGTGCCAAGGATCAACTTTAACTTCTGTAAGTTTGCATCACAACTGAAGAACTGAGTGTGAGATATAGGCCTTTATCTTCATAGCAGCGCGACGAGCAGCGCAGGCAGTGCTCAGGCAGTTTGGTGATTTCTTGACCTTGAATAAAACGGTCTTAAGACACTGTGATGAGAATAGACGACTTGATACCATGTTTCTGGTGTAATGTCTAATCTGCTGCCACTTTGGTGATTTTATAAACAAAAGAAAACTAAATCCGTGGAGCGAATGCACAGCAGTGACAGAGTAATGTTTGCAATAAAAATAAATCACTTTACTTACTATAGGCTACAACCGGTTTAAAATCGGCAAAAAAAGTCAATTCTGTTTCAAGCAGAAACGTTGGCAAAGTGGTTCACTTCACTTCAAGAATTGAAAAAGAAAGAGTTGTCAACATGAGTAAAGAGGTGACCAACATAATAATGAGGCTCAAACAAAAGCAAAAACTTATCAGAGAGATACTGAAGGTTGGAGACAGTCTAAAACACAGGAGAACTACACACTGTGTATTAAAAGGCTAAGCCTGTATCTCACACACAGTTTTTTCTATGCTGATGTGAATCTACTCAAATCAAACAGACTTGGCCCAATGCAGTATTCATGACATTTCAAACTGAATGTACTGAAGCACAGAACCTGAAGAACAAAAAAGTGTAATTGTCCCAATATTACCTCTGGAGTGTCGCGTGTTTCCTCAAATAAAAACCAGTAGTTAATTCAAATCTAGGTGACCGGTCCAAAAAATAAAGCCAGCTAAGCGTAATGTACATTTATACCACTTTAATAGAATTCAACAATACAATCGTGCCATTTTCAACACTTTATTGCTCTGGATTACTCATCGAAAATATTACTGTTCTGTTTCTGTCACTGTGGGTGTGTGTGTGTGTGTGTGTGTGTGTGTGTGTGTTAATGTCTCAGCCACGCAACTGTGCATACACTTATCGAGGGAAGTTTCACTGAAAGCAATTGTGTCTTTTTCAGAAACACAATGTTCACACTCACACAGTTCATACATTCACAAGTGGAAGCCGCCCCCTTATAACCAGTCTGATGTGATAAACACTGAGCAGCTCCACTGGAGCAGTTGGGGGTTAAGAGCACCTCAGTGGGGGGGGTAATGAGGGAGGGGTGTCCATACTATCAGTTATCTTCTTTCTGGCTGGTTGGTTAGAGGGGGAAGTTTATTAAGCCAGAGCCACTGAGCAGACGGCTCATACTTTTGAGACCACTTTGCCAAGATGTTGTCAAAGCAGCCAGTTTTCTATTTCTTTCCTTTATTCATTACTATTCTCTTTGACGTATGCACACACCTTCTGTTAGAGAGCGACTGCAGCCTGGACACTAATAATGAGCAGGCTGCCCGTCTTTCTCACCCTCTCACTCTTTTTCACCCTGCTGGTCCAGGGATTGAACCATCGGGCCCAATCCTCTGACCTTTAGATCACCGCTTCCCAAACATTTTGATTGATTGGATTAAAACGAAGCAATGTGTACCTCAACACAGGTTGGGCAAGTTGTGAGCAGTTCATTCAGCCAGTGTTTTTTTTTTTTTTTTTTTTTTTTAGTTTCATGTGAATAGTTTTTAGAAATTCAGAATAAAAAAACCAAAGATTAGAGAAGAGTTTTCTCATATTGATGATTATGTGGAGACTCCTTGTCTGGGTCCAGATCTCCAGTTTGGGAACTACTGCCTTTCGATCCCTCCTACCACCAAGTTCAGTGTTCTGGTTTTTTTTTTTTGGTTTCAAACAGAAGACTTTCTATACATGTATCTAACACAATCTCAGGTCACACTTGTTGTGAAAGGTCCTGTGGTTGCTGAGTGAGTGCAGCTTTGAATCTTGTGTTTTAAGTTTTGTTTTACACTTGGGTCACAGACTGTACCTTTAAATTTTCAATATTCAAGCTGACCATCATTACATTTTAATTACCAGATACACATACTGTACATACATGCAGTTCCATGAGATTCACGAGGTATTTTCTCTTTTCCAATCCAACAGACTATGTGCAGTATATAATCTAAGTATGAATTTACCAGGATATCACTGTAGCCCTGGCTTCCACCCCACAGAACACATATTGCTACAGTGATGCCCATCCAGCCCCACCAGCAGTGGAGTTGACAGTGTGACCGTCTTGTGTGTGTGTGTGTTCTGGGTGTACTCACCCCATTGATGTGGGGCGTCCCTGTGCTGCACTCCACACAGCTTGCCTGCTGGATCAGCTCCCTGGCAGCCCCCTCCTTCCCATCTTCATACGCCGCCTGGATGTTCTCCAGAGTGAGAGAAGGAACGAGGGCAGAGCCGTGCCCCATACCGTCCACCAACGACACCTTGGCTCCCATCTCCTCCCCAGGGCCTGGCAGCACAGAGGACAGACCCGGAGGGAAGACAAAGGTCACATGGCAGTTAGAAGAGGTATCTGTGAGGATCTTATGGCAGCAGACTGCAGGTTGAACACACAGTATTACCGTAGTCCTGTTAGCAGCAGACGCCCAGAACTAGGTCACCTTAATAAAGAATGCTCTTACAGCATGAGCAGCAGTACAAGTGGATTAGCACACAATGCGAAAGAGTACCAGCGTCTGGTGGCAGGTAGAACAGCACTTGACACTGAACTCACTTCACACAAAGATAACGGTATTTAGAATGGAAATGTTAATAGTAATAATATTTGACTAAAATGTCAATATTCAGTATCTAATGATGGAAAATTAGACTTTCCATCCAGATGTGTGGTGAATGTTTCCTTAGGATTCATGTTTAAAATATAATCATCACATCAGTACAGCAAACGAGTGAGACACAGTGTGCAAACAGGGTTGATAACTGAATGTGAATTAATAAAAAATAAATAAAGACATACTTTGTAAATAAAATGGAGCGAGATTTATTGTCTAGATTTTTAATAAAAACATCAGAAGTAAGATCTAGAATTGTTCCCATTCCGATACTAGTATCAGAAACACCTCCAACACTGCCTGTGAAATACGGTACACAGTAGTACGCAAGTCTATGCATTGATCTGATGCCACGTCATTTATTAATAAACTTAACACCCAGATAAAACGGCAGTTTTCCTAGCAATCAATTCTTCTTCGCTGCTTTAAACCGTAGCCTACACAGGAAGTCGCACTGTGCACTAGCCTTTGGACAACTGGTGTAGGAAGTTTTCTTTATTTCAAGATTTATTTCTTTTATGATTGACAGTGTAATTAGATAATAAAAGAGAGACTCTATGGCTTTCATGTATTCGCGGTATCGGGCGATACACAAGTTCTGTTATCCAGGTTTCCATCTGCATTATCCATCATAAAAGAAGGGCGGTGCAAAGTGGCTGATATCTTTAATCAAAGTGTAATGTGCTCATTTATCCCATTAAAATGATAGCTACATTTAAAAAAGAGCATTTGTTAAAAAGAACAACTGTGCTGTAATGAAGTGAACAATCTTTTCTGAGCTCTGTGTAGTTTTGGTTTTGTCATTGTGGGGACGAGGGAAAAAATGAATTTAAATGATTTTAGCAAGAGGCCGCTACATAACAAAATGTGAACAAAGTGAAGGGGTCTGAATACTTTCTGACTGCACTCTACAAGATGCTCCGAGATGTTCATTTCCCACACTGATATGCGTAAATCACATCAGAGGCTGATAGTGACAACCTTTCCTCTGACACCAGCAGAACTGAGCGTTCAGACCAAAAACAGCTCTGCCATGAGAAATATAAGGGGCTGTGTTGGTGGCAGCTTGACGTCTCAGGTCCTGAAGACCTGCTCGAGTGATAGATTCAGGTTTATCAGACACTAAATTACTGTCCATGTGCCGGGTTTTACAACTTTGGAAAGTTATAACAGAGACAAGTATTTCATCTCAATGATCGACAAAGATTTCCCTCAGATTTCTCAGCACTGCAGGACAGCTGGACATGTGTGGGTCTGCACAGGATGGGGGTCTTCCTCTGTCATTGTTCACTCTTTAACAACTCTGATACCTCATGCGCTATAAAAAGATCATGGCGTCAGGCATCAGTGCACTTCCTCAGGTCAAACCATCCTGTGCAAACAGGGGTCTTACCACAGTGGGTGTATCCTGGTTTTCAACTGCAAAGGTGTGAATGTTGCTGCACAGAATGAGCCAGTGGGCAGGTGAGAATCTCTGGTTGACATGCATGGTTTCCTTTTTAATGGCTATTTTTAAATACAGTATATACTCTCCATACATGTCTTGGTACATGAAACCTCTGCTCACAACTCAAGCGTTATATTATCGTCATCTTTGTCAGAGTGGTTATTTGTTTCACCAGCAAATAGTTTTGTTTCCTCTTTCAGCTTCGTCTGAACTGCATGTGCCTGCTTCCTGCAGACCAGAGAGTTTCCTATGAATAATTAAGATACAGAGAGTCTGACCAGGCTGCTGAGGTTATATGAGAAAGGCTGAGGCAGGGAAACCATTAGACCCACATGTGCCTCCCATCCACCATCAATACTCCCCTTTCACAGCTTTTCCTGACCTGTCTGGGAAAGCTGAAAGAAGACCTGAGGAGGGATGTGGTTGCCAACATCTCCTCCATTACTGAATTTCCCCTTTCACTTGTCCCTCTGATTTACAGATCAAATGAAACATACACTCCTGACTTCTGCTACAGGAACAAATAATAGCGGCGACTGAACATCAGTGTGATAAGCAGTGGATGTAATGAAAGAGAAGCTGAGGACAGAGAAGGAGGAAACTTGGTTGTTTTTGAGAAGATCATCTGTTCACACAGCAGAAATGAAACAAGATCATGTTACAGAAACTACACTGACATTAAAACCTCAAGTGAAGGAGCCACCAACCAAACCTTTTCTCTCCTGATATCAACTTAGAAACTTCATTCAGGATATCTGCTGATACAGAGTAAAGACGTGATTCCAGTGCTCTCCTTTTCCCAAATTAAAAATCTGTACACAACCCTGTGTGGAGCTCATCTGAATCATTTTTACATGACAGTAACATGAGGCCAGGGATTGTTGTGGCACTAACACCTGAGTGTGTGACCTGCTCTGAGTGAAAGAAGTGATTGAGAAAAACATGTTTTATTTTATAATAGAATTGACTATTATTGACCCTATTGAAACTGTTGCGTTTCTTATTATTCTCCATAAAAATAACTGGCCTCTTTAAGGGCCTAAACATAACCGACAACTCACGGAACTTTGAACACACATCAGGCCTGGTGAAAACGTACATGTTTTATGGGTTTTGCACATGATTTACAGGCATTGTACTTTAACAAACTCTCCTAAATCCTACAGAATTGATCGGATCAACATTTGGCCACTCTCATCTTAAAACCTTTGCGATTGCAAGCTGTCAAGTTTTCGTTGCCCGTGGTGCTGCGGAGGATTTTGATGCTTCGCCATGAAACAGGAAGTTGTTATAACTCAAACATACATTGTCCAGTCAGCTCCAAACTTCACATGTTTGATGACAGTCCCACACTGGAGACATCTGCATGCTGCTATGACATTGTCATATCGCCATCTACTGAAAACAGGAAGTAACTCTTGAGTGACAATTATCATTTGATTTACATGAAATAATAGACTCCCATGTTAAAATGTCCAACAGAAAAAAACATGTTTACAGCCTGGTCTTTATAGCTCATTTCCTCCTTCATGACAACTGTTTATATAACTCACCACATTTCATTAAGGTTTGAAGTTCTGTATAATTGATGAACTGCCACAAACTGGCAAACACTGAAGAGTCAGCTCCACACATGCCCCTCCTCTTTGCCCATTTTTGGATTAGCTGTGAGTCAGGAGGCGGAGTCAGGCACTGCCAAGATGGCGACAGTGGAGCAGCCATGGAGGCTTCATCCATCCTTATTTATAGGTTATGGTGTCAATACAGATTCAGCAGATCATATCAATGTGTCCCTAATACCAGCTCAACTTTCAGACCACATTATTTATATCAGAAAAAAACATGTAAATACAGGTGAAAATTAGGGCTCACCATCAATTACTCAAATTATTTTCTCAACTGATTCACTGACTGCTTAATCATTTGGTGTATAAATAATGTAAAATGCCTCAAAATTTTCCAGAGCCTACAGTGACGTCTTCAGACAGTCCGACAACAAAAGATATTCAGTCAAATGTTGTGTATCAAATTAGTTCAACAATAAATTTATTTACAAAAAGTAGTTGTCAATACATTTTCTGTCAATTGACAGATGGATTAAGTTACTATCATTTCAGCTTTAATGTAAATTCAGCAGAACAAACACATTGCTGCTGAATGCGTTCAGACCACATCTGGATGTGTGGATCTGGCTCACACTGTGATCAGATCTCAGCCAAGTGCAAATGACATCTGAGCTGTTTCTCAACATTCTTAAGAAAAAAAAAAAAAGAGTTGAATGGTCCCCCAACTCCACCTCTTCCTCGTGCTGCCACATTAACATCAGCCGAGTTAGCAAGAAGACTGAAAAAATAGACCACTGATTCGTCGGCTGCCTCCATCTGTCACATGCCCCTCACACCCTGCACACTGTAGCGGCCCTTCAAGAGAATCCCACCTACAGTCCCGTTACTTGAGACACATCATTTGTTGACAAGTCCACTCTCTGTCCACCTAATTTGCATTTTGACGTCTGATCATAGTATAGACAGAATCGAGATCACAAGAACACTTGTGAAAATGCAAATTATATGTGATTAGATGACATTATCATAACACACTATCATAACACAACATATACAGATATAGATACAGGTCAATTCCAAGTGGAGGTCTCAGTTGATCACTGGTTACCTGAATGCATCTTAATGTTAATGTTTTCAAAGGTCTACCTAGAAAACCCCTGCAGGTAATAGACATTAAAAATTAGCCTTACTTAAAAGTTATTGCACTGTTACTTTTTATTTAATGAATTTTCTTTAAAAACTGAAAAGAAAAGTAAAACATTTTGGCACTCTTCTGTTAAGTCTCAGAAGTTTGTTCACTCATTAGTCCTTATCTGACTCAATAGGACTCGTGAGGCAGGTCGAAGAGGCTAAGACTCTTCAGACCATGGGCTCCTCAGAGCAAGCGACTGAGGATCTGATATGAAGGTAACTGAGGCTTACAAAGTACAAGAAGGCTGTACAAAGAAATATCAACGCATCATCCAGCTTGAAATCTCCACTTAATGTCATTAAGAAATGTCAGTTATGGGAACAGCGGAAGTCAAGACAAGATCTAAAAGATGGAGAAAACTTTCAGATGAAACTGCAAATCTGCTCGACAGAGAGGCAAAGCAAAGCAGTGTACTAACCTAGTGTAATGCCCAAACTGTTTGGGTTTTTTTCAGTTGATTAACATTTGAAGAAAGGCTCATTTGTTATGTCTGCTTTCTGCTGCATTTACTTCTTTTCACTTTCACTTTCAAAAATCTACAAAATATGCAATTTCCCCAGGAGTAGCTTCTGCTTTCAACATTACAGTGCCTGCAGGGTTCTGTTTAGAAAAACAGCACTACCCATTGACTACCCACTACCCATCTACTTGAACTCAATCATACAGACTGATGCTCCTTCACAGCCACTGTGATCCTCCAAGGAACATTGTCTGACACAAGACAGTCTCAGTCCAGACTGTTCTGGTCTGTGGTTCTCTGATGGTGGAACAAGATACTGAATGTTATCAGAGCAGGAGCGTCCCTCTCTATCTAAGAATCTCTTGAAGAGCACCGCCTTTCTTAACACATCTAACATCCTGACATGCCTAACCCGCACTTATTGAGTAGATGTGGTACTTAGTTCTTACACCTACTGCACTGAAGCTTTAGTGATGTCCTTCACTTGTAAGTAGCTTTAGATAAAAGCGTCTGCCAGATGAGTAAATGTAGCAATGCAAAGCAAAGCAAAAATGCCACAAAGAAAACATATTTCTAAGAAAGACAACAGAGTCCTGCTTCAATGATTGTGGAGCTCTAAGCAGCTTAAGCAGCTGCTAAACCGCCTAACAGAATTTCATTCAGTTATTTCAAAGGACACTTTGAAAGCTCCACACAATTCTCTACATGCTGATCCAGAAGCTTTTCAATTTAGAAAAAAAATGGTTGTGAGACTTCAGAGGCATGGTTAAATAACCTTTATATTTCAGCAGTGGTTCATGAGTGATGTCCGTGTCAGTCTGAGGCTTTCAGTGGAATTTCCACCTCGACCTTCTCGACAGCAAACATTTATTAACTTTCACTTTCCCCCGTGTCAGTGGTAGACCACAAGAAGGAAGCAGTTTCACATCCACTGTGGACAGTACTCAGTCCTATTGGGCAAACACACACTGGTGGCTACACCATTTACACCAAGCCAACTCAATCAGCTGTCACACTACACTTCTGACATCTGATGAACTGAAAACAATCATGTTTTTCCCATCAGTCTGCTGGACAGGAGACTGGGCTGCAGGTGAATTAGCGTTAGCGCTAAATGGAATACATAGGATCAAATCAGTGGTGCCATTCCACTGATGAGGAGACTTATACCAATACTATATATCAAATAATATCAAAACACCAGTCATCGATATCTGTAAGGTATGACTTGATTAGTAAAGTCAGAAGGTTCTAACAGACACCAAATGCTCCGTCTCCTTGTCTGTTCCTGGTGACCCAGTGATCCTAAAAGCCCACAGACAACCACACCACAGGCTTCCTCTTTTTATGAAACACCATCCTCTTACAGAACTACAGTGTACGTGATCCCGTCTTAAGATCACTTACACTGTGTAGTTCTGTAAAAGGGTGGTGTTTATTTTTTTTTAGAAATTACATCATTTTTTTTGCATAAATAATGTGTGTAAAAACGTTCATCATCAATAGCCATTCATTGTATTTACACTGTGTAATTAGCTCTCAATATGATAGTTCTCATTATTAATGTCACAGTCACCAATTTCCAAGCCGGATTTTAACTACCCACCTTGAATAATGGGATTCACAGGACGCGATGCCTGTTTAACTCTTCAACAACAGCCTCGCTGCTTAGTTTTCATTCTCCTCATGCTGAATCACAGAAGTATTAAGTTACTGCTAATGCTAACCCAACAATGCTAGAAAGGTATTCCGACATCCTGCTGTTAGAAACTGTACAATACGCCATTTTATTGGTAGAGATACTTCACAAATTGTTTCAATTACTCCTGTATTTCAGTCGATTTGGGACAGCGGGACAGTGTGTGTGACCTGCGGCGCTCTGCTTCCACTGGCCAACTCTTTTTAGCTTGCATGGTTCAGCATCCTCTGCATACAACCGATGCGTGCAAGACCGCCGAACACGCAGACACACACTGACTGACCCGCTGGCTGTCAATCAAGCAGCGTTTGTTGTGTGTAGGTGCTGCGCTGTGATTCAGGAGAGCAGAGGAGACTGATAGACAGGATGTGTAACTTCCATCAGTTTCTTCGCCTGCTGCTTTTCGTGAATTGTAAATGGAACTCACAGGGAAGTGAAGGGACAGTCAACATATGAGAGAGAGAGAGAGAGAGAGAGAGAGAGAGCTGCAAACCATAAACAGCTGTTTCTAAGCGCCAGCCCGTGCTGATTGAAGTGAATATTGTGAAGGCTCTGATCATTAAATGTAAATAATTAATGTTTTAATGTTTTGTTTGTGATGATTATTTTGGTCAGTTTTAACAAAGCCATAATCATCCATCTGTCATCACGCAGGGTTCTTCGGTCGCGCTCTCTCTCGCTCAAAGTGTAACGTGGTAACGTAACCCAACATTAATAAATAATACATTCATAATTTAATAAATATCAACATACTAGCAAGTCACTGCCTTTGCTACCTTCATTTTTTTTTTTTAAATGTAGACAAGAGGCAGGTAGCAGCAGTAGAAAGACAGAAAGTGAGCTGCTGTCATGGGTAATGGCAACTCACACAACTCCCAAACCTCCACACAGCGTTGTGGAGTAGTTGTTCCAGCGCCTGTCAGGAGGTGGGTTTAAAATGGATAAGACCTACAAGTTTTTCAACATGCATGTGGCATGAAAGTATTGTTTGAAAATGTAAAGCGTCGTGTGGCGTAGTGGTCTAAGCAGGCGCCCCATGTGTAGAGGCTACAGCCCTCGCTGCAGTCGGCCCCGGTTCAAGTCCTGCATCAGACGGCCCTCGCTGCATGTCATTCCCCCTCTCTCTGCCTCCCCATTTCCTGTCTCTCTCTACTATCCTGTCCAATAAAGGCACAAAAGCCCAAAAAAATATACTTTAAAAAAAAGAAAGAAAATGTAAAGCTACTGTGTCCTTTAGGCTACAGCCCGCTCTGTTAAGATGCATGACGAGATTTCAGTAGCTGCTGAAACCTGATACAGGTCATTAGTGGGATGAAATATCGCCTGCGGCCCCAGGAACAAAGTTGTGCAGATGCAGCCATAAGTGCTCACTAGTATTTTGTACCTTTATGGTGGTGATTTAATTTATGTTGGGGAAAAAAAATTCACAGGTGGAGCAGCAGCAAAATTCTTGCCCACCGCCTGGTGTCTGATACCAGGCGGTGGTGTCCCTGGAGTCTGACCGTGGACAAATTCCAACATCTGTCATTTCTCTTTTCTCAAATATGAAATTTCTTCTTGAATGTGCTGAAAAAGCATCTGATGCAACATTTAGAACATATCCCACTAAAATCCTCCATTATAAGCCAGTGCAATACATCCACATGAGCATGAGTGAAATGTATTCAGAGTATGGCATCAAAACCAGGTTAACGTATTCTCATAAAGAACCAGAGCTGCATTAATGAGCTCTACAGTAGAGAAGTCATCACATCCAGCCACATCTTCAGACCGCACTGACTGATCCAGATATGATATCAGTGAGCCGCTCCTGTAGCCAGATCTCAGTGTATTTAAGGCTCAGTCAGTCCTACATGTGCAGCATATAAACAAGGCTCCAGTCGGCGTTTAGCTCAGCCCCTCCGCTCCTCTCTCTCTACTAACCTGCTTACAGCGAATAAGCGAATCCCCCTCTTCCTTTTGCCACCATCACATATAAAGCTGATTGTTCTCTTTTCATGGTTTCCCTTCAGCTGCTGTGCGGCTTCTACCCAGCATCCTCACGCATCCCTGGATGTTCTCCCTCCTCTCTAACCCTCTGATTAGTGGAGGAGAGAGGGAGGACGGGGGAGGCAGGGAGAGGGAGGTAGGGTAACAGGAGGAGGGGGGGTAGCAGGGAGAGGGAGCGGGGAATGATGCTCCTTTGTTTAAGAGCCACACCAGAGCTTCCCGTCTCTCTCTCTCTCGCTCTCTCTGTCTCTGTTTAGTCTATCACACTGTCCTGTGGATCCATTATTAGACTGATCAGTTCCATCACAGCTGTCACGTCCAAGGTGATGTCAACAAACCTCTTGTTTTGTCGGACCAAAAGGAAAACCCAAAGATAATTAGTTTGCTATGATTCAAAACACATGAGAGAAATGGTTCTAAGATTTTAAAGAAACAAACGACCAAGCTGCAAGACAATGATTAGAATTTTTGTTTGATAAATTACTCAATTAATAAAATATGGTAATACATTTTTTTTTATTCAAGTTCTCTCTCTCTCTCTCTCTCCCCCTCTCCCAAAAGTCCAAAGACCAAGGTTTTCATTTTATTATTATATGTGATAAAGAGAAGCATGTGGCGTTTTTCACGTTTGAAAAATGACTGCGTCGTGCGAAGCCCTCTAACAGGCTTTGTGATTGGTTACCCTCTTTGAGCAGGTGCTCGGGCGTCGTCTGAGGGAGACGGACACAGCACAGGTGGTGTCGCTGTCTAGTGTGGTAGGTATGTGTCCTCGGGACACATGTTTTTTGGTTTTTCTCTCGCACCGTCAGTTGCTAGCGTTTAGAGGTTAACCAATGATTAACCAACAGTGAAGCGCATTAGAGGGCGGAGCCCACACGAAACAGACACAGTAGCTAGTGGAGGTAACTCCAGCTCTATGAGTCCGTGCTTAAAACTCTGATCTATTGGCCAAGTGGGCAACTGGGGGAAAAATGTTATGTTGGAAACTGTACATTATTTCCTTTTTGCTTAAATCACTCCACATTTGTTGCCTTACTGAATAGGCAGGGACATATGAGGGCTCCCTAATGTCACTGTTCAATTGGAGCCATTACTTCATCAACAACAGTACAAGTACTCTGGCCTTTTCTCCACTCATCTCCAGATTGTTCAGCGACCACAGTGGTAGCAAGCTTTCAGCCAGCTTGTTGTTTTCTGAACAGAGTGTTTTTTTGTGTTTATGAACTTTTTGCTTACATCTATTTTTCCTCTGTGTCCCAGGACTCCAGAGCCAGATCCCACATCCCCTCCTCCACCTCCTCCACACAGTAAGACCTCCATCCTCCAGTCCCTCCCAGTATTCTCCATCACCTGGCCTCTGTTGCCGTTGCTTTTTTTTCCCCAGTTAAAATGAAATTCAAAAATTCCCACAAAAATTGTAACTCATCTTAAATCGGTCAAAATAATCACAATATGATTTTTTTTTTTTTTTTGCTTATCATTCGGTCCCGATGGTCACAGGAAGAAAAAGTGAACCAACACAACAAGATGTGTTCCCGCTTCTGACGTACACAGGAAGTTAAAAGACAAAATAAAACAGCAGATCAAGACAGCTTCCCTTTTACAGGGGGGGGGGGGGAGTCAAAAGAGTCAACCTACTATAATCTAATCTACTCCACTCCATCTCCTGCTGTAATCCATCATCGTCCATTATTGACTCTGTTATCATTTACTACAACTAACTGTATTAAAATGAACCAGCACTTGTAGTTTTAGGAGACTAAAAATAAAACGCTGCCTGTGTGTTCACTGAGAACAACCTAGTTCATACATTCAATCCGATAAGGCCCGTCACTCTCAACAATCACAGTTTCAGTTCTGTTTTTGCTAAATTTAAGCAGAGCAGCAGTAGCTACACTCATTAATACATTTCAGTTTGAAGCCATGTCCTTCCTGAACCTGCCTGATACTCCTAACAGCAACAAAGCAACGGCCGTGTGCTGTGATAGGATTCATAGAGGGATGGATGAGATGCAGGCGAATTACTCACCACTTTCTTTCTCCATGTTGCTGTGAGTGTCTCCAGAGTCCTGGGGAAGGCCCACAGACCAGTAGGACATTCCTACTGGTCACCGATTAACCACTGTCAGAGCCCAGTTCCTTCACAGACAGGAGGCATGTATCCGGTGGTCACCCTGCACAAAGACAAAGCAGCAGGGATGAAGAACTAGAAAATAGAAACAAATTAGCGCTACAGCTCAAATGGTACAATACTGATTTTAAAAAAAGTGTTGAGAGATTAAGAAGCTGCACTGGTGTTCCATCGGATAACCACACGCAGGTACACAAACTGGACTAAAATAACAACCCCTGGAAACACTGAAGATGTCACGTTTCATACAGGAAGGATTTACTGCTCGTGATGAGGTTCATTCAATTGTTCCTTTTTCTGATCACTCAGTTTGTCTTACAGTAGTACTGGACTATGTTACATGTACTAATCCATCCATCCATCCATCCATCCATCCATCCATCCATCAATCCAGCCATCCATCCATCCATCCACAGTGAACAGGGGAGGAGATTAAAACTTAGTGATGTATTCATTGGAGGAAAACTACCTGTAGGCAAAAGCCATGCAACATCAGTGGTGCTGCATCTCCAGCCCCAGATACGTATATTGCTTGAATCTTGTTTTAGAGTAAAGTGCAAAGTCAAGTTTGCACTTTTTCTTTTTTTTTTTTTTTTAAACTGTAGCTGAAAACAAAACACCTTCATCACCAGATCTCCAAAAAACACCGTGCGTTATTGCTAGGGGTTCTGCTGATGGTTTCCACATGTGAAGATGATATTTGGCTTATTTTCCCATTAATGTATTAACTTAACTAAGCGCTGCTTGTTGTGTGTAGGCGAACTCTGCGGTTAAACAGAGCGGAGGAGATCAATAGACAGACAGAACACTTAGTGTGGTGTCTTGGCTGCTGCTTTTCATGGTTGTAAACAGAACCTTTGGACAGTCAATGAGAGAGAGAGAGAGAACTGAAAGCCATGAACAGTTGTTTCTACACACCTCCTCCAGCTGACTTTGAGGGAATATTGTGAATGATCTGATCATTAAATGTAAACTGAATCCAGATCCTCAAACTACAGAAACTCTCCGACACCCAGTGGAGCTGCAGGGGAAAAGGTCCCTCCCTGCTGTTATTCATTTCCTGGCTGCAGAAGAGGCAAAGATTCACAGCGTCTCAACTTTGAATTCATCCTATGCTTGGAAATCACATCACCTATGCTCATAGAAGCCTCGCCTCAAGCGGCCTCCAGCAGCAACATCTGGGCTGTAGAAGCCGCCTACAGTGTTGGTGATGGTGTCCTGAGCACAGTTAAGTGACTAAGAACTGAAGAGGAACTCAAAAAGATATTGCCACTCAGAAACCAAGGCTCCTGATGTGATCCCTAGACAGCAAAGAAGCAGAAAAATGCCAGCCAAGATGAAATACTGCTCAACATCCGCATCAGACGACCGAGGGAAGGCTAGAGAGGAAGGCTGTACTTCACATTTCTAGATAGTAATTTAGGAACTCCACAGACGTTGAGGGAAAGGGAACACAGAGACGTCCTGTTGTCACTGCACTGCTGGACAGCTCGCATGTCTACCAACAAAATGCTGCTCATACTCTCTGTGAGTTTTATGGACAGACTAAACTCAGCATCTCCCACTCTGTATATTCTGCACAGTCCAGAGCATTAGTATTTAACAGTTAAAGACAGTTCTGTGTCCTAGCTTTAATTTGAGTGGGTCTGTGAAAGAACGATAGATATAACCCTGTTAATACACAGTGCAGGTAACACATAGTTTAATGGTTACAAGCTAATTGGAAAGATATGAAATATCTTTTTTTGTGGTAAATCCTTTGCAATCAGTGACTACCTGAAGTTTTCAACCCACAGACATGAGCGCACTCTGTATCTTCTCTGATGCTCTGCCAGGACTTCACGGCAGCCTCAGAAAGCATCTCAGACTGAGATCAGGCGAGTGACTCAAGGATCCACCTCTCCACTCTTTGAAGCTCTCTGGCTGCGTTGGCCGTATGTTTTAGAATGGTTGTCCCGCTGAATGGTGAAATGTCGTTCAATGAGTTTTCGATGCATTTGGTTGAATCTGAGCACAGAACGCTCCTGTAAACCTCTGCATCCATCCTGTTGCTATGATCAACGAGGACTGTAGCCTCTATATATGGGGCGCCTGCGTAACCCGCTGCTACGCGACGCCCCCTCTTCTCATCATTTGATAGGGGTTCGTTTGTTTGTTTCGAGCAACACATCAACGTAATCAACGATGCAATGTGTCACACTGCTTACCTTCATCCCATCATGGTGTCTCACACTCCTGGACACAACTATGACTTCATGCCAAAGTCCTAATAAAATGGTGCTCTGCACTTACAGATGACGCACCACAGCAGACAACTGCCATGAACGAGCATCTCAAAAGAAAACCTCCTGGTGCTGTCCGATCTCAACACCATGAGCCAGCAGGGTAAGTGTTTATGCATCTGAGTTTTGTTTGAAAAAGCGGTTGGTCAGCCTGGCAGTTGTTCTTGTGTCCTTATCATGTGGTGACAGAACACTACCGATTCCTGCTTTCTGCAAACCGCAGCCTGGCCTTCCTGTTTTACAGTTTTACCAGGGGTTTGCATGTTGTGCTGAATCCTCTGAAGTCATGGTCATCAAGTCTCGTTGACAGGGAAACATGTCCGCTTACATCCTGGTGAGCATTATGGACTTGCTGTGCTGTCATGAATGGAGTCTTTCTTCACCATCCAAATGGTTTTTGGGTCATCTACAAGACTTGTGCTCTCCAGTCTACCTGCTCATTTGCTATTTTCTACTTTTCCTATTCACATCTCCATTTTCAGAATGTACTCAATTATTGATTTTGGCAAATCAACCTTTGATATCTCTAATTTTTTGGAGCCTCGTTATTGTCTCCCTCACTTGCGTGGTCACCTCTTTATTACTTTACTAATGACAGACAAATCCACATCAATCTAAATGGCAACTCTCTATCAACTCTGGACTACACGTCTCCTCTTTTGTGCATAAGCTAACATAAAAATGGCACACAGCTGCCTACGAAATATTGAGTAGCCATCAGCTGTGTCCACAGCCTCTGTTGTGGTCATTCAAAGAACTGGTTTGGACAAGAAAGTTAAATGCACCAACAAAAGCAGGTCAGCAAGACACAAGTATGAGACCTAAATGTTCAAGTTCATGATCAGATAATTAGAATGTGTTAAGTGAATGGTTTATTCAGTTTTCTGTTTTAAACAACATCTTCATCTTTCTGCACATAAGCGCATGTGTGCGTGTTTGGAGACACAAATGTCATACAGCCTAGTTTGCCAACATCAGGAGGAGGCATGGCAGTATAGTGGGTGTGGAGGTGGTGACCTTTTTCAACACTGACCCACTGGGACCCTAAATGTCTTTGCACAGCCCCTGCCTGTCCCCTGTGTCAGCTGAAATCAGTTGAAAACACTCCGTTCACTGGTATTAGCTAATGCAACAATCCCTTAATTTACCAGGTTCAGTTTTAATATTTCATGTGGATTTTATTCCCGTGTAGCTTCATCTCACTCTACCAGACAGCATGACGGTGAGTGGGCTGCTGCGCCATGCAGTAGTTTGGAACTTATTCTAAAACTTAAGATGTTTTTGTGATTCTTTCTGGATTTTAATGATGCTGGAATAACACCATCAAAACAACAAAAACACTGAATTATTTTTCACAGTGTATATACTTATGCACAAATAGGGAAAAAATGTCACGGTTTGATGATTGGTTTGTTTTTCCTTTACTGTCAACGTCACATACTAAATCTCATAAAGTAAAACGTGAGCACTAGTTGCGCTCATAGCTGCAGCAAAAGTACCAGACCAAATATTATGACACAACACTTATTATTAGCCGACTCACCGCGTGTTTGAAATGTCCAGCGAGCATCACGAGACAGTTTTCAAAGCTGTGAATCCTTAGTAGCAGACACAGATTACTGTGTTGCTGTGTGAGACTAACATTTTACTGGACTTCCTGATTCCACGATGCAAACTTTCCAATCCATGCTCACGCTGTGTCAAGTCAGTGCGGACCCAAGTCAAACGAACTACTCTTTTTTTACTGTTAGGTTGAGCAGCTCGATATGAATCGAGTTTCCTCCAGGAAATAGCGTTATACGTCCATTCTAATCCAACACTGACAAAAACTTTTGTCTTCTCCCGCTTACTCGCCTTTTTATGTCACCAAACTGAACGCTTCCCGTATAAATTAAAGCATTGTAATCCTAAACAGTGATACAAACTTACTTGAGTACTGTGTGACAGAGTTTAGTGCGCTTTTAATAGTGCAGGTAGTGACTCTTCGTGCTGGCTCGGCTCGGCTCGACTCGACTCGACTCGACTCCACCGGTGTCGTCCATGGCTGTTCATACGGTCCGTACCCGCTTCCCTTTCCCACACTTCCCGTTCATGCCGAAGAATGCCGAAGATACTGTTTACACTTCGGGGCTCGCAGGATTCGTTCACGTACCAGAGTCAGTACACAGTGAACTCAGGGTTTTAACTCAGGGTTTTATCTCAGGGTTTTAGCCTGATTCCTGCTGCCTGCCCCATGTGCAAATGTAATACAACCTAAGTAAATATAATGAATTTCCATATGAAATGTATATAAAATAAAAACATATATGTAAAAAATTATAAAACCCATTAGAAATGGGAAATATTTCATATATTGACATATATGTCTAGCCCATTCAAATATGAATGTTTATGTATGTATGCTTATATTTTAGACATATGATATGTAGATATATATCCATCCCAAAGCCTGTGCCAATATATGTTGATATTATATACAGAAGGTCCAAAAATCTTAGACTACCAGAATGGGAAAATAGACATGTTTAACATTAATGATAAATTAACAAGAAAAACATAATATAAGCCTAAAGATTTTATGTTGTTTTTAATAAACTTATATATATATATATAAATAGTAATATAATAGTATGTTTGCAACATGTTGTACCATATAAAATTGATTATATATGTTTTTAATATGTGTACATATACAATTTTACTATGGGTATTTCATATATATCTTCATGTATCCAGATGATGATATGTGATAACAATATATCCTCTAGGTGACATATACCTGTGTGTCATCGTCACTCTTGATATAGGGACACGCATTTCTGCATGGGTGTGGACTCCTCCTATGGTCTGCATGTTGACATGAGGTTAGAAGATGATTATTTTCCATGTATTTCCCAATATGATCACTCATTCATTTGTTATCAACTAGATCTTGTCCTGGAGATTTGTCTTAGGGAAGTGAGGTCAGAGTTTTCTCCACATCATCCAAAAAAGAAGGCAGTGCTCATATTAGACCTCAAATCTTGGTTTCTTTGTTCCAAAATGGCCAGTGATTAATGATATCATCTGGTTTAGTTTTGATTTTCCCATCAATCTTAGCACTGGCATGACTTAGCCTTTTGACTCACCCATACAGTATTCCAGATTTTTTTTAAATTATTTACACACCTCAAATTCTTTTTTATTATATGGTATCTTTCTCTGGTGATTTAACTTTACCACAAGATGTCTGCATTTTCTATAAAGCATAATAAAAGAATCCAGTTTGGACCTGGCTGCTACAGCTTTAGTCTCGCCCCTTCCAGCTATTAATTTCTTGTTCAATCCAATGAGACAGTCTAACTTTAATTGTACTTTTCCTTATTGGAGCATGACGATCTCATAGCATAATCAATATCATTCTCAAGATACATTGTCCCATGAAGTAGCAGCCAAAGCTCTCCGAGGCTTCTCCACAGAGTCATTCCAGGACTCTTTTGCACTTTGGTATGTTTTGTCATGCACATAATATTATGATCTGGCATTTGTGCATTTACTTGTTTGTTGTGTACCCCTCATTTTTGTTATGTATATATTTATCTATTTTTGACTAATTTAATAAATTTGCTGTGACTCTTCTTGGCTGGACCAACCACAGGCCAGTGCTACATCCGCAACTAAGGGACTAAGTGATGAAGTTACATTTGCAGACTACTGTCACATGACATGGTCCAGCCATACCGGGTTAGCTAGTTTTAATTGAAACAACTGAAATGACCTTGTCAGTCCTAATCACACTGATGCATCTGGCTGCATCTCTGCTGTGAACTGGGATCAGAATAACTTCCAGACTCCTGTCTCTGAGCATCTTATCACTTATTGTCACACACTGAGTTGTGTTGATATAAAACCCCTGTGACTGATAGCATCTAAAGCCTTTCATTATCCTCAGGACTCAAAGTCCCTATGGTCTTTTACTTCCTTTTGACACATCTTAATCAAACTTTGATAAGACATTTGTTATTAAATTGCTGCCATAACTGATCAATACAGATTCTACAATGATTTACTATTAAATTTTTAATAACAACTTGAAGTGTAAAGTCCCTTCATCACCATTTGCACTCATAGGTAAACCATGTTTCTCTGTGGAAGCCAGATTCAGTCAGGTATAGTCAGGGACTCGGGTAGCAGCCATGTGTTGAAACCCCAACACAGGTATCCGAGGTCATCTCAAAGCAGCTTCTCAACATCTCTGATCTGGTCCGTTGTAGTGAAAGAAAATGTTTGTAAGGTTTAAAACAAATGTCTAGATAAGATGATAACTTCAGTGTGAATCCATTCAACCAAACTTTTAGCACACATACCTCTATGGCAGATAAGGCGTGAGTGCTGGTACACCTTGCCAGCCTGGGACAGGTCAACAAGGTGAAGGGGGCCTGTGTGTGGGGGGAGGAGCACGATGACGTGGAAAACATACAGGTAAAACTCAATATATATCACGTACATCCCCCATTTACCACCATAACAACAGTAGCT
The DNA here is from genome assembly GCF_021018895.1 of Seriola aureovittata. Taxonomy (NCBI): domain Eukaryota; kingdom Metazoa; phylum Chordata; class Actinopteri; order Carangiformes; family Carangidae; genus Seriola; species Seriola aureovittata. The sequence goes on from NC_079364.1 coordinate 31,302,039, forward strand.
AGTGTTCCCAGTATATATCCAGTTCTATAGGGGGGTGTAATAATGATGTCTGTCATTGTAGCTCTCCTTGTTCTATATAGGCAATGAAATGCTACGCCTTGGTCTGTGCTAATATTTAAACCTTAATTATTCCTAAATTGCTCCAATTGAGGCAATTTACTGCTTTTAGCTGCGATTATCTGCCATTTAAATATACTGTTCATTGCTATAAACAATGTGATACGTGACACTGGTCCTTGATTCATACCCGTCCCTATACAAATACACATTAAATAAATAAAAACACAATGTGTATTTGATTCTTTATTCAGAATTTCTATTTAAATACAAAACTAATGTGAGAAAAGGCAGGGACAGACTCATTCTCCATATGTGATGATAAACAAACACACACATATACAATGGTTATATGTGTGTGTGTGTATATGTGTTATATATACATATACACACACATACACATACACATATATAAAAAATGAAAGTTGACACTATTCATGCAATGATAACATTGTTGCTGTTACACTACTAAATGGTACTGGAAAGGTAAATATTACCTTATCTGGGACAGGAAACAGAGTTCCTTCCAACATTTGAAAGAGAAGGCACATTCTCCTCAGCAGAGAGAACATTCGTATTAGATCACACCTGGTTAGAATCATCGCTCGCAATTACAAAACAAAAAGATTTTTCATGAGCATACATCAGCTATTCAACAATTACAAAAAAAAGTTTTTTTTTCTCTAACCTTCCCACTGTGCCCCATCAAATACAACTCCAAATCCCATCTTTGTTGATTAATCACTATGTTTTTGTGCATTTATTTGTCTCATGTAATAAAACTGCTTTAGGAGCTGGACTACACAGGCATCATTATAACCACTTCAGTATTTTTGAACACTCTCGTGTTGAGGGACGTCCCTGACAGCTGACATGATAGAAGACAACCTCAGAGACCTGCTCGTATCTCCTCACTCATTGACTTCTGCTAAGGGGTCGATAATGAATGGAATTGCCCTGCACACTTAAAACTTTCCAGCTGAAAGAAACACTGATTCAAATTTCAAAGGGGAGCCGTGGGTCTGCCTCTCGTTAAAGGACCATACCAGCTGAACCTGAAGGTTCATTATTGAGTAGTTTAAAGGTAAAAATAAAAACAGCTTTGAAACACATCTCATTGCAGACAAAGTTTCTTCACTTGCCACTGAGACGGTTCCGATGTCATCTCATACAGAATTTTGGTCACTTGATAATAGGTGGCTGTCATCCCTGACTTTATTCAAAGATTATGTATCTAAGTCACAGAATCAGGAAAATGCTTTCCAGGAAAAGTAAGGACATAAAAACCAGGAAGGTGCAGCAGGGCTGGGGGTAGAGGGGGGGGATCTCACTATAGAACTATGGGAACACTACATCAGTGAAACACCAAGGACCCTGGACAAGAGACAATGACCCGCAGACACAGACAACAGTAGCTTTCTGGGAACACCAGATCAAAACCATGCTGTGTCATTGGATAGCCAGAGACAGATCAAGCTCCATCTGCTTGTCAAGGCCCTGAAATGTGGCCAGAATCTCTACAAATGTCCCAACATGTGATCCTTACTCTTGTCCTTTTTTTATTAAATGATGTTCTTCTGTTTTTTTCAGTTTTTGTAATTTCCTAAAAAGAACTCTGTCATTTGGAAAAGTTGGAATTTCATTGAAAGACCTGCCCCATTTAAAGCCAAGTAAATATTCAATCATCATTAATCTACTATTAGAAACTTCATGATATACTTGGCTGTAGACAGGTTTCACATTTTGCATGTCCAGCTGACAGGCTGATATTAGCTGGAAATGTACCATCTGAACAGCGTCTCTTCTTTCCAGATTATTACTGTAGCACCAGATCACACTTATTTCCAGGGGTGGAAAGTAACAAAGTGCATTTACTCGAGTACTGTACTTAAGTATATTTTTTGAGTATCTGTACTTAACTTAAGGTTTTTTTTTGGGGGGAAATTTTTGACTTTTATTCCACTACACTTATAATACAAATGTTGTACTTTTGACTCTAACTAAATTAAAGCAGAAGCAGAGCTTTTAGTCAGTGAATAAATTTTATTTTATTTTGAAAAATACTGTGTTCAACACACAGTGACTCCAGTGATTCATACGGTGGCCCTGAGAGCTCAATGCGCTGCAGCTCAAGAAAACACATGCAAATAGACACAACACAAACAGATTCCGAAAACATCCTTATCAACTTGACAACACATGTGCTGCAAATGCTCAAAACACAAACAAATTTACAAGCAGGCTGATTGTGTTGTGAGTACTTGCAGCTCATGTGTTGACAAGTTGATGAAAAGATGTTTTCGGAATCTGTTTGTGTTGTGTCTATCTGCACGTGTTTTCTTGAGCTGCAGTGCATTGAGCTCTCAGGGCCACCGTTGATTCCACAGTGTAGTTTGATGGACATGTGCAAAAACACTGCTAGTAATACAAAAGCAACAATGGCTCCTTTTGTTGATTCATTTTCATGGCCTTTGTATCATATCCAACAGTCTTTTTATTCTACAGGTTCTACAGTCAGTCAATCACTCGGGTGTTTCGGAGGTTAGGTTCTGTAAATGTGGAACAATACAAACATGTTGACCTAAAAAAATTACTTTTGAATACTTCAGAATTTTTAAAAATCAAGTACTCCAGTACTTTAATTCAAGTAAAAATTTGACTGAACAACTTTCACTTGTATTGGAGTCATATTTGTGCAGGAGTATATACACTTTGACTTAAGTAATGAAGTTGTGTACTTTGTCCACCACTACTTATTTCTGGGAAACTGTTTAATTTACTGACATTACTGAAGCAGTCAGTAAAACCTTATCCTCACCTACAGTATCTGGTGAAAAAACAATAACTCTTTCAGGGCTCTGATTTAATGTATCGACCAAGTGATAAACTGAAATAACTAATGTCAATACCATGAGCATGACTGAGACAAAGACGGGAGTGTGGGTGTTGTAGAGAACTGTGCTGTGGCCTGATGGGAGGGGAAGTGAAGAGCACTGGATTTTCCCTGGTTCTTCTCACATGGTTTCAGTCAGCTTGATGGTCACTGCTTTCACCTCTGAGTACTCAGCCAGGGCGTACTCTCCACTGAGAGGAGAGACACAGCACATGAGGCAGGTTAGGGAATTATACGGTCAACAGGTATAATTGAACAATATGAAATATGAAGAAACAGTTATGTTTCTTACAGCTCTCGTCCATTTCCTGACATCTTATAACCTCCAAAGGGCATCTGGGCATGAAGGGCGTTATAGCAGTTTATCCTTGAGCACAGGAGAGAAATAAAAAGGGAGACACATCATTAATGGTGTCTTTACCTCAACTTCAAGACAAAGAAAAGGAACCTAGTAATGCTGGCACATCTAAAGGTCAATGATTAACATATTGTATCCTGTTTATTTAACCTTAATTTGAGGTTTTAGGGGGACTTTATTTCTTGACAAACAGCAGTTTATTCATCCACCCAGCGCCAGATTTTTCAGTCTCTCCAAATAAAGAATGGATTGCTAGTCATATAGCACAGGTTTTTGGTATATTGAACTGGCAAATGGGCTGGTGCCCAGATAAATCAGGATTCATTTCAGTGAGGTCATATCTTCAGAGCAGACTGGAGGCTAGTGAGTCGCTATCAGAAAGTGACAAGACAGGCTGGGGCTAGCTGGTTAGCGTGCTAACATCAGTAGAAGACGAGACGTGATAGAGACAAGAGTTAACATTGGCGTTTGTTTCCACCTCAGGAGAGCAGCTGTTGGTAGGTAAAGGAATGAAGTCTGATGCTGAACTTACAATGTTTCATCTAGACTGGTAAGTAAACAGGTGTTAATGCTAACATTAGCTATGTAGTTACAGCAAAACATACAAATAGCTCCTTAAATTTAATTCTCACGGTTTTTCACATACTGTTGAGATAATTTCCCTCTAGTGTCAGCACTTTAAGTAAGTAAGTAAAGTTTATTTAAGTAGCACTTTTCACAGACGTGTGTCACAAAGTTCTTCATGGAGCCAAAAACAATTAGGATCAGTCAAACGTAAAAACACAGAAAACACACAGCACTGGACACACAATAACTTATAGCCCATAAAACACATAAGAAAGCAATATACTGAGCCATAAAACTGTTTTACAGAGCCATAAACAATTAAGATTAGTCAAAGTGCAATTACATAGAAAACACAGCACAGGTATACAATATATCCAGAGTGTCCTATAAAATATGCAGTTTATGTGAAAGCCTGTTTAAAGTCTTTATCTGCTTTTTAAATGGCTCCATAAAATCAGACCACACAGACGCACAGGTAGAACGCTCCACAACTTGAGAGATGCGGTCTGAAAAGCTTAATCACCGCAAGTCTTTAAACGGGTGTGGGTGCAGGCACAGACAGCAGGTTTGACTTATTTGACCTGACAGAGCGAGCTGACAAGTAAGGGTGGAGTAGATCAGTTAAATATGCAGGGGCTTGATGGTGCAGTGCTCTACATGTATGAGTGACAGTTTTGAACTGGATTTTAAAAGTAACAGGGAGCCAGTGAGGGGAAGTGACTGTGAGCAGGGACTTACCAGACAGTGCCAGTCTCCAGGGCTGCAGACACAGACAGAGCTCTGTCCATACTTGTTGTGAAGACTGCTGACACCAGGCCATACTGTGAGCTGTTTGCTCTCTCTATGGCCTCCTGTTGGCTCTTAAAGCTGAATATACACTGCACTGGACCAAAGATCTGAGAGGGGAGAGATGTGTACAGGGAAGTGAGTCACACTGTGCAATTCAATTCTTTTGTTTGTAAAATAAAAAACCTAAAAAAACACAATAAAAAAGAACTTGACTAGTTTAAAAATAAATACAGAAATTTTGTGATTGTGATTTCTCAAAGTAACTAAAGTTACACATTTTTACCTTTGTAGAAAAGCTCAATTCAGTATGTTCAAGTTTGTACATTATGTAATGATGATGCTGAGAACCTAATTCACTGCTTTGTGTCGTCCACACATTACTGTTGTTTTCAGGCCTGCCTCTTGGTAGTACATTCAGCTTCAGATGGTTCAGAATGCTGCAGCTAGAATTTGAACTAAATATAGAAAATTTGACCACATCACACCATGTTTGCTTCTCCTCTTTGCCTTCATTGGCTCTTCATTAGGTGCTCTTTGTAGGGCTCCTGTCTGTTCCCCGAGTTAAAAAGATGTCTGCTCCCTGCAGGGTATCTTCCTATCATGTCCCCCTCCTCTGGAACAACCTCCCTGCTGACATCAGGCTGTCCGACTCCACTGAGGCCTTTAAATCCAAACTTAACTCATCTTTACAAATTAACTTTTACTTACTTAACTTCTTACTTCAGACCTGTACCTGTTACCATTCTCCCACAGGCGTGTCAGTCTCAGTCTCAGTTCATCTATTAAACCTGGTGCTATCCTGTCCATTAGACACCCTTACATGGTGTACAGATTGTAACGCCCCTTGAGGCAAATTTGTAAACTGTGATAATGGGCTATATAAATTTGACTTGACTAGCTGGCACAATACAAAATGAACTCTGTCGAACTCTCATGCCAAAGTCATCTTGACGTATAAACTACCGATATTGTAGTCGTGAGCAAAACCAGTGTCTCCGAAATGTCACAATGTCAAGGAGCCAATGTTGGGTATTGGCATCAACCTGATTTTCATTTACCACCAAAATTGAATGTCTGTCCAGCGTGAGAGTCATTAAAGTCCACTGTCTTTCTGACATTACATTGATGTGTGGAGACTACTGTGCAGAGACGACATTGGCCGATACAATGACATCAGCAATTGTAATTATTATACATTTCATACCTGAGCTATATGGTCATCTAAATTACAGTAAAATCACATGTTCCATAACTTGAAACAGTGTACAAATATAGTATATTTTTATCAGAACTATTTAAAACCCAAAAACAGGTAAAAAATCAGGAATGATAAAAATAAAGAAAGGGTCATGATAAATCAAAATAAATGGAAATGTTGGTGTATGTTAGTAATGTTGAATTTTGTTGTCAGAAACTCCACAGAGCTAAAACTGTGTGATCCATGTTCTCCTCTGTCTAAGACTGTGCGTTCAGCAGCCTGCCTCTCTGCACTGTCTGTGGTGCAATGAAAGCACAGCTCCACACGGTGTCAGGCTTCACTTTCACACACTGACCCCACCACCCCACCATGTCTGTGTCAGGTCAATTTGTAATGTACTGAATGAAGTTGTAACCTCTTCTTTGGCGATGCGCATATGGTCTTTGACCCCGGAGAAGATGGTGGGTTGAACGAAGAGGCTCTTCTCGCCCACAGCTGCTCCTCCACACTCCAGCTTGGCTCCCTCCTTCTTCCCACTCTCAATCAGATCCATGATCTTGTCAAACTGCTGTCGGTCGATCTGCAGCCAGCGTCACACAGACAAGACAAGGGAAGGAGATAGTTGAATAACACGGGCACGGTTTACTGTCCTTGAACAAAGTCAAGCGATAAACTAAGATTAATATCAGTGTCACTTATGTTGGTCCAGTTGAACTATTCTTGAGTGACGGTCAAGTGATGTAAAATGTCCATAGAGTAAAGTGGGCCTTTAGCACTGAAAGACACCGAGTGTCTAGTATTTCAATACTAGACTTGAGTTGATATTTCTATAACAACAATGTATGCATCAAATGGCAGTGACAGAATCAGAGGCGTGACGTGTGACACATCTGTCCCACTCTACCTTTTACACAGATGTTGATCCAGCTCTGTGATGACTTCCATTGCTGGCTTACAGATGGAACAAAAATACCCCCCCCCCATTCTGTGTTTGTACTGTACCTTTTATACAGACTGGCGAGGTGGAATAAAGGCAAAAACATTCCCACCTTGAGCAGAATGTGTAAAAGGGGCTTCCGCACATCAGATTAAAAGCTGACAGTATGTCAATGTCATGTTCACAACTTGTCTCACTGCCCCCAAGTGTTCAAAATGAATATTCTATGTAGTATTCTATGCTGCTGGTTGCGTGTTCCTACCTGTGGCCCGTGTGATGTCTGGGGGTCCAGCGGGTCTCCTATGACAATCTTCTTTGCCTTTTCGATGCTGCAGCGCACAAACTCGTCATGAATACTTTCCTCCACAAAGACACGTGATGCAGCCGTGCAGCACTGACCCTGGTTATAAAAAGATCCTTTCTGGGTTTCCTCCACAGCCAGCTGCACTGTAGACACACACACAAATACACACACACACACACACACACACACACACACACATACAGATACACATTACACACATACACAGCAAAAAATAAGTATCACTCTAACATTTTGAGTGATGGTGAATTAATAAACCTAATTTATATTTTTCTATCTCTCCCTCTGCCTGCTTTGTCTACTTTGTCATTCCTACAGTCACTACCTGTGTTTAGTTAAGTTGTCGAACCCTGATTACCAGTCATGTCAGCATGGCTGGTATTTTTTTCCCCTTGTGAGTCTGTGTGTGTGTGTGTCGTCATGGCAAAATGTGGTCCTGCACCTACTGTAGCAGGCTGCAGTGATCCCATTGCAAGATGGTGTCTACTTAATCATGTATTTATAACTTAAATCGTTCAGCAGCCAAAATTTAGACATACTGGATTTTGTGGCCAATATTTCTGTTGCTATTTTTTCTCATTCTGGCACAGAGTGATGACGTCACCTTTCTTAATCCCACTTCCAAAGCTCTAACTGGCCTGTAATGGCTCTGTGCCGCCGCAGATTTCAGGTTGTTGGACCGTTACATTCTCGTAAACACAATATCTCAGGAACCCTGTAAGGGATTTTTTTCAAATTTGGTAGAAACGTTCACTTGGACTCAAACATTAACTAATTGTGGTGGTCAAAGGGCAAAGGTCAAGATCACTGTGACCTCACAGAACACATTTTTGCCCATAGCTCTAGAATTCACATGGTAATTATGACACAATTTAACACAAATGTCTAAAAGTATAAAATTATGTAATGATGACGTGCGTGGCCGCTTTAAATGACAGGTAGGTGAGCCTATGTTTGCCACAAACTAGCATGCACAGACGTCTCAGCTCCATACAGACCCCTCCTCTTTGCCCATTTTTGGATTAGCTGGAAGTTAGGGGCGGAATCAGACACTGCCAAGATGGCAACAGTGGAGCAGCTCACTCTGAGCTTCCTGTGGGTGATGTCATGGAGACTACGTCCATCTTTATTTACAGTCTATGGCCTGACCTCGCTATAGCTCTAAAAACTCTTGATATGGGCAGTCAATCAGAGGTTTGGAACCAGGCCTTTAACCCCTCTCATACTCGTGCATTGATGATGTGATCAATGATGTCTACAGACCTTTGCAGTATTTTAGTTGTCATGTGCAGACTGCGGGTGAACAAGTACACATACTGTGCTTTCAATATGAGAAAAGCTAAACTCTGGCAGCATTACATTTATCCCAAAACATGTTTCTACTCTGAAATAGTTCCATGTTAACGTATTTCAAACAACAACACGAGGTTGCTTCTACTTGTCTATATTTAGCAAATAAAGCAGTAAACACCAACACACAAAACTGGAGCTGGGAATGTAAAGTAGATAGTTGTTTGATATTTTCAACAGGTGCTCTTTAAAGGATATGACAGCAGAGTGTTTATCAGCTCTGTGTTGTACTGTCCAGTTCACTTGGCTACAGTTTCCTCTGCTGCTGCTCTGTAATGACAGGTCTGTCAGCGGCACAGCAACTCAAGCCTGGTGGCTTCTCTGCAGTGACCTGCTGATCCACCACTTAGCTGCAGTTTATATTTCATTGATGGTGTGACAGTCAGTGACATCTTCACCATACAGTATAGTTGTATGATGATAGCACAGGTGAAGCAATAGACTTGAAAGGCTTCATAGTATTCAGTATTTTTGAGTAGTTAAGCATGAATTCAGAATTCTCTCTCACTAACACCTGTGGCTGCTCAGGTGTGATATAATCATACAGTAGGAGAGCAGCTTTACTCACAGTCACAGTCAGCAAACACAATGCAGGGGTTCTTCCCTCCCAGCTCCAGAGTCACTCTCTTCAGATTACTCTTGGCTGCCGCTTCTTTGATCAGCTGGCCTACCTGCAATCAGGAGTCATGCCATAATGCATTATGGGTAATACTGGAAAAAAACAAAAAACTTAGTGACAGAACAGAAGAGTCTTCAGATGTGAGTGCTTGGACTGGTGTCTGAATTTTCCACTTTTTGTTATAAGAAACTTTTAATGCTGATGAAATCATTAATTATATTTAATAAGTCTTTGTGAAAAAGATTTCTTCAGATTAAAGAAAATCTTGTGTGATAGTAATTTCTTGAATTAAGAATAATCAGGGTCCATCTGCATAACGTTTTTCCTGTTACTGGACTTTGCCAAACAAATTTTTATGAGGAAACTCTATTTTAAAGCCACTTAACTTCAGATGATGACATTTTGGCTTGATAGTGTTTTTTTAATTCTAAGACTTACAATATGCTTTTTACACATATTTGTAAATGACCTGACGGCAAATCAGGTTTTTATGTGCTAAAATTTAAGAAGTTACAGCTCAATAAAGCTGTACCATAATCAAAACTTGGAATAGAACATGTTACAGCATCTACAGTAGGTTGCATGTAAAAGTCCGCTGTTGGAACCTTTCAGAAAGTAAGGAAGTAGGACAAGGGAAGGACATGTTTTGTATTGTTTAGCATTAAAAACTATTTTATGTGGTCATTTTCCTGACCTTGTTTAAGTTATAACTCAGCTACACAACCAACTCTGAACAAATAGTTTCATTACACAGTCAAATATTTACTTTATTGTTTTCTACTGAAACTTGTTTTGCTTAAGAAAAAACAAAGAATTGTCGGATGTTGTTAAAAGCAGCACAGCACCATTCAGATGGCTGCTGGACTATATGTCAAAACCAAAGTATTTGGAGCTATTTATCTTTCATTTGTTTGTCAAAATGATGATTAACATAGATTCACATACCTCTGTAGAGCCGGTGAACGCCACTTTGTCAACGTCCATGTGGCTGGCGATGGCTGCTCCTGCTGTGGGACCAAACCCTGGAACGATGTTCACAACTCCAGGAGGGAAACCCGCCTGAAACACAGAGAGCATGTTAGTGATGGGAATCAACAGAGATTTAATATCCCAAACAGTAACAGAACAGAGCGATAAAAAAGCTGTTTCTGGTTAAACAAGGATCTTACTCTATAACAAAAAGATTTATCTCTGTAGGAATCCTAATATTAATTATGTCAGACACTTACAATCCCAATGTCAATCTGTCTGTGGGAAAAACAAGCACTTACAGTGGACATACTTTGACACGGATCAAACACCCTGTTGCAGCAGCTGTTCAGCAATAAGCAAAAGTTTTTCCTCAGTAGTGGACCATTGGAAAGATTTTCAATCACTTACACTCAAAAATATGGAGAGAGTTAAAAAAAATCCCAGTGTTACCCTTTACGTTACAGTGTGAGTTGATCTCTCAGGGACACTATACTTAGATGTACATGTTTTAAAAGCCACTCTCGTTCTCAGGTTCATTACTGCCAATGCTTATAACGTCATTGCATCCTGTACAGAAAGGTTGGCTGGTTTGAATATGTATTTGTTTATTTACAAGGCCCTTATTGGAAAGCTGCCTTCATATCTTACATCGATGCTTGTCTGGTCCATTGGACCACATGGCACCAGGACTAATGACTGGCTAGCGCTCCATGTCCCTTGAATTCAAACTGAACTTGGAATAACTGCTTTTGGCTTCTTTGCATCATACAGTTGGAACTCACTACAAAACACTTAAAAAATCAATTAGCTGGTGCCTTTTAATCTTTTCAAATCCATAATCTCCAACCTTTTAAATTCTTTCTATAATTGATTTTGTTGTTACATTATTTATTCATTGCATCTATGTTTGTTTTAATTGATCGTTTTTCTTTTATCGTTATCATTTTTTTTACCTGTTTAACATCACTGTAAATGAAGTCATTGCCATAAATGATTTTCAAGTTTAAATAAAGACATAAAATAACTGTAACATATTGATATTTCTAATTTTAGTATTTCTCTACAACAACAGATCAGCAGGGCTTTAGCTTCCACTGAGGAGACTGAAGTCATGACTTCTGAATTTGGGAATTTCAGGGACGTATGTGTGAAGTTAAAATTCTACAACTAAAACTTATGCATTGTAACAATTTTACAGGCTGAATCCTGTTTTTCATATTTAAGCATTACTTCCTCTAGGCCAACAACAACAGATTATAAATGATTAGTATAAAGGAATCAGTATTTCTCCATCCAAATGTTATCCAGTGTGGATTCAGTCTGAAATGAATAGATGAGACTTAAGCCTAAATCTGAACGTTATATGTGTAGAACAAGTTTTACAGATGATGGATGGATTGGATTAAAAAACCTGTGAAAATGACGATTACCACTTCAACAGTCAAATCAATCCTTTCTTAAACTGTAATTATGGCTGGTGAAGTTCAAAGGCCTTTGGGAGTCTCCCAGCCTCACTTTAGAAACCACAGTTGAGTAGTCAGGTCCAGACTGTCTCCCCTGCTAGGTACAGTCACTACCAATACATAACAGCACCAGAGCAGGCAAATCACTCAGAAACAGGATTTTCTATAAGAGCACAGGCCAAGAATCTGAGGACTATCAGAGGTTTAAAGTCTAAACCTGTCTTAGCCCACAGCTTGGATCAATCCCACTGTACATGTTGAGCCTAACATCAGACCTCTTTGATGAGGGATCCAACATGGAGGGCTGTGAGGGGGGTCTGCTCTGCTGGCTTGATGACCACTGTGTTTCCACAGCTCAGGGCCGGAGCTATCTTCCATGTGAACATCAGCAGAGGAAAATTCCACTAGAACAGACAAAAGAACAAATGTTAACTAGGACATTTTAAATGTGTGGTACAAGAGGCCATATAATGGGTCACATGTACAACATCAGGATATACAATGTTATTTTTTAGAACATTAGTGGGGTTAGTGGGTGGTTACAGCTATAAATTAGGTATAAAAAATACTATGAACCCCTAATAGTATTGAAATAATTGTGACAAATTTATTCAGGGATCTTTAGCTGAAAGCCAAGCTCACCCTGACACTCACACAGTTACACCAAGCATGAAAGCTGAAAACTGCAGGTAGGTGGGTGAGTGTATGCCTGCCACAAACCAGCATTCACTGAAGTCTCAGCTCCATACACGGCCCAACTCTTTTGCCATTTTTGGATTAGCTGGTAGTTAGGGGTGGATTCAGACACTGCCGAGATGGCGATGGTGGAGCAGCTCACTCTTTATATACAGTCTATGAGTTACACACATTCACAAGCTACCAGGTCCAACAACAGTCTGCGCAGCTCAACTGGGGCAGTTAGCGTAAGGGCCTTGCTCAAGGGCACCTCAGTAGTAAGCGCTGCTTTTCCACTTTCCCTGTTTAGATTTATTCTGCCAGTCCAGGAATTTAATCTGTGACCTTATGGGGCACCTAACAAGCCTGCTTCATTAACCTTTAGGCCACCCTGCCCCTTATTTGCCCAGTGGTGCAGGCATTGTACCAGAATGTGGTGGTGAGGAGAGAGCTGAGCCACCAGTTTACCATGACCCAATCCTCACCTCAGGTCATGAGCTCTGGGTAGTGAAAAGGTGTGAGGAGTCTGGACATCCAGAAGGAGCCTGGAGTAGAAACCCCCGCTCTCTCACCTTGAGAGAGATTGAGGTGATTCTGGTAAGGACACCTCCTGGACAAATTCCTTTAGAGGTTTCTTGGGAGGAGACCATGAACAAGTCGAAGGGATTACCTATCCAATCTGACCTGAGAACACTTTAGGAGGAACATCTTGGTTACCTTGCATACCTTGTTGCAACCGCTACCTGGGAATGGATAGGCAGAGGAAGTTGGATGGATGGATCGATGATTGATGATTATATTACCACAGACCAACTGCTTTACAGTGAACCTGACTTTAGGGTGCCCTTGGAATGGTAAATGGATTTCACTTATCTATGGCTTTTCTAATCTTAATGACCACTCAAAGCGCTTTACACTACAAGCCACATTCACCCATTCACAAGCACATTCATAAACACACTCATACACTGATGGAACAGCCATCAGAGGCAATTTGGGGTTCAGTCTCTTGCCCAAGGACACTTCAACATGCGGACTGGAGGTGCTGGGATCAAACCACCAACCTTCTGATTAGTGGACGACCCATTCTACCTCCTGAGCGACAGCCACCCTGGAAGCGCTGCATAGTTTCCTGCTTTGTTCGTTTGTAAATCCAGCCTCCCATATGTGGAAAACTTAAACAAAGCAACAGGCAGGTGTCATGCTGTGTATTTTGTGTACACAGAGGACGGAGTTTTTTTTTTTTTAATGACCTGCTGCACTTATTAAAGTTTTGATGTAAACAGTAGCTTATTTTTGTGACTCCGTTATAACCCATCACTGCAGCGGTCTCCAATGGAAATAATAACGGCAACAAATAATCCAAGAAACACACACATCATCAGTACTTTGGTTTTCCCAGTTAAATCCACTTTATCACTTGGATGTTGGTGGAGAGAATATACAAGACAATAAAAAGAGCTCTAAAGCATCAGGACTGGAGATGATTCAAAGTAAACAAATTCCGAAAAAGAGGTCATTTATTTTCCAGTTGCTCGTTTCCATGTTGGAAACCAATGGACAAATAATTGGGCACTCAAACCCAAATTAGACAGCAATATATGTGAGTGCTGCATGTTTATTGTTTAGGCATTGGTAACTTTTACAACACTTTGGAAACACTCAGCACCATTAAGGGATCTTGGGATCACAAGTCGGGAGAAAGGTTTCCTGTTTTCCTCTGACAATGACTCATGCGGCGTGTGTGCCAACAGTACTTTCAGTAATTACACAACGTTCTTCAGTATAAATTTCACTTTTATGATATAATCTCCCATGTCAAACAACAGCCGTTTTGTTCCTTTGTTGCCAAAGCAACATTAGAGGTTACAGGCTTATGCTCAAATATAAAAACTGAATGGCTGTATTCTGTCATGATGTTGAAATTATACTCGTGTGTCTGTCTGGATCTACGACAAAGTGAAACATGATACCGCGAAACACCAAACACTGCCCCACCCTAAATCTGATGAAGTTATTATCAAAAGAAAAAAAAAAAAAAAACAACATATATTCCAATGTGTGAAAGTAAATCCAAGCAGCACGGGATTGTTTCTGTGTGTTCCTGTAAGAACAGCCCTGAAGGGATTAGCGGAGAGGAGGTCTTGTTTAGGGAGAGCAAAGATTAAGATAAGGTTTCTGGTACACACGGTTTCATTTCATCCTCACGTCCAGACAGTGTGCCATCTTTGAGCCTGCACCGGGTCGGGTAACAAACATAAAATATATAAATATATATTTATATTAATTCAAAGGTAGAGGCCAAGGATAAATGTAAAAATGAACTTAATGTGGGTGGGCTGCAGGTTGAATAAATATGAGAACGAAATGAAAAGCCAACAGATAAATAAAGAGTCATTTTATGAAGTCTAAAGCTGCCATGATTGATTTTGTTGTGTTACTCTCATTTCATCATCATTCAGAACTGAGACTGCAGCTACCTGATGGACCCGATGGACCAAAGGGTAAGTTGATTGACCAGTCACCACTTATTAAAAGATGGTGCCTCTGCTTAAAGAACAGAGTAGTTGTGGGATCCCAACATATCACTGATGTGTCAAAGGTAAAATAAAGCTCAGAACTACTGTAAATACGCTCATTGTAGTGTTTTGACCTAAAGCAAGACTATAATTCAGGGTGTCATCATCATGTACCAGTCTAACATTAAGTGTTTGTCATCAGAGGGTACATACGAGGCTCTGTGTGGATGTCCATACACCTTCCAATTTGGCGTGTCTGTGCTGATTTGTTCGCTCAAATGTGCACGTTAGCGAGGGAGTATCGAGGCCTTAGCTCTATTATGAAACACTTCACTGAGGTACTTGTGGCTAGCTAGCCATGTAGCCATCTGTGTTGAGCTAAACAGCTACAGTAACTTTTGAGGCTGTTTAAAATTTAGTGTCCTTTACATTAATATAAGAATCTGAAAATATTGTAATGATCATACATTTGTCCTTTCTCCTCATAGCCATTGGCCCTATAATTATTAAATTCTTAAATAATGGGAAAAAATAGTTATTTTTCATTTTTTGGCTGCCGGGCAAGTGAAAATATATAAGGGGGCCAGTAAAACATTTTTTCCAACTGGCCTTTGGAAACTGGGACAGATGATTTATTTCAAAATCAGTAATCTTTGTGTCAGTTTGCTTCATATCAACAAGTGAGAGCTGATTGATACAATCTGGATGTTTTAAAGTGAGTGGCTGTGTGGGTTAATTAACATTACAGGTTTGGGTTGGTAGACTGGTATTATCAGGGTTGGGTTCAAATTTGATTTAAAGATAATTGCAGGTAATGGGTCAGTTCTGGTACTGAGCTTAGCAGGTTTGCAAAACTGGACCTGTGCAGGACTCTGTCTTGTGAGTACTGTGTCTAGTTCTAATAAATCCATGGCCCAGTACAAAGATGGGTCTGGAATGTGCTTTGTCTGGCTTAAAATGATGATAATAAGGGGAAACTGATGACCAAATCAATTGTAACTGTCTTCCAAAATGAATATCAGGTTTTTGTATGCCACTTCTATGGTGAAGGTTTAGTTTGGTTTAGGATTAGAAAATGATCACAGACATGGTTACAATCAAAACAATGTTGACTGTTCATTAGAAACAAGATGTGATCAACATAAAAAATACACCTTCAGGCAACTCTGATGCTTTTATTTTCAAGGTTAGGACAGAGCACAAACCTGCCATAGTCACGGATCACATCTGTTAAAACCACAATGTTCCACATGTGTTAAACAGACAAGACACTATGAGCGAATAAGATGGTTCTCACATTTGATTGAGCTTTGTGAATAATTTCCCTTTCTTAAAGTCTTTGTGCTAAGCTGAGTCTCCAGGACCAGCCCATGGATGTATTCAAAGATGGATTATGGATCCCAACATGGCAGTCCAGTCATTCCACTGAGAGCTGCATGTGCCAAAAAAAAAAGCTTCTCACATTTTTTAACCTAATGTTGCGAATTTTCAGATTTTAAAGAGTAACTCTGAACGTGTATCACAATCAGAATTTTTTCTCTTGGAATAGATGTGTACGGGAAAAGTTTTCCTGGGTCTCAGGGTGTCATGTGTCCGAGGCTGTGCCAACATTGCCACACAGCCCAGCTCTGCTCCTGGGGCTTGGCCCTATCTCTGTACTGATCTACAAGGATGAAACGGATATCCATATTCTCTGACTCTGGAGAAGACAGCAAACAGGAATAATGTTTTTCCCAGAATGTCAGAGCCTGCCTTTAACTCTCAGATGACATACTTAAAACACATGTATGATGATTATTATCCATATGTGGATTTACAGTACAGTAAGCAGAGAGAAGTTGGCATCATGGCAGTGTGTTGGATTCTATTTCCTAAGGTTATAAAGTGGATTTTTAAAAAGGCTCATTAAGAAAGGATTGTATTACAGCAGAATCAGACATCCTGAGGTACCTTTTACTGGATGTCCACCGCAGAATAACAACACACACCTACGCACACGGTTGTGTTTTCATCACCAAAGGACATTACACTAACATTACATTAATTTCCTGGAGACTTACCGTAAGCCTAACCATAAACACGTCTCACCTAACCCCAACCCATGGGCTTGTGGTAGGTAGTTATAACCAGTCAGTACCTGCAGTAGATTTTGATTGTTAAAGCAACAAGTGTACGCTTTACTGTGAATATTTTCACTGCTTTAGCTTGCTGTCAAACTACATTTTCTCAAAAGTTGCACTACCGTATTCCTACGCACAAGCGCATTTGCGCTTACCTCCTTCTGACTCAAACAGCTGATCTGCTGCGTAATACAGTGTGTGCCGTACTTGTGTGTAGGAATACAGTAGTGCAACGGTTGAGAAAATGTAGTTCCAAAGTAAAAGGCTGTTTGACGGCAAGATAAAGCAGTGAAAATATTCAAGTGTACACTTGAACTGATACTGTTTTTTTCGGTGGGTATTTTCACACAACCCGAGGTCAAAATAACCCGAACCATCACTTAAACCTAAACCTGAACTTACCACCAGACTTCATCCTGAAATGTCATGATTTACATTACGAGGACTTGAGTCAAGTCAAGTCCCAACAATGTGTAAACAGATTTATGTCCCCACAACATGAGTGATACAGGCCAAAACACACACACACACACACACACACACACACACACACACACACACACACAGTAATGAACAGTAATGAGATTTCCTATTATACAATATAGTTGACTTACAGGGATGATGGCTCCACATACACCAACAGGCTCATGTTTAGTTAAACACATGAAGCTTTCATCTGAAAAATAAAACGAAAAAAAAACAGCACAGTCAGTTTGATACACTACATTGTAAGTTTCACACTGAGAGAAGACTCAGGGGTGTGCTCTCTTTCACCTGTAACTAGACCCAACAGTGATGTCATGGAGTCCTGGAGTACACTTGTACAGCAGCAGGTGGAAAGTCAAACCACTCAAGGTCAACAAAAAAATTTCTGTAAGTAATCCTAAAACCACATACGTTGACACTCAAATGACGAAGCCCTCTAGCTGCCACAGGAATTATGACGAAAGAGGTCATGTCACGTTATTGTAGAGTCACAGTCTGCACAGGCAGGAGGTTTGATGTGGATGGGTCAAGAAAATGTTGGTAACATGGTCGACTTCTGTTCTCTTTCCATTTCCAAACACCTGCCAGCTTTGTTTTTTTTTTTTTTTTTTTAAAAAAACCATGACCACTGTCGTCCATTAACCTCGACCAGGTCTTTATCACTGATCTATCACTCATTGTGTGTCATTTTAAGGTCCATATAGTCTAAAGGTAGATGTCCATATGTTGTCTGATTATAGATCAGCTCTAGCTTCTATATTAATACTGTGAAAGTATCAAAGCCTCAGTCCACAGAGAAATGCACACAGCCTGTATTCAGAAACTGAGCCTTAAAACCAGCCGTCAGGACTTCTGGAACTTTGTGATGTCACAACAAAGCAGTCACCACTCTCAGCCATGCCCCAAGCCCCGCCCACCTGGACCCACCATCCAACCTTGCAGGATTTGGTTTCTCTGTGTGTTTACCTGAAATCTGCTATATTTTTATTGGATCATTCAGAAAACAGTCAGCCAAGCAAAAGAGAGGCTCAGAGCCTCCTCTCTTCTGATTGGCTCACTGACCTGTTGTTACTAGAGCTCCATAGAAAAGCCTGAGAGAGGAGATATAAATGTACAAACAAATATATCTTCTTATGGATCAAAACTTCAAATAACACTGGACAAATGTAAAATATGGGACCTTTAATTTGAAGAACCTGTTGGCTCTTTAACGACCTTTTCTTTAACTAAAGAATGTCACATGATGGTTGGAGTGAAAGGAAGAAAAGCAGGAAATGTGTAATAAAAAACAGTGAGTGTGTTTCTTAAAGAAAAACCAAGTGAAATAAAGAGAAAAGTTGGCTAGGTTACCTACATATTAAGCTTTTTAATAATCAGCATCATGTTTAAGTTTCCTTTACGTCACTGTTCGGTTCCACTGTGCTCTTTAACTTTTTTTAATTTCGAGTGCAGTATTTCTCACGATTGTTGAGCTTTTTTTTTACTTTAATCCTTTCAGACCCTCCCAACAATACTGACGGTGAGATCAACGCTGTACATGGACGTGTCAGAGGCTCAGCACCCTGACCTTCTCTAGTTTCCCGTGTGACTGATCACAGACTGGGTGACTCCCCCCACAACGGGACTCATCTCGAGCCGCCTTTATCTTTGAGTCAGTGGGTGAGTGCATGTTCAACTGCGGCTCACTGAAGCTTACATTCACTCAAAGGCAAAGACCTGCCGAGAGGACCTGCTGTCAGGGTGTAACACAAGATTCACAAGAAGCCTGTCGACAATTAGTTTGTGTTCGTCAGCACTGAGGCTGATATACTGATATACTTAACCCACAGATTCCAGCGGGTTAATGTCTGTGGTCATTTATCCTGACTTTGGCCCCCAACCATTTTCATTATATATTATATGTATTATTGTATAATCATAGTATATATTTATACTTAAGATGTGAATAACTGCTTGCGCAAAAAAATATTCTATAAGCTGATTCATTAATTTTGGTTCTGTGTAAGAATGAGACCATAATAAAGGTCATCACAGGTGCATTTAGGACAAAGAAAAGGTTTTACTTGGATAAAAATTTCCGTCCTGGATGGTGTGATTTTTTTCTTTCCAATCTTCTGTTACTTGTCTGTTTGTCAGACAATAGTTTGAGAGCATTAAAGAGCTGTTAACAACAGACAAGTTTAATTAATTAATACAGGAAAATTTAACACTGCTGGCTCTGAACCTAAAAGCTCATATTGGCAAAAACCTATAACTATAAATAATATTTATACCAAAGCCCCTGAGTATTTCAGAGACCACCTGTGGTTTAATAACAACATAATACTGAGCTGCTTCTTTAGATTCTATGCCTTTGTGAATTACAGTAAGTTCCCTCTCCACATTGAAATTATAAGTACCTTTCACAATAAGACGTATGTTTTACCACTTACTTTTTGCTGTTGTTGTTTTCTTGAAGGGATTTCACTGATGATGATAATGTTGGTGTTTCTTGTGTTGGTTTATTGGTTTGCAGTCACCTGGTCTCCTGTATATTTGCTCAGTTTCTGTGTCTTGGAGTTGTAACGTTCTCTGACATTTTCAAGTTGTGTGTAATTAAGTGTTCTGCTTTTCATAATGTTAAATAAACTAAAGTACTAAAACCTAAACTCTGATCTTAGTACTGTTGTTCTTTAAGTGTGATCTAAGCTTATTCAGCTTGTGCAGAAATTTCAGTTTCTGTGAAACAGAAAACGAAAGCAGCCACTTATGTCTGCAGTCCTGGTGATTCAGCCACTGTCAGCACAACAAATTATTCTTACCAGAAGAATCAAAGAAATGAAAAGTGAAAATATTTCTTACCTATCTCCGGTGATGTCTAGTGGTAGGTTTGTTCAGCTCGCTGAGTCAATATTTATAACAGCGTTGACTGAAAATGTAGTGTTTTGTCTGCTCTGCTCTTAATTTGAAATTAGAGGAAGAAACCTGTCCAGGATGCTTGATAATTCTTTATATCTAGTGTTGTAGGAGGCTCGAGGTGGGGGGCACATTACTTACTTCTAAATGCAATGAACTACTCACAGAATAGTGAGCAAACACAGGATGAAGGAGAAGATTTTGATCATTACTGACGATTTATATTCTTCCTTCATCCAGTAAAATGGTTATTTTGGCTTCACATATATAAAATGAAACCAAAACTATTAACCTATAGAGCAGAGTCTACAGTCCACAGTGTGTATTTAGCCGACAATTGCGCACTTTTCATATCAAACCATTCTATCTTATCTTGATGACTGGTGGTGAGACTACTCCAGCATAACAGTGCAGGTTACCGGCTGAGCGGCTGCGGCTTTGGCGAGGCGTTGAGCCAACACTGATTGCTAATCCTCACAGACTGTTGCACCTCACTGATCACTATCTCTGCCTCTTCCTCTTCCCTTTGTCCCGCCACGCCGTTTGTCTCTCACCACTCTATTGGGATCTAATCAGGAGGAAAAGGCAAGCGTGTTTTGTCTATCTGCTGTCCTGCAGAGGCAGAGGAGACGCAAAGTAGGCTCTGACAGGAGGGGGAAGTATTAAGAGGCTGAATGAGATACCACCCAGGGCTGAGGGCAATCCTGAGCCAGGCCAAGTCACTCGCTCTGTAGTAATTAACCTGTTTCCCAATGGTCATGGATTCCTTGGCATGCGCAAAAACTACCCTGTCGCTTCTGTGGAACTCATCTTGTGCACTACTAATTATAATGTAACCTCTTAATTACCTTATTTAATCATGTGTAAAAATGTTGCATTACTTTGTATGGAGCTCATTTAAAAAAAAAATGTGCACACAAATTAAATTGTGAGGCCAAATTATTCATGTATACTCTCATATGTATGACGGAATAAATAAATGAATAAATTAATTGAGTAATTAAAAGCTCCATAAGAAAAAAATCCTCTTTACTCCTCCCTACATGACTGGATCGGACACCTTTAACTTCACTTCGTGCTGCAACATTAATATAACAGTAATCTGACAACACAAATTAATCAACTTGTGATGTCGGGAATTAATTAAGTCAGGAGAACAAATCGCTAATTTGTGTGCATGTTTTCTTAATTTGAGAGCACAAATTCATTTCATCATATTAATGTCAAATTAGTGCAACAGCAATAAAAAAAAAAAATCACCTGACACCCATTAAGCTCTGCAACTGCAGTGGCTGGTTTTTACTACAAATGATGTTGTTGTGTGTGAGACACAATCTGGAAATTGCATTACAAACTATGTTGTGCACCACAAACTGTCAAAAGGCTGTTTTTATTTAGTCTCATGTGCATCTGATGCAAATATTTTAAACAATACATCTGTTTAAACAGATGACGGCTCAGGTTTCACTCATTCATACTTTATAACTTTGAACCCCGAGGCTCCAGGTTTCAAGTCTAGTCAAGTATTTTTTCAGATTTACATGCGCAGCTACGGTGATTGTAAATTGAGCTCTCAGTGGCTGCAGGTGAATCACATTGGTCACGTTGTTGAATCCCTGACAGTTAAAAGAAGATGAGGCTCACACTCACCTACAGGCAGACTCTTGCCGTGGATCTTGTCGGCCCAGCCTGCGTAGTAACGGAGGGTTTTGATGCTGCCGTCCAGGTCGATGAAGAAGGACTGGAGGAAGGGCTTCCCTGTGTCCAGAGTCTCCAGGGTCTGAGTAATCAGGAAAAGTCGATTTGTCACCTTGACTGTAAATAAAAATTCTTCAGGATAATTTCTTTGACTTAGTAATAATTTGTTTTCACCATCATTCCTCTCAGTAATAACAGTTTTTTCCTCATAACAAAGATTTGAATAATTTTAGCGGCATGAAGAGGCAAAAGTATACACTGTTTTACAAGAACTAAATATTAGAGAAAAGTCAAAATAAATAAACCACCAGGGTGGAAACCATTGTTGCAAACAAACTCCCAAGTTAGAAAAACTTATTTGCAAACAGTACAATTATCAGTCTCTGTTATAAATGTCCATCACAGTCTGCCATCTACTTCCTACTTTAACTTTGACCTTCTGTGCTCACTGTAGCTGAACACACTGATAAGCATCGGTTTGACTGTGACTTTCAAATGAAGTGATTTAGATCATCAGGATAAACTGTCGCCTTGTTTCCAATCTCTCTGACCATCTGACTGCCCGGACCACACTGCAGTGATTTGTCAGAGATCTCACCGATTACCTCGGGGAGTTAGTGTTATCATGTGATTGAAATGTTGCACCATAAAACCACAGAAATAAGAGCAAAAAATTGTAATAAACAAGAGTAATCTTAAAATAAATATCTCGAATCTTTGGTACCTCCCAGGCCTGTTCTTGCACAGTGCAAGTCGCCCATAAAGTTACTGCTGGCCATCGGCAAACAGTTTTATTACCAGGAATTTAATATGATGTTATGCTTGTTGTTTCCAGATATAATAATAATAATTACTATAATAATGGTGAATTAATTTAGGGCCTAACAAAAGCAGGGAATTGTATGAGCCTGAAATAGCTGGCGAGGTCATTTCTCTGCGGAGCCAAGGGTGGTGCAGTGGGATGTCGGCCACAGTGGTCCGCTGCAGTGTACAGTGTCTTGGTAAATACATGGCAATAAGCCGAGCAAAGCAAAACTGAATAATAACTGATTATGGTATACAATAATGATGTCTGAATGTATCAGACATGAGTCATGCTGTATTGTGAACCCCGCGCCTTTCTGACATATATACCATGTTTACTGGAGTTAGTTTTATTGTGAAAGGAAAAATAAGAAAGTGAAACTCTGTGGCTTAAGTAGACACTGAAACCACTGTACCGCTTTACTGTACCTTTAAATGGCCCGAATCTGGACCTTATTTCCTCAAACATAGCTGGGAGTTTAGTGTAATTAGCCATACCCTGCACACTACCACTCCAGAGCATGTTTGCAATTAGCAGTCACATGCAATCTGGTATTATTACTTCACTCACATCTGTAAGGGTTCATTTACAGATCTGAGTCTTACTGCAAGCTGGCAGCTAAACAGAGTGAACAAGGCACAGCAACGGGGATTTCATTCCAAACAATATCTGAAAGAGAGGCAGAGTAACATCCAGCAGTCATTACAAAGAGACAGAGAGAGAGAGAGAGAGAGAGAGAGAGAGAGAGAGAGAGAGAGAGAGAGAGACCGGGGTGGGGCCACCGTGTCATGATGTCATGCAATAATATAGGCCAGTCCCTGATATGAGTAAGTCAATGTCATGACAGCACATGGACAGTTGCAGGAAAATCCCATAGATGTGTTGCTTATGAAACAGTGCTTGTTTCAATTGAGATCTATTGTTATGAATAATATCTGACACAAACACTAGAGAAGGAAAGTGCAGACTGCAGTTATTGTCATCCAGTAGAAACATATAGAATAGAGCGGTACACTGCAGGGACTGGTCACTGTCTAGCTGCACAGTGTCTGTCCTGATCTGACGATGACTTTATTCTTTCTAGAGAGAAATGAGCAGTGTTGGGAAAAAAAACTACACCACTACATTTACTAAAGTTCTGCCTGAATACAGTTTTAATGGTCACGTACTGATTATTTCTATTGTATGCTACTCAATGCTATTTCTACTTCAGTACATTTCAGATGGAGACGGTTTATACGTTGACTGTAGTTACTCTAGCTTCATCTTCATCTTCATTATTTCACACAAACCAAAATAAAATACAAGTAAAAAAACTGGGACAGCTTCAGAAGCTTCAGAAGCTTGTGAAATACAGTAAAATACAGTTTCAGCAACAAAATACCTAAATTCTAATTCCTGATACCTACAACCCTAAAAAGAAAAACTGAATGGTCCAAAAACATCTGTCCCATCTGTCCAAACATTAATTCAACAGGCAGGATACACAGTCAGCAATAAATGTGTCTAGTTACTCAGTTGATTATGACTAAAAAAAATCAGTAATGAAACATCTCCACTTAGAGGTAATACAACATTTAAATGCTGATGCATCATAATAACAATCAAATAGATAATCATGCTGCTACACGTGTTGCTTGTGATGCTCCTGTAATGAAAGTCTTTGACTGAAGTGCTATCTCTCAGATACTGGGAATCAGGGCAGGGGAAGAAGCCTGAGCTGTGTATCATGGTGAGACACTGTGACATCGACCAACTCATAATATCTAGCCATGTGCCATGTAATATAAATACATTGTTTTATTTTTGGCAAGTTAAATTTTGTAATTAATTAATGATTCGTTTTAAATCAGTGTAATGAGGCCCAGTAATGAAGAATGTTTTAATGAACTTATTTATCTTCCAGATCTTTAAAAAGACCAATTCAAACTCCACCTGTAAATCTTGAACTGTAAACGTCCATCATGAGGAAACATCAAGCACTACTTTTTCAGTGTAGTAAAAAGTGATTGAGGTGACTGTATGTGGAGTTGAGCAGTTTGATTCACACACGTGGGTCGCCTTGTTCCAGCTGCGGGAAACATTAAATCTGCAATGGAGCAGGAGAAATGAACCCACCGCCAGCAGGAGCCGGTCCCTCTCCATCAGGTCGGCCAGTTTGTGCAGCAGCATCCCCCGGCTGGACGCGTCCATTTTCCGCCACACAGAGCCCCTCTGCACGGCCGCCTTGGCTGCCTCCACCGCCTTATCCACGTCTTCCTGCACAGACACGAAGAGTCTACTTTATCAAGATACAGCACATGTCCACACAATGACTTCCTCCAATGGTTTCATGGCCAGTTTTCAACTCTTACTCGGGCCTACATTGGAAGAGTAGTGGTGGTCATTTATTTATTTTTTTTAAATCTAAGTCCCCACGTTACCTTGTCCCGCAGTAAAAAAGCAGTTAAAAGGAAAATAAAATCATTATTTATTTCAATTATTCCACAGACATCTCCACTAACAGACATAAAACATTAAATTCACAAATGTTTAAATGAAGTTTGGCAGGAGAAGATTTAGAGCCAAAGCTCTATTATCATTATTATTATTATTATTATTATTATTATAATTAGCCTATTGTTAAATAAAATAATGAACGCCTCCTCACTTTGTCTGCTTCCTCCACATCACAGATCTTGACACCTGTCGCTGGGTTGAAGGTGGGGAACGTCCTCCCTGTGCGGGATGTGTGCCACTCATTGTCGATGAAAATCTGTGGAGAGTGGACAGTGTTTGTCTCAGCTGACACCTGACACATGATTTCTAACATCACCACAGTTAGAAAAAACAAAAACACACACACACACACACACACACACACACACACAGGGACTGTCCTGTCTCTGACCCAGCCTGGACTCTTACCTTGGTGTGTCTGATCTCCTGGACCTTGGCGGGCTGAGGCAGAGCTGGGATTCCTTCACTCACTCCGTTCTCTGTTATTCCGTTCTGAGCCATTCTAGGTCAGTGCTCTGACTGCTCCGTGTACCCAACAGTGTCAACTCTTCCACTGGCTTTTTTATAAGAACGTGGGACTCCTCCCTCCCTCAAACAGCGGTTGAGGAGAGCCCGACTCCGCCCCTATCAAATATCAAGGGCCCTTATCTGAGGGGAATCTTGTTTTCGCAGCACCTTGGAAACATCCTGCAACATGTATCATGTGTATTACTAATGCTATGTAAATAGTGTGGGAGAAGGGGTGTAGGATTACATCATGTTACCTTCTTCCTTATTCACTGATGAGCCAAAACATTATGACCACCTCATGTGTTATAACATGCTGCTGGTCCTCCACCCGTCAGGGACTCCAGCAGACCTCTGAAGGTGCCCTGGTATCTGCAGCAGCTCATCCTTTCACTTCCATGGAGCCGTCAAGGATCATGCTTGTTACTGCCCTGCAACTGCTCGTCATGAGGATGTTGAATAAAATCAGTGCATTTTAATTTTCATATGTGTGTGTGTGTGTGTGTGTGTGTGTGTGAGAGAGAGACCTTTCAAATAGCAAAGGGAGAGTCAAGAGTAAAAATTTCACAGCTGAGTTATTTGGCCGTGTCCACTAGTCCAGGCAATGAAAGCAATTAGACTGAATTCATTCTGCTGCACAATATTTACATCGCAACACTGCAGCTTTGATCTGCTGCTGTCGGCCTACTTGGACTGACTGCGGCCCGTTCATCAGCCTTGCAAAGGTGTTATCAGTTGTGATGTTCCTCGCAAAGTTGGTTTTTGCACCTGGGCCTGGTGAAGTTGAATGGAGCTGAACACATGCAAACAAATGCTTTTGTTCTTGGGGACAAAGCTGCTTGCTTGCTCCAGACTTGCACTCATACACAGTCTGCTATTGTTTCCCCTTCATCGCTTCTTGTCACTCTTTATGTCAAAGTTTAATTAGGACAACGAGCTTTCACAGGCTCATTTCTCACTTCAGCAAGTTTCTAACACTTTATAATGAGAGAGAGAGACTCAAAGGGATTGACTGAAAGGAGGGAGAGACCCAGAGAGAGAGAGAGAGAGCGAGGGAGGATAAGATGTGTGTGTGTGTGTGTGTGTGTGTGTGTGTGGTGGGGGCAATATGAAATGCAAAACATGGGCCCAGACCCATGCAAATAATCAGGAACCTGCTCTGGAGGGGATGAGCTGCTTTTCTCAAACAGCTGAGGGATTAAGACCAGAGGTATCTGTCCATTAAAGTGATGTTTCTAAATACTACTACTAAACTAAAAATGCTTTGACAATATATAGTTTCATTAAAAAAAGGCTCAGTTATTTCCTGAAACAACCAAAGTATTTATTATCAAACGTCGCTCAAACAGGAGGAAGTTCTGCACTGTGTGGTGGTGCTGCAGGAAGGTGTGTGTGAGGAATAGAGTATAAAGAAACTACAGTGTGTGTGTGTGTGTGTGTGTGTTCATGGCAATGAAGGAACAGGTGGCCCGGTGCGACAGAGTGGCTTAGTTAGTGGGATTCATTCAAAGTTGGTTTGAATATAAGAAAATACAGAACAAGAGAAAATTTACTTTAAAAAAAGTAATTTTTAGTTTGACGAGGCCTGAACAAAATGAAAATTGGAGTAAATCCAGTTAAATTTCTGGAGCTGACCGTTGCACATTGTGCAAGGAGAAACTAGGAAATAAGTTTGTGATCACTCTCTGAGCAGCGGATTTCTACTGTATATAACACTGTATAAAACTCCTCTGCCTGAGTGAGAGTTGGGAGAGCATCCTGTCGTGGGAAAGGGGAGTCAGGTGACCTCTTCTTCCAGGCTTGGCTGCTCAGGCTAATTGGCACTGCACACCTTCTAATGATGGTCAAGTGTTCTCCCATCAGCAGGCTTCAAGGACAATTAGAATCACTACCCAGATAGCTAATTGCAGCATTATGTCTTGTTAAGAATTTGTTATTGGTTAAGTAGCATTTCACAGTAAAGACACAGGCTCATTTAACATGTGTTTCAGCCACAGCTCTCAGTTCAGGAGGATGTAATGAAACCAGAGACAAAATCAAAGAAAGCTGAAGCGAGAAAACTGTGAACCAGCAAATCAAAGCAAAGGGCCATTATACATGAAGGTAAATTACATAATAGAATTTTATTGTATCAAGAATTGATCGAGTGGAAGTGTATGTATTTTTCACATGCAGAATGATCATGTGACTAAACTTCATGTGCTTCAAAATAAGAGACAATATTAAAACAAAGAAGAAAATCAAATCATCACAACATAAAAGTAAAACAATAAACAAGTTGGACAAAATTACATATCAAACTATTATATAAAATATAATGACAGATAATAAAATATAATGCAGATGCTGTGATTCAACCATTGTTTATTGGGGGAAGATTGACTGAGCATTAAGCTAGACAGATACACAATATATGATAACAACCGCATTGATAATAATAATAATAATAATAATAATAATAATAATAATAATAATAATGATAATAATGATAATAGGATCATGAAAATGTCTGACAAGAATGAAAACAAATAAATAACAAAGAAGTCTGCTGAGAAGGATAGACAAAAACAACAATAAAAACTGTAGAAAATAAAAACACTAAATAACAACCAATAACAACCATGTCTATGAATCAACCAAAGCTGGAAGACTGTACAACAACCATGGGACCACAGGATTAAAAGGACCTACTGACACAAACCTCTTTCTGTCTTGTAATTTGTTATTTTGTGCAAATTACCCAAGTTCATTATTTATCTGAAGGGAGACAAATTCCTGTGAGTATGTTTGATTAGAAGTGGTTCTGAGAGTGAGGTAGAAGGAGCCCAACAATGTCTTATACACAAAGATGAGGAGACCGTGTCTCTCCCCTCTGTCACTGAGGGAAAACCATCCTACCTTCTGCTACAGTTCAAAAACCATACTGGTAATAAAACATAAGGAACTATGGTGAACTTATAGTCTCAGTGTAAATGGGGTTTCATGCATTTGCACAATATCATCATAATCTGACACTGACATTAAAGTTTTCCAAAGAGAAGCATAAATGGATCCTGTACAGTGCACCCAGTTTAATTTCACCTTCTGTGTTTTAACTTTAATACAGTATATAAATAGACAGTGTACATGGTCAATGCAGGTGAATATGACAAGCCAGGGAAAGATTACAAATAAAAATAATAACAATAATAACCTAAAACAAATCAAAAAACGTTGTCATATATGTATATATTATATAATTATTATAACACCCGCAAGCCATAACAACAAATGTCAATATTTAATTTTTGAGCTTGTAGTTTGATGTGGTGTTTTACTGTCATATTTTTGCTCATGCATAAAACAATAATAATATAATACACAATATAATACACTCCAACACCACACCAAGACAAAGTACAGCCACAACAATAAAGCTGAGTGTATTTAAAAAGATTTAGACAAACATATTTAGCAGCATAGACCCAAATGTATCTTATAGTCTAATATCAGAAAAGAAGACATGAAGGAATGTGTTGAAGATATTATTAAATTGAGGGAATTAATAAAACTACTCCATCAATTCAGGGCAAAAAATACTAATTTTAAGAAACATGTTTAATGAGTCAAAAGTGCAAATTACTACTTTATACATTAACTTTAACCTACCAAGTGTTTTAAATGTAAAAACTTTAAAAACAACACTGAAGTCCTTGAGCAGGACCCTGATCTCTGTCATCATTTAACTGAGAGACTCTTGGACCTGGTCTGGAATCAGACTTTACCTCAAATATGATCACTGAAATGGCCTTGACCATAAATATCCTTCTTACCTTGTGCTGCTTTCCCTTTAAACTTAAAGTACTTTCCCATGCCTGTTATTTTGAGTCACACTGCTGCAGTTGGACACCCACACACACACACAAACACACACACACACACACACACACACACACACACAGTGTAATACAGAGAGGGGGGTGGGGGCGAGAACAATTCAGATTGAAAAAGAATGACAGATAGAGAGAAGAGGGAGAGAGAAAGAGAAGGAGAGAGGGAGGGAGGGAGAGTCTGAACCGCTGAGATAACTCTGTCCAGGTGTTCAGAGCCAAACAAAGGCTCTTTTCAGGCCGTGATGAGAACGCACTGCTCCTCCACTTGTTGCAAAATATACAAGATAGAAAAAAAGAGCGCAACTCAGGCAGAAGATTATATTCTGTTACAGTACCAAAATATGGACCAGGGAAGAGGACGGTCTGCCCAATTATACGAGCCTCTGCTGCTGCCACTGAACACGAGTATCAGCTTGGATAGTGCTGCGGGCACAACTGTGAACTTCTGACAATAGGTGAATTGTGTTAGATTTGCGCTTGTTTGAAGGTTCTCCAGCATTAAAGTTTGTCAGATAATAAGCAGAATCAACCCAGCAGGAGGAGGGAGGCGTTCTAATATGGCTACACAACAATCAACCCTGTCTCCTGCAACTAAACAGGTTTTGAAGGAAATGTAATCCTCAATGGATTAACATAATGAAGAAATGTTGTTAATAAACATATCAGGCAAGTTGTTAATACCAAACCTCAAAGTAAAATGTTCTTTGACAATGTATTTCAGTTAACTGCAGTTGTGTGTAGTGTCTGCAGCATTATAAAACTTTATTATGGTTATGTTTGGATACTCACAGCACTCAGTTGAGGCCAGGGAAGGATCATGGTTTAACGCAGAAAATATCTGTAACGGCATGAATCATGAAACATAATGTGCTTGTTTACATTTAACCACAATCACATTCAGAGTGTGAATTATACATTAACAATCAGAGGGCTTTCAACTTTTTCTCCAGGGCAAGAGGGAACCCAGTACAGCGCAAGCACGGGTTTCAGTGAACTCAGGTGTTACAGTCCTTACAGTATTTTGCTTGTTAAACTAAAGCTTCCAAATAAATGTAGTGGAGTAGAAAGAATATTATTTCCTCTCTCATGGCATTTGGCCCACCAATGGTGGAAATATGATCAGTCAGTCAGTCAGTCAGTTAGTCAGTGATATTTGTCATTATAGGCCTGCCCCCCGCTGTTGTGGTACAGCAAAAAAGGATGACTAACTAAACCACCACCGCCACACAAAAGACTATTAAAACTAAAAAATGCACTTCCAGTGGAAAATGTGTGTGAATGCTGAGAGCTGAATGATTGCTGAAGCAATGCTGAAGTAGCTGAAGTAACTGCTGAAGCAAAGCTGAAGTGGCCAAAGTAATTGCTAAAGCAATGCTGAAGTATAGCTGAAGTAATAGCTGAAGATTAAAAGCGACTTGCAAACTGAAGGTGGAATGGCATGAAATGGTTGAAACATAGATAAAGAAAAAATGTATAAGCAAAATTTGTAAGCTCAACTCTGAAGGACATTTCTGAAGCAATGGGAAAATGGTTGAAAAAGCAGCTCATAGTAACTTAAGAACTGTGCTTTCAAAAGTTAGATGCCGAAATGTTAAACTGGATTCCATTAGCTGTAAGAACTGAAGCATGTTGTTGAAAAGTTGAAAGCCAAATCATTTACCGCCAAAGGTGGAAGTAGGAATAAAATGCCTTAAAACTGTGAAAGAAGAAATCATTTCTATTAGTATCAGAAAGACGAACTGCATCCAAAACAGCAGAAGGATTGATTAGACAGAAATTGGTCTCAGTTGTGAAGTTTTTAAATTTTGTAAATACAGTCAAATCTGACCTGAGAACAGACTGATGTCAGTCAGTCAGACATTACAGTCTGTCTGTCTGCCTGTCTGTCTGTTTGTCTGTGTAGAATCGGCTAGAATGACAAAGTGAAATTAACTTCAATATTTTCTTGACTAAAACTGTACTGAAACATATTTCCAGGGATGAAATGTGGTTTATAAACACCACAGATATCAGACGGGTCTCTAATCAGCTGATTTGCCCCCCTGCCCCACCCCCTTCAATCAGAAGCTGCCATGGTGATTTACTGCACTGAGTTAGACAGGGATACAGTTGAAATACCATCTCAAACTCAGGCTTACCAGTAAAATAATGTAATTGTTATCACAGGTTCAGGTATATATTTTCTGAGAGAGGAGAATATGCTGAACACAGTGATATAAAATATTTGTCTGTGGTGCAGTGATTTTAAATATGCCTTGTTTCCTGTTTCCTCCTGATTTTCTACTCTCATTTTACATAAGAGTGAATAGGGCAATTGGATGACACTCCTGCCACTTTGAAGGCATCCTTTAAATTCTGTAAGTCTCTGTGCTTTGACAGAGACATTGTCTGAAAGAACACAAATTTGTCTAGGTTCTGGTCAAAAATGGTGTCTGTAAAGTGAAGTGTGTGGGCATGAGGACGAATTAAACAGAGATTTTTGGGACTAGTTCAACCCCTTCTCCACATCTGGCTGAGATGTCATCCACTTTAACCTCCTCCCATAGACACCTATTGTAAACTCTAAAACTGTCAGGAAAAAAGGCCATAAAACGTAAACTTAAAACTGTGATAAATAAAAAACGAATTATACCAAATAGTTGAATGTAACTTTAATAGCCCAAAGTCTTGTTCTCTCTCTTGCTCTCTCTTGCTCTCTCTCTCTCTCTCTGTCTCTCTCTCTATCTCTCAAACCCAACCGGTCCTTGCTCGAGGTTTCTGACTCTTTAAAGGAAGTCTTTCCTTGCCACTGTCGCCTAGTGCTGCTCTTGGAGGGAATTGTTGGGTCTCTGTAAATAATATTATAAAGCTCTATTTGGAAAGTGCCTGTGTGTGTGTGTATGTGTGTGTGTTAGTGTGTCTGTGTGTGCGTGCATGTGTCTGTGTCTGTCCTGTCTGTGTGTCTCTGCCTTTATCGTATGTCTGTGTCTGAAGTAGTTGAAATTTAAAGAGGATGAAGTTTTCAAGGATTTGAAGATTGTCTCCATTCATTTGAAAAAAAATCATAAAAACCTTAATATTTAAAAAAATGTTAAATACTAGATAAAAGAAAAGTAATAGCACCCATCTCCAGAAGTAGCTGAACGTTTTCATACTTTCTGTAGCATAAACTGTCAGACTGCATAAAGTTGCTCCTGCAGCTCTGGTGCGACAGAGAGACAGGTGTCATCACAGTCCATCTGGTGGAAGGACTTGGACCGTTTGATGATCCTCTTGAAGACGGCTTCCACCATGAATCAGGCTCCTATGGTGCAGACATCAAGAGATATAGGAGCCGATCCAAACTGAAAGAGGCAGGGAACTACTGAGTTAGTCAGCAGTAAGCCAATCTCAGCACTGGCAGCTTCACTCTTCTCCTGCTCTGGTTCCTCCAGGAAGTATTTCAGAGCAGTGGTCCACCACCTTTGGTACCAGGGGTGCAGTGCTCTGTTCCAACTTCAAGAGCTCGGTTGGTTTCCTGTCTCCTGGTGCTCTGACAGCCAAAGACTTTCAGCAGCTTGCTATGAAGAGTTGGGAGGCAGGCTTTAAGTCTTCTTCTGCTGCTGGCAGAAATGAACGTCTGAAGGCGCTCCAATGTGACCTTCCTATCGACAGCTGTGAAATCTGTGAAAGATGTTTTTCTTGTCCAAAAACAAAATCCAAAGGCTCATCTGTGCCATAGAGCTGCATTGTTGTGAAGAAACTATTAAAAACAATCAATTAGCAACAACTGTACTTTATTTTGAAAATATCCCACATACACCACCCTGTTGCCATAAATCCCCTAGTGAATCTGGTTGATTCTGTTCAGTGAGTGGCAGAGATGGGCCATGTTTCACTCACTATTTCTACTTGCACTGATGCCTTTTGTAAAGGAAACACCACCAGGCTAAGGGCAGCATAGTCGTTACAGTAGGTGAGAGTTCAAATCTCCCAATTTATTCAGCTCTGTTGGTCTTTCTGTGCTTGTCATCCCCAACCACAAGCACTGTTGTGATGATGTAATCCCCAAAAAGAAGCATTGCCCAGTAAGTGCTCTTGTATGGTGGCTGACAAGGGCAAACGCACTGCAACGGCCCAAAACACTTCTGATAGGAGAAAACAAGCCTCAATTTCATAAATGATGCAGATACGCACATTGCAAACACATACGAAAATACAAAATGCAGGTCTCGAATAAAGTTAATTTTCTGATGATCTGTGGGTCTGACAAATGCAATTTTGATGTCAGAATGTTAGGAAGATATGTGTCTTTAGAAAAATGGATTCAATGTTTATTTCGGTGACTGTGGGGGCTAAAGAATCTGTCATAATCTGTGATCACGTTCACGTCTCCCGTTGGAATGAATAGACTCCCACCTGCTGCTGAACCCCTAAAGGGGCGGGGAGGTGGAGAAACCCACGTGACACAGTTGCGGGAAATAACTGAAAGTGAACCATCTCTGTACAATATACGGGGCACATACATGACAAGAACTGTGTAACTGCACTAATACAGTCCTGAGTGAAGGTCCGAGTTTCCCTCCCTGAATATAAGACATACATCTGAAAAGTGAGGGACATCTGATCTGCCTAAGCCAAAAGGCAGTAGATAGTTGTACATAAATTCAATCACATTAGCACAAAGTGTAACATCATGATAATATATAAAGAAATTGAAAAAGATGCAGGCAGTAGTTTTCAGGACTAGGACTCGCTTGCTGGGATGGAAAACTGTTGACATTTTCTCAGCTTTCTTTTTGCTCTATATTTACGCAGGGTGTCATCACCGGTGCAGGCCCCGGCATCAACATCCATTCAGCGCAGAGTGCTCTGTGGGCTCAGTTTGCAGAGGGATATGTGTCTGCCTGGCGGCCCTCTGTCATCCCTCCCTGCCTAAGCTGACAGAAGTGAGATGGCAGCCTTTTGATGTCACAGAGAGATTCTTACTCCTGGCTGTTTCTCACCAATTCACATCGCTCCAGCCACTTACCCGCTCTGTTAGAAAGAGTGAGAGAGGGCTTTGTGTTTTCAGATCAGACCAATTTGCAAGTTCATTCATGAACAGTATTAAACAAAAGGAGCTTAGACAGTGAATCTCTCATCACTTTTTAAAATGGCCAGTAGATTAACTTTCCAACCTGATGGCATCTCAGTTATTTAATTGCACGGTTGGGGAAGAAAGTCAGACCTGCTTCTCTAGGAAATTGGTGGTTAAAGTGAAAGGTCCGGTTCACTGTAACTCTGATAAGCCCTAGAGAAAATTCACTGACAGGATTTCTGTGGAGTGACATCTGATTTTTATAATAAAAGATAACACAACAAGGAACCAACAAGTCCCAGCTTCTCTCTCAAAAGACAAGAACAGTAACTCTTTCTAAAAGAAGTGAGGAGACTTTCCTCCAATAAAATATGAGGCCACAGGTTGTTTTTGCAGCAGCTTATTATGACCCATACGTTTTATTGCTAGGCGACATCTAGTGGTCGTGTGACAGGAGCAAAGGGGAAAGTGCGGTGACGTAGTGCAAAGAGAGACAAAGTCCACGTCAGGAGGAGGTTGTGATGGATGGATGGGTCAACAAAACACAGAAATATGACACAGGAGAGTGGTGTTCAATTACCATGAGAGACTAGCTGTTTATATAGTAACCATGACAACAAAGACTGTGTAGTGTTGGTAGGAAGTAGACTTATTTTACCCAAATCAAAATCTTTTCCCAAACCTAACCAAGAAGTTTTTGTGCCTAAACTTAACCAAGGCATGACCATTTTTATAGTAACCATGGCGACAAAGGTAGGTACGCCGCTGTCGGTACAGTCCGTGTGTTTATTATTGTAACCGTGACAACCAAAGTCCAGTACGCCTGCCGCCGTAGGGGTGCTGTTTCAGGAGACACTCCTATTGGTCGTATCAGAGGGTTGAAAAAAATGACCTATATGATCATTCAGGCTGGAGGAGTTGTTGCTCAATAACTTACTAAACATCTTCTCATGTGTTTTTCTCTTCTTTATTTAATAATTCCTCACTTATCCTTGAAATTGATCAGGTCCCACATCATGAAGATCTTTCCAGTGCTCTTAGTTCTGCTCACATGAGTGACGAGGGTTCACGGAGAAGGCTTGAAAGTTTCCAGAAGCCAAACCTCAGCGAAGGTTTGCCAAAGGTGATTTAACTGACATGGGTCCAATTCCAAGGTGTTTGCACAGATACTGAAAACAAGGGATATTGACTAACGCAGCTTTCAATGGTCCCATATTTTACAACTTTCCTGTGTTTTATTTGAAGTGTTGATCCATGAGAAGATATATTTTGTGTTTTTAAGAACCAAAAACCATCTGAGTGTAGTTTTACATCTCCTCTCTCAGGCTTCTCTCTGGAGCTCTAGTGACAACAGGTCGGTGAGCCAATCAGAAGAAAGGAGGCTCTGAGCCTGGCTAAGTGCATTTCTCTGTGGACTGAGCGCTTTGATACTTTCACAGTATTAATATAGAACCCAGACCTGGTTTATAATCAAACACCTTTATACATATTTTATATAGGACCTGTAATGGGTACATGCTGAATGTGTTCAGTGTTGTGCATACGCTGCTGTTAGAGAAAGACCGTGTGACTTTCTTCTTGTGTGATTTAGCAATTTGTGAAGCTGTGCAAAATCCACCGGCTTTCAGTGCAGCTGAAGTAGAAGACAACGCATCATGTGTATGTCATCATGCACAATGATGTCTTCAACAGGCTCTGTGACCAAAATGTCTTGGTCACTTCTCAGGTAAAAAGATGAAGCATTGTTACGAGCAGGTGATACAGGTCTGAATCTATGGTCCAAACTGTATTCTGCACTTCCTGCTTATTTTTCTGGTTTCATGTTGTAAATAAAGGTTAGTAACTACTTCAAACCCATGAGAGACACATGAGACCACTGTAGAAAATCCTGATGACCACCGTCAGTCAGTTAACCTGAGCTCTTCTCCTAATGAAGAGGATGGTGCTTCACACTGATAATACAGAGTCCAGTCCTGCCACTACAGGTGAATCATGCCAAGCCCCCAGGAGAAGTACATCTGGCCCAGAAGCAATTTTCCCCTATATACAATTATTAGAAAAGGAGCAGCTGTAAAATCAGGGCACTTCATCCATCTCTTTAAAAACAGGAATTGGGGGGCGTATACCATTTAGGCCCAGTCCTCGCTGTAGTGGCCTGGGTTTGAATCTGACTCAGGCCCTTTGCTTTCCAGTGTCTCATTGTACCGACCATAATAAAGCCAAAAATGGCCCAAAAAATAACTTTAAAAAGGACTCAACTCAAATTAACAACAATTATTAATACACACCCCCTGAGACTGATTACACAGAGCCCCAAATATATACAGCCTGCATCTGATTACACTGTCATATCATTGATTATCTGAATAATTTACTAAACTATATCCAGAGCCTTCTCCCACAAACAGAAAACAAGAGCAAAACAAGAGCAAACCCAGAACTGACTCAACTTCACAGACACATCTCTAAATAAACTGTGGGATTGACCTGATTCAGTTTTGCTCCGATTCCAGTTCCATTTCAAACACATCTTGACGAGTCTTGAGCCCTTTTTCAGACTCGATCTCGACTCAAACTTTTGTTGAATTTGGTTTTAAAGTCTGTTCTTGTGTGTTCAAGATGTCTCCTTGATCCAAAATGTTAATGTTTAGTTCAGGTCACAAATTTTAACAGTACTTGCTGCCCAAACTGCACACACACACACACACACACACGCATGCACACACACACACACACACACACACACACACACACACACACACACACACACACACACACACACACACACACACACAGACACACACTCAAACCGCTACACTTGGGGCCCGTTTTCTCTGCTGAGAAATGCAATGCTTTAATGGCAGTGCCACAAAGGACATATCACCTGTTCTCCTGTTGCAGAGAAATTCTCAGAGGTTACCTGAAGTACACAGCTCCAGTGGAAATGTTCTGGATACATGTCGAATCAATACGCTCTATTGTTAGGAAGCTCAGAGCAGTTCTGTGAGAGACTCCCACAGCATCTAGGATAGCTGCTCCACTCTCCTCTGCTGTTCAGGGAAGCATGAGGGGATCCTGGATTAGAGCACACAGTGTGTTCTGTCTGGACACAGTCATCGCTCTCTCTCTGTTTGGAAAGGAATCAGTAAAGCCTTACAGTCTGTTTTGGAGTCATCATGACAGTCTATCAACACTTAAAATGAGTACAGGAAAACTTAGTTCCTTTAAAATCTTGCCTCCAAAAAGTATGTGTGTAAGAACACAGGTACATTTGAGCGTCATGGTGTGGCTCTTCTCTGTGTGGAGATAATGATCAACATTTGAAATAAAAATCAGGGAATGCAAATTATTTCACAGATTGTATTGTATGAGTAACAGCTAGTCCAACCTTGCCTCAGTCTGCTGAATACAAAAACTCTTCAGTCAGCACAGACTCCACGTTACTTTGAGCATCAACAAAACGTGTGTTGACCTTGTTGTGAGTAATTGCCTTTTCACACGTTTGATTTTATTGTAGCTAACATCAAGGAGCCTGTTTCCATTAGCGGAACCCAATGAAAAACAATAGGCTCAATAGATATAACAGAGGTAGAAAACCATGAAGTCAACACAGCACATATATCTGAAAAGTCATAGTATTTTTAAATAAAAACTGTTATTCCCACAGCAAAGACATTTTAGAGACTGATTTTTCAGCTTTAAAAAAAAAGCTAACAACTCACTAAAAAAAAGCAGCTTCTATAGCAATCACCCCTTTTGATTAGACATTAGAAAACGTATTATGTGTTCAAAGTATGCATTTTAAAAGGATCAACTGGTATCTCGAAATAGTGTTCAGCAAGATAAAATTACTGATTTTGAAAGTGGAGTCTGGTTGGTTTTTAAGACAGAGATGTCCGGTTATCAGGGCTCATCATGGACTCATAGCAGAGCAGAATATCTACTTATAACCAAGATTTAAGGCAGGCCTGTTCTTTAACATTAATTACAAAACTATATGACCATTGACAAGGTGGGATAACTTACATTAAAAATAGTGTCTGTTCAATAAAAATCACAGGATTTCACCAAATCATTATTATTAAGTTTCCCAGTTGAGGAAAAGTCTACTACACGTCCCACCAGACACTTCTCCTTTCATATCTCAGACCACTGAAGAATGCGATTCAAGAACCAGAAATTAACCAAGAAGCCTTGACTCTCTTGTTTTCGGGTCGTTAACCCTATCCGTAAATCTGAAACGTTCTCCAGGCACCTGTGTCAGGGAAATGGTCCCAGTGTGCCGGCAGCGATGGTCAAAGCCATTGTGCCTGGACAGCACAGCACTGGGGGCTGCACCGGCAGGACCCTCGTCCTTGGGCGCCAAAGTTAGTGCTCCGGCGGGGGCCTCCACTCTGAACATGGAGGGGGCAACGACAAAGGATAGTGTCCATGGTTTAATTTCCTTGCCAGGCCTTGTAATGATTCATTCTTTGAATGATTCATTTAGAGAATATAGAGCTACCAAGAACAAACACTGAGTCTGATTCTACTGCCTCCGGCTGTGAAGCCACGGCCAAGACAGAAGACACACTAGAGTCATCAATCCCAGAGGAGGGAAACCACTCTCTCTCTCTCTCTCTCTCTCTCTCTCTCTCTCTCTCTCTCTCTCTCTCTCTCATATCACCATAACACCAGCAGAGAAAAACTCAGATCATGGTGATTCTCTCGCCTCTAGCTGTGAGACCACAGCTGTCAACAAAATCCGGGTATTTTGTCAGCATTCTGACAGTGAGACTGCTGCACCAAGTGCCACGTTCTGGACGTCCTGACGAAGAAGGATTTGATCACGTACACCGAACACCAGGTAAACCAAATGCTGCAGGGACTCACTGTGAGTGAAGGTTTCTGCCTGGACGTTGGACATTGAGCAGATCTGCAAGGCTGTGATCAAAGACCTGAAGAGGGAGTTTGGCAGTATGTGCAAACTGGAGATGACTGACATAAAATAATAATAATAATATAATAATATTTTCTAATCATATTTTTCATGTTGAATATTGATCATACAGTAAGTGTCTAACTTATTTAAAAACTTAATCTGCAAATGAAATAGTAAAAGTATTTTCAATTTTAAAAAAAATAGTGTTGTAAAAGAAAAAATCAAATAGCATAAAATGTAGCCTCTGTGTTTAAGTACAAACTTGAGTAAATGAATGGGTACTTCCACAATTTTTAATTTTAATATGTTTATCTGAGCAAAATCAGTCCATTTAAAAAGATTTACATAGCAATAAAATAAAAATAGTTTCCTTTACCATTTTGCATCGGACAGTAAAACAAATACTGATGATTTTTTGAATGATATTGAATATTCTTGTAATTTTCGTGTGTTTCATTTTTAACTCATTTTATTATAATTCACAGAAGATATATACTGACTCTTCAGCTAATTTTGGGCACTTTTGTCATGAACTGCTTCTCAGTTTTTGAGTCAGTCCACAACCAATGCAGTCCTCCTGCCTGCCAGTAAGTTTCAAATGTCATAAATTAAATATGTCTTTAGGGAAATGAGTTGCTGGAATGAAACAATGTGATGCTTTACCCCTGAAAGTCACTCATCATGCTTCCCTGATGAAGATGGAAAGATAAACTGGAATGCATGAAAACTGCAACTACTGAAAAGAACTAATCACAATTGCGATGAGAGCAATTAGTATTTGCTAAAAGGAGGAGGAAAGAAAACATCAAGAGCACTCAATGTGAACAAAGATTAGAATGAAAGAGGAAAGAAATGTTTCTATTTTTTAACCACAGTCACTTGTGAGACATTGGCCCTCCAAATGAACCGTAAATAGCTGATGAGTAATTCAATTTGAATCAGGAAGCTTGGTCAGATTTGAGCATCCACCACTTGAAACTGTCATGCTGTTTTCTGTGTTTGCTCTGTGCTTTTACAGTTTGTGCATGAACAAAGGCAAGTTTGAATTGGTTCTACTGGAATAGAAAAGTTAAGCAACTTCTTCCACACTGTATTGAAGCTGTCTTCTTTCATGGATTTGAGCCATTCAGCTTGCTTTGGTCCCTATTCAGAAGGTTCCTGTGGTCTATTTTGAAACCAGTTAATGCAATAGGAATATATCAGTACTGAATGTAGCGTACTTCAGTGTAAGGCTATTATGGATCACACTTGGGATAGGATAGTCAAAAGAACCAAACAAGGGAGATGCTTGCTAATGTACTAGTTCCAGTTCATGTAAAATTCATCAGGACTAAGACCACTTGTAACACCTAGAGCCTACTGTGTTCATTACACCTTACAATACAAAGATATTGGATACAAAAACGTAAACCCATCTCTAGACAATAATGTCAACATCAGAGAATTCTGCAAAAACCTGAATTACAATGATATCATTTTAAAATTCTCACTTTCTGTGCTTTGCAACTTCATGCTTTAAGTTAGTGGAAGGTTACCGTCAAGGAAACTGAACTTCCCACAATTCTTCGTTGGGCTCTCTCGTTCCCTCCTGGGGAACTACCTGTCCTGCTACTATTCATGTTTCAGCCCAGTCTCTGCCTGTCACTGTCCATTCACCCACCAGATGTCCACAGACTTTGGTTTCTGTCCCTGGCGGCTCAGGAGGTAGATTGATGGTTCAATCCCTGGCTCCTCCAGTCATTTCAAAGTGTCCTTGGGCAAGATACTACTCCAATTCGCCCCTGATGTATGTGTGAAAAGTGTTATATCTGTAGGGAAAGGTGCTGTATGAAACTGGCTTCCATTGTAGTAGTACACTCAAAGTACTTAGACTGATTGATAAGAATAAAAAAGTGCTATATAAGTGCAGTCCATTTACCATTCCTAGATCCAACTTCACCCATTTCCTGATCTCCTATTCCAGTAATTAAACCAACCATTTCCATCAGCTCATTGCCAGATCATCTGCCTATGTCTCTCTCTCTCTCTCTCTCCATGTGCCTACTCACCTCCACAACACTTCTCAAGGCAGCTATGGAAATGCCATGGGAAGCTTCACCTAAGAGCAGTCCTTGATAGTGAGCAAGCCTTCGTAGAGGTTGGCACACACAATATCATCATGCCAATAGCCAACATAAAGTGTAATGTCCCAACTAATTGTAGCGGACACACCTGGCCTGGCATCAGTCACAAGCCATTAAGGAAGTTCATTATAAGGACATGCAGAGTTACAGACCCAAAATTGACACTTTGTGACTCTTTCCACCATCAAACTATCAGATTGATAGGAAACAGAGACAAAGGATCCTTCTCCCACAAACAGTCCATGCTGTTAGCATGTCAGAGAGACACAGAACCAGACCAAAGGTCAAAGGGTCAGCTCCAGAGGATCAACCAATGGACACCAGGTAACTGGAGAATATAGGCAAAATCTCCAGTTTGTAACAATAAGACTTTGTCTAATGATATTTGATTGTTTCTTATATAGAAAAGTAACACCAAAAGGACTGATTAATATTAAGGTGTGAATCCTGGCCTCTCTGTGCCATGCATGAACACACACACACACACACACACACATGCACACACACACACACATGCACACACACACACACACATGCACACACACCAACCTCCCTTCCTCTGTCCCTCTCTAGATAAGAGTCATAAACTACAACCCACATTCCAATCCTTGGTAGTGACCAGCAGAACACTCTTCACAGACACAGATCCAAGGATGAATGTAAAATTAAATATCTAACTGTTCCCTAACTCATGACATGTTCCTATGCAATAGTTTAATCCCAAACTTCTATCCTATAGAATGTTTGAAATTTATCATGTAGATTTTAGACAATGTCCTTCATGTGACCGTACTGTCAGCATCCTTCACACAAGGTAACACACTACATGACATCCAGCATGTCCATATTATTATTATTACAGTCGAAGAACTGCTGTGTAATCCACATTTATAGACTATTAGCTTTGGGAAATGTTTATATTGTTGTTTGATCAGTTAACCACTTGTATCATGATTAATACCAGGTTTGAAGGATGTAATATGAAATCAACACTCCTATTGCTCCTCTCTGCCATTATTAGTGCAAGTAGTTTTATATGTTATTTCATTTAATGTTTTGTGGTCATGGTGGAAGACGGATGTGTGAGTTTATAAGTAAACTC
Organism: Seriola aureovittata; assembly: GCF_021018895.1. Taxonomy (NCBI): domain Eukaryota; kingdom Metazoa; phylum Chordata; class Actinopteri; order Carangiformes; family Carangidae; genus Seriola; species Seriola aureovittata. The sequence goes on from NC_079364.1 coordinate 31,344,824, forward strand.
TAGAATTAAATTATTCCAAAGTTGAGTGGAAAATTACTCTATTCTCCAATTGGAAACACAGGATAAGGTGACGCCCCTGAAACATGCGCCAGCCCCCAGGGGATAAAACAGTCGTGAACAATTCACACATGTTCAGAGAAGACAGAAAAAGGCGAGAAGAGGTCAGAAATGTTAGAAACGCGAAAAAGTTAGAAACTCGGCGGGATGCTAAGAAGGAAGAAGATGCAAGAAACGAAGTTAAAAGCTAGAGGCTGAAAAGCTGAAGCTAGAAAACGATGCAGAAACTACAAGCTGAGAACTTTGCTCAAAGCTCAGAGTCCCGGCTCAAAGCTCGGCTCAAAGCCCGGCTCTGTAGCCATGGAAACTCTTAGCTCTAAGCTGCTCGCCACAAACTCATGGCTCTTAGTCATTTTTGCACTTTTCGCGTCTTTTATTTTTCTTCGCCACAAACTCCAAGTAACATAATTTTTGTCTACATGCACGATCTTTTATTTATATAAGCCAAGTCAAGATCAACTGAACCAAAAACAACAGAAGTGCCTCAGAGTAATTTTGTAACTTTTAATCATCATCAAGTTTTCCCTTTTGAAGATTTTGACAACTTTAGAGTCATCTGGTCAACGCCAGTCTCCTCTAAAGTTATCCAACCAAAGTGAAGAGCATTAGAGTTTATTTCGCATCAACCCGCAAGAGACGCCAGCAGATAACATCTGCACGACCTCCTGCAGAGAAGCCGAGCAGAAATCAAGAGTTCCCGAGACAGAAAGTCTCCTGGCAAACTCCACCAGAGCTGAACCGCTGAGACACCGGCAGAATCCGTCCGGGACACGGCCTCCAGGAGAATCCCGTGTCTCTGGTGTTACCATGGCAACCACAGCCACCTGGGTTCCAGCCGAGGGTCTTCAGCTACAGCGCAACTCACAGTAGGCCGGTCCTCACGGCTCATGACTGGGTTGATGTCGAAATATAGCAATATTTAATCATCAAACCTAATTTGTAGATGTAGTATCATTAGCTGTATAGCCATAGTGTATAACCATAACATATTCTCTCCCACTATTGCCAACTCATCACACTGCTCATTTCATTATTATTTTCATCTTTATGATTATTACACCTTGCATTTACTCTGTAGATAGTAGTTTAGTTAATAAACTCCTTTATTTACACCCAGTTGTTGTCCTGTTGTATTCTTTTGACGTAGAGACTGGAGATCCATTGAATCGAGAAGTCATGGCTTCCGATATGAGATTGATAAATTTGGCAATGAAGTAATTCATTGTTGTCCTCCCAGAGGACTGGTGCCCCATTTCAACGAGAGTAAATTCTAAAATATGGCGTTAATGCTACATAATTTTGACCGTTCCAACAGAACAGAACCTCAAAATCCAAACAGGTAACCCCACAGCTAACAAGGTTGTTTTATCTCAAAGACATCTTAAGGACATAGCAAGAAATTATGCAGACAGGTGTATTAGAGTCTCCTTTTTGGCCCGGTTGATGCTCCTACTTACCTACTCCCTCCTTCTTATGATGGATACTCGGGATGCTACCAACCTATGGTACCCGAATGAATTAAGTCATTTGGACGAGGCTCAGATATGCTGTATGAGGAGTCCAAAGCATTTGCACTGGATGTTGATATTACAAATGTTGATTGCTGTAAAAGATACCAGTCCAATACGAGTGCATGATTTTGTCCCTCAATAACTGTACAAGGAGGTCAAGGAATATATTAAGGATCTAATGGCTAGGGGGAAGATTCTCAAATCAAAATCACCTTACACCGCACCAGTTGTGTGCATTTGCAAGATGGACAGTATGCTCTGGCAATGCATTGGTTATGGGCTTTTCAATCAAAGACCAAGGCCCATCCTTGATAAACATCCACTCCCTTGAGTGCAATACCTCATTGAGAAACTGTGTGGGCGCCGCTGGTTTTCGATCCTTGACCAAGGAAAAGCCTACCACCAAGGCCTTATGGCTGATGGGTCACGGCACCTTGCAGGTTTTATCACCCCATGGGGCCTGTATAAATGGGTGCCCCTTGGGCTCACCCTTGCACCAGCAGCCTTGGTATGGAGTATGGAGGAATTTCTTGTCTCTCTACACAACAAATTGTGCATCCTTTACCTTGACGATATTCTCTGCTATTCAAAGACATTCACAGACCACTTGAAGGGGCTGAGAAGAGCCGTTCAAACCCATGTAGTGAAGCTGCAACCAACCAAGTGCAAACTGTCCAAAAGAGAGGTCAAATATGTCTGGAGGATGGTCTCTGAGGAAGATATTCTTAGTACAGAAAAATGTCAGTCAAGCATCTCCATCAGGGACCACTTAGTCTTTGATTTGGTTAGAAAGAGGTCTGACTGACCCTTCATGAACAAAGATCATCAGTCACCAAACAGTGCTGCTGCATTAAACAAAAGAAGCCAATGGTGATAGTTCCCACCTGAGTTAGTCTCTGTACACTACATACATCTGGAAACATCTGGAAGGGATATGAGCGTGTTTGTCATCATGGACCATTTCACTGAGTGTATGCAGGACTATGCCAATAAAAAGGTTTTAGCTTTGAGGCTGCAATCGCTAAAGGTGCTTCAACTACGTATTGAATAAAGGTCTTATGTGACATCTTAGTGTTTCCTTTTTAATACATTTGCGAAAGTCTGTTTTGTCATTATGGGATATTGCACGTAGATTGATGGGTTAAAGGGAAGGGATAAAAAAAACATCAAATTCATTTAAAAAAAAAAGAAAAAACAATAGAGTGTATACAGGAAATAAAATTTAAATTATTTAAACTTTTGGAGTCTGATAAAAAAAAAATAATAATTTTAAGATTGGGAGCCATTGACCATGATATTTAAATCTAATTAAATTAAAAGCTGAAATAAAGCTAACAGAATCATGATAACAGTAAATCTATGTAATATGTTGAAAACTTAAACAGTAAAATGAAAATCTATGGAATAACATGTGGCAAGAATCAGCTGTTTCACATGGGAAATTGTATACTTTGTGTGAGGTAGCTTTGAGGTGTTATAAAACTGTAAAATGAAAGTGTGCGCAAGGATTCTCATAATTGCTCAGTGTATGTTGACTGTGTGTGAGTGTTTGACCTTTCTGTTACACTGCATGATTCATTCAGACTGTTTTATTTAACCTGTGGCCCGTGGTCATGTGTGATAGTTATGAAAGTTATCAATAATAAATGTGTTGTTTCTGTTACTATGAAGTAATGAAGCTTAGCCCCCTCTCTTTCTCGCTCTCTCTCTCCTCCTTTTTCGGCTTCCAGCTCAATCAGTTGAATGAGGAGTGTCACTGTTTCAGTTCATCAGATTTTTCCACGGCCTCTGTCAGCCAGTGATCTTGATGTTGTCAGCTGTCAGCTGTCATTTTGATGTGAAATCAATGCAAATGGAAAATATTCCGCGTACCTTGTTTCAGTTTTTTGTTGTTGGAAGCTAAGCTGATGTCTGATTCCAACTATGATATTCTCCAGGCGGATAACAACCAACCCTAGCACCAACGTTCTGCTGGACACTGCATGCACCTCCTCAGGTGGATGCCACAGGAACACTCGCGTAGCTTTCGATTCATGGCTCCCCTCCAGACAAGTCTGATTTTTTACTGATGCAGCTCAAAGATTGTGGCCTCGCTCTCTCCCAGCTGTGTGAGCTGCTGGATCAAGCAGCTTTCAGCTACCACTACGACACATTTAAATTACAGGAAAATGAATGAAGGTATTGAAACATGTCTGAAGGGAAGTGCATCATATGTAGAACAGCCGAGAGGAACTCTCTCTCTCTCTCTGTGAAAAGACCTGTGATTGGCCAAAGTCTCCTGTCATGGACTAGATAGATAGATAGATAGATAGATAGATAGATAGATTATCCCCTAGGGGAAATGCATGTTAATGTTAAGTCTGAAAAGAGGGCGAGGTGCAGACGCTCTGCAGATGCTCTCAGACCTATTGAATTACAATATGCTGAAAGATGATTATGGAATTTTTGACCCATTGACATAAAATATTTATGCCTTCCCCAGCTTTAAAAGTGTTTTTCCGGATCCAGATATCCAGATACATCACACATCACACATCCATAGTGGCAGCTGCTGAAGTCTGTGGACAGTGAGGTCTGCGGAATAAAATGGACATTATTTCATGGACATTTTTTATTTACATATTTCTTTATTTATCTACCTCTCATTTTTTATTATGAACTGGAATCCTGTGTATTTTGTCTTTTAATATTATACTCTGTTTTATTGTCTTTAACTTAGCTGCTATAAAATTTTAATCTATCTATCTATCTATCTATCTATCCATCCATCCTGCAGGAATACTGTGCTCCACAGCAACATTTCTGACAATGAGGCAAGAATGAAAGATTCTCGTCATGCTCTGAACAGCACAAGTGCGGCTGGGTGAGAGCAGGAAGCAGTGGGACACATGAGGGGATTCCTGCACTGGCCTCTCAGTCACTCTCTTCTGCCCGAGTTGCCTGTGCTGCTTCTGGCAAGGAGGTGAAGTGCTTTCACCACAAAATGAAGTCTTGATAAAATGGTGCAGCTAACAGCTGGTTATGGTAACAGGGGGACGAAGGCCATCAGAAAGAGCCTCTTTGTTTTCTCAGTATTCGGCACAAGGCAGCCGAGTGTCACACAGCTGACCCCTGATAGCTGCTTGTCTCCTGGACCGAGCAATAAGATAAAGAGTTCCTTGACAAAACCCCGTGGAAACGAGCCAACGTCAGCTCCTGGAATGCCTTCTCATTTCCTGGAGGACAAATATGTTTCCTTCATCTTGCAACAATCACGTACAGTGACTGTAAATTTTCAATTTAAGCAACTGGCTTTTGAACACTGCATGTGCTTAGGGGTTTGAAAATATAGCCCGGTGTTCTCTAAAAGAATCAGAGCAGGAAGCGTCCTGTTAGCATTCTGAGAGATTCAAGAAGTAGAAGCTGAATAAAAGGGGAGTTTTTTTCTGTAGATCAACAGCAACATAATAAACCTCAGGTACTGTGACCCTCCTGGTTTCAGCTCCCTCTTACCGCCTGTGTGGTTTTCCTCCTCATGCTTAGAATCACACTAACGAAACAGTTAAAACTGGATTCAGGTTGCCAGCATTTTAACACTAGACTTTTTGAAGAAGAATTTGGCCACTTGAAAACAAAAGATGAATTTATTAGTTATTCTGCATTAATAGAGTATTTTCCGTTGTTTTGAGTTATTACTTCATTCATTCATAATCCGACTTAGCTCCACCTGATATACTGTATATTCATATGCAATAGCAACTATAATATTTTAGCAGGTTCATTTATGATTACAATGAATAAAACTTAGTTTAGATTCTATAATAGTAGCAACACAGATGTGTAACGAGTGTGATAAGAGTGTAAGAGTGATGAACTGTCAGTAATGCAAATGTGATATTTATACCAGAGGTTTGCAAGTTAAATTGAAGAGCATTACGTGTGTAAAAGTGCTTCACTTAGCTAATGAGGAAATCTGTAGTGAAACCACTTGTGGCCTACTACAATATAAATTGTGTGAGTGTGCAGAATATTTTCAGTGGGAGTGTTTTGAGAGTTGTAGTGGAGTGTTTAGAGCGCATCACTCAGTAGACCCAGAGATGTGCTTGTATTTCTGTATATACAGAACTAAAGAAACAAAGTCCATCCATCCATCCATCCATTTTCTTCCACTTATCCGGGGTAGGGTCACAGTGGCAGCAGGCTAACCAGGAAGTTCCATACATCCCTCTCTTCAGCAACGCTTTCCAGCTCCTCCTGGGGGATCCTGATGTGTTCCCGGGGCAGATGGGATATGTAATCCCTCCAGCGAGCTCTGGATCCACCCCGGGGTCTCCTCCCAGCTGGATGTGCCCGGGAAACCTCCAAAGGAAGGCGACCAGGAGGCATCCTGATCGGACACCTGAACCACCTCAACTGGTTCCTTTCGACATGAAGAAGCAGCGACTACTTTGAGTTCCCTCCGGACATCCAAGCTCCCCACCCTCTCTAAGGCTGAGCCCAGACCCCCTACAGAGGAAACTCATTTCAGCCGCTTGCATCAACGATCTCATTCTTTCAGTCACTACCCAGATGTCATGACCATAGGTGAGGGTTGGAACCAAGATCGACTGGTAAATTGAGAGCTTTGTATTTCGGCTCAGCTCCTTCTTCACAACAGTCCCATACAACGTCCGCAACGTGTCTCGATCTCCTGCTCCATCTTACCCTCGCTGTGATCCGCAGTGATGTAGAAGTACTCCTGGACGTGCTAGTTCATCATGACATCACTGCTGACCACTGACCACACTGATGAGTGATGCTGGATGAACAACTGCAGCCTTAATTCCAGGAGCCAGCTGATTGGACCAGACCATGTGCTGACGCGCCATGGGGCAGACGATTATGGCTTTAGTTAGTTTTGCTTAGTATTTAGTTGGCGTTCATATTGTTTACCCCTTTGTGTGTTATTGTGTGGCCAAGCCACTGTACTGAATATGTTCCTTCATGAGTCATTGTGTTGGGTGAGTTAGTTCAGTTAACACTGTGTTTAGTTGTGATCTTCAGTATAGCTATGTTTTGCTGACCTCTTTTAGACCTAGTTATTATGCTCTTGATGTTGTGTGTCTTGGGTAGATAAATGAGTAAATGTAAAAAGTGACAGATACCCTGTAAAATCTGGTAAAGATAATATATTGTATATATAGTGTTTTTTTCTCTTAGTTTTAGACCTTGCCAATTATACCAACAACTCTGTACTCTAATACAATAGAAAGGCAGAGTGTATTATTCTGATGTGGCCCGGAGAAAGGAGCTCCCTGTCTCACATTACATTACTAAGATACTTACAGAATAAAAAAAATTTGCACCAACCCATCATAAGTAATATGTGCACATATTTGATTTAGGTGGGACGGTATGGAGGTGCTGTATCAGATATGAGAGGAAGAGCCATGTAGATATTTTTAGACAGCACACAGCTGTACAGACAAAGCTGCTATTGTTCCCGCTGTCTGAAGGCTTGCTGGCCCACAGAGGGATGGCATTGTTTTATCATGTAACGCTACCAGTGATCTCGTCAATGATAGCACCCTATGTTTGGTAAAGTAAGACAGAAGTATATCACAGCCGCTATTAGGTCACCTCAGCTCGGCTCAGGGTCTGACTGAGTCCTGCCGAGAACAAACGCAGGTGAAAGCAGAAACCAGATCTTTAAAAGACGGCATTCCTCGGGAAAGTAAAGAAAGGGGAAATAAGAAAAGAGGAGGGAAAATGCCTCAGTAGAGATGGTTGACAAAGTGCCATTTTCAGAATTTTCTGATGCTTTTACATGTTTTTTTCTTTTTGCATGGGTGAGGATGGAAGAGTAATGGGTGGGTGGAAGTGGGGGTGGGGGGGTGGGGGGGTGGGGGGGTAAGCAGGCACACTCATGCAAAGCTATCCTCTGAAAGGTAACACCCTGGTAGTGTGCCAGTGTGAGTGGAATGACCTGAACAGGCTCGGTGGTGATTATTATCAGATGATTACACACTCTCAACACATTATTCTCCACGTCCCACTCAAATATTCCCAAAATATTTCCATTTATTTGCAATAAAGCTGAATTCATTTTTCATATTGTTGATGATAATCTATAATGATACATTGTCTCTATGCTTCAACACAGAGAAGCTCCAGGTGATGGTCAACTACTCACAGCAACGTCAGGATTAAAGGGGGATTTATAGCGGGTTAGCTGCTGTGGCCAGAGGCACAGCTTGTGAACAGGCAACTGCTTGGGGCCCCAGGCTGTTAGGGCCCCCCCCCCCCGAAGGGCTGACAAAGTTAACTCTTCAGCAATGTCACAATGGGGTTCCCTTTCCCTTAAACAACCAATGGACGATTTGGAAGTGACATCACAGAGGAAGTGTTGCCAACTATCTTCAGGAAAGCCTGCAAATACGATCGTTACGTTTCAAACACCGCTCAGTAGGAAAGGACAATGTGACAGCAAGTTATTTGCTTATCTATTTAGGTTTTTATTGTTCTTTATAATTTAGATTTTGAAAATATCAAGGTTTTCCTCTTTCTATATATTTAGGTTTAGAAAATTCTACTAACATGAACTTTTGGAATAAAATGATTTAGATTTGACACATTTTTCGTTGGTGTCAGATTATCTTTTACATGATGGTGATGAACGTTGATTCGACGCGACCCCTGGAAATTTTTGCCCGAACAGACTCTAGAATCACCACTGTCCACAGATACGCTTGTAGCTAATGTGCACCTCCTCAACATAGTAACTACAGGTCAGGGCCGCTGTTCATCGCCTGTGTTTTCTCCTCTGGATTTCTGACGTCGGTACAGACTTCTGATAATGAACTGAAGTAGCTCAGTGATATGATGTTTACTGTAGACATGGCTTATAACTGCTAAGCCCCTCCCCCAAGAATAACCAAAATCTAATTAAACAAAATATCATCTATTTCTCACAGTATGCAACTGCAGTGCTGTTTTTATGTTAAACAAATATAACTTATTAACAGAAACACAATTTCTAAGTTCAGTAACATAACCCATGACCCAGTAACACATGGTTTCATCTGCCACCAGCACACCTGTGCAGGTAGCTGCTGCTACTTGAAGTTGCGTTTCCCAGCAGCTGTGTCAGACCCAGGCCCTGTGGAGGAGAGGAACATCTGATTATGGCGACAGTTTGGTAAAATGAGAAGAGTATAAACTGACCTGAATTGACTAACCTGTTATGTAGTGTGTTTCTTTTGTCACATATTACTGCAGTGGATGTGTGTAAAGTTGTGTGTAGTTTTAATGTAGTGTGTGCACTCACCACAATGACAGAGGTGAATTATGTTTCTGGATGACCATGTGAGAGTGTGTTAGTGAGCGTCCTCTTTACCACGGGCAATCTGGAATCAGTGACGAGGTCTTCGTGTGTACATACAGATCGTTTGGGGGAATATAATTAAAGTGCGCTAGAGTCTGATCATGTACATGTGTCTCGTGTTGGGGTGGCGATATTAACAGCTGAAATCTGACACTGAACTATAAATCAAAACCTACTCCATAAGTATTTACAGATGGACCTCGCATCAAGCACAAATCCTTTGTCAGGGCCTCAGTTAGTGAAGCTCTAATCTTTAGATACAGTTGATTGTGTCCCTGTGTTTGCTGTTAATGTTTCATTTGGTAAATGCCTCTTTTATCTTCCTGTAAGAAAAATGATTTTGTTCCTATACGCCTGTTAGTATTGAGGGGGTTGCTGATTCACGTAACATTATGCAGAGAGTAGGTGTAATAACACTGTTTATTATTATTAGTTTATTTCTAAGTGTATTTACTAATAAGGACCGAAATAACCTGAACTGAAACTAAAAATGATTTTGATGACTCTTCCTGCAGCTGAGGTGTTTATCCAATCAGATGTGATTCCGGGCGACCAGCTCATGGGATAGAGGTGTGTGTGTGTCTCTAACAATGCTGCTAGAGAGCAACGTTTTTTTTTTTTTTTTTTTTAAAAGCTCCAAATCATTGTGGTTCTCCAGAGACCCGATGAGTCGTGCTCACGTTTGAGCAATTGAGACCGAACGATCTACAAGTGACACGTTTTAATAACAAACACTAATGCTGTGTTTACAGAAGATGTGTTACAACTGACCAAAACAGAAACAGCTGACAACCCGGAAACATTAACTTTAGTTTATTCACACATCTTGTTTTTCTTACATTTGAAAATCTGCATATTCTGTACATTCAGTAGTTAATGGTGTGGAAGACTTTTGATAGCCACATAAGACGATGTATGAAGTGTTTCCCTGACTGTGACGACCAAAGTCTGCTGAGGAACCAGTTGGAGAAGGCAGTCGATGTATGACAGACTCATTCACACACACAATACAAAAACTGCTGCTGCTGCAAAATGGCATCTTATCAAAACTAGACCCAAGTACAGAGAGACGGACAGTGTGAGACATGAAACAGAACTGAGATGTGGTGGAGAATATTCTGGCACGACAACAACACTGAACGGACTCCAGTGTTTATTTTCACTCGGATCTGAAAATATTCCTCAAAATGATGAGTGAGTCAAAGGGAGGGGGGGGCTGCATTAGGAATCTTAGGATTCATATATCATCAAACGAATCAGCAGTAATGGTCAAATCAGATGGATTAAAGGCATTAGTAAAACTAGGTCTGGGCCAACATCAAAACCCAGGAAAAATATCTAAACTCGCATCTTAAACGAGACAAAAATCACACTCCTGGTTTTCTACACTTCCATCTGAGCGTCTTTTAGAGAACACAGCAGACTGTAGACCCTGGGCTGAACCTCGCAAAGGACAGATGATCCTCATCAGATTATTCTCAAGGTGGAACATACCAGAAGTAAACTGATGTGGAGCCTTCCAGATCTGTAGTGACAATTTAATATCGCATTCAAACTGCTGAAAACTGACGACCAACTTAGTTGCAATCTGTCAGACAGTGAGATATAAAATAATAAAAATCATATTTTCAAAATGCAGCAAGAATTAAAAAGAAATGGTAATTAAAAAAGTGGCACCTAACAGACACATCATTCCTAATGTGCTATATCTGTGTATTTTATGGGCACTTGCAATGCTGTATTGGACAGTGTATTCTGTGTCATTTCACACTGTATTTTGATTGGTTGGTACGTCAAAGCTGCAGCCACCTTGTGAGAAAAATCTGCCGTCATTAAACATCTGACGCAGGGCCACTGTTGGATTAAAGGTGTCCTGTGGAGTTTTTGACCTCTAGTTGCGCTATGCAAGTTTTTTTTTTTTTTTTTTTTAAATGAGCAGGTGCCCATTTTGTCCGTCTTGTTAATGTGCATGAGGACGCACAGACAATAAACACTCCAGCCAGTTGCTTTGCACCATCCCACTGACTGACAGGTGGCAGTACTGCTCAATAAACACAGCAATGCAAACAAGAAGAGTACTCAAAGTTTTTCAGCTTTGGAAATGATTCTGTAGAAGAAGTTTGTTGGATCAGTTTAGATGCACACAATGTGTATCAGTGAGTAATACTGAATGTAAACACTGGAAATTCCACAGGGCATCTTTAATGACCCAAGATTTAACCAAATTTAACTGTCTACTTGAGTCAGGGCCCAGTGCAGCGGGCGGCGTCCTTCACATGAAGTGAAGAGAGGGCTGCATTCGGAGCAGCCGTTAAAACGGGACGGGTCGAGTTTGATCCCGTGAAACACGAGTATCTTTATGATTGTGATCTTAGTTTTTTGTAAAGAAATCTATTCCATGCAACTCCCCTGACCTCCACACTCACTTTACATTTTCCTGTGTTAACCCAGTCAAATTATTTTTTTTGTAACAGGAGAAAGATTTCTGTCGCGGTTCAACTGCATGGGGCACATAATCTGCAAAAGAACAAGATGTCCTGATAAAAAGCTGCAGATAAACAAAAAATGAAACATGAGGATGACACTGAATGCAGGTGAACACTGTTAGAATGGATTTGTGAGAACATCATTTTAGGAAAAGCAACTTCAAGATGCCACAGAAGTTCACTATGCAATTTAAACACATGCAGAGACAAAGAAAAAAATTCTTGTTGCATGGGTATTATTTAGACCCCTACATTTTATTTTTAATTGTCAAAATTAAAAATTCACAGTTTAATCTCCACAACAGAGTTACCTGCAAATGCAGATGATGAATTTTAAGAAAGCACCCAACATTTCTGCCATAGGAATAAAAGAAAACACTTGATTCCAAATGATTCCTGTACAACAGAGTATTTGAACTCAGACACACACAAAAAAAGGAAATATTTGCGTCACACCAAACAGATCATAATATTATATCCAAACTTTAAATACATTAACAATACCAGAGATCATTGCTTAAATAAATTCTACAAAAATATCTGTTGTACATGTAACATATTTACATTGACTGTAGCTTCTAGCGATTGTGTGTCAGTGTTATCCATAACAGACTATATTACTCTTATTTAAACCACACCTTTAGTGAGTCAATGTGGTGCTTTCAGAACAGATTTCCATCACAGTGCACTCACTCCAAACTTAAATGTACTACATATAGTGCAGAAATGGATAAAGCAACTTATGGTTGATCACTGCAGACTTCGATGCTGCACTGGTCACATCCAATTGTTTCTAAGCATCAAACTAAAGTTCCAAAATCATTTCAACTGCATGTTATATTCTTCCCTGTGTCCACGCAAGTCATCAGAAAAAAAAAACAAATGTCAAGCAGTGTCGAAGTAAATCTAATCCTGTGTAAAATCTTTTAATAGATGTTGGATTTTGTTCCAGCTAAACCTCAACAATTCCACAGCTGACTGTCAATATTTTAAAATTCAGTTCCAAAGCATCAGCAGTGAGCCGGGAGGACATTTTATAGCCCGACAACAGACTGAATTATCTTTTCATTTCAATTCATTCCGTCAGCCTGACATGACATTGCGATGTTATGCTGGACAGACACTGTAAAGATTAAGCCCAAATTTAAAAAGGATTTATTTGTAAGTTTTCTCTGAATGAGATTTCTTGCTGGTAGCGGGTGGTGGTGATTGTCACTTGACGAGAGCTTCGATCATCGTTGTCTTTATAACACAAAAGGTTATAATACGTCCTCTGAGCAGCACTGCGTCTTCAGGGGCAGATTGGAGGCTACAGTGCTTGTCTATTGTAAAGTGACGAGACGGGCTAGCTGGTTAGCGTGCGAACTTCAGTAGAAGAAAAAACGTTAACATTGGTCTTTCTTTCCACCTCTGGAGACAGCTGTTGGTGAGTAAAGGAATGAAGTTTGTGCTGAACTCAATGTTTCATCTAGACTGGTCAGTAATCAGCTGTGAATGCTAATGTTAGCCTTGTAGCAATAGCAAAATTTACAAATAGCTCCTTTAATTCCAAACTTTTAAACTGGTTTCCCGCCCCAATAATGAAGCTTTACACTGCTGTGGACCGACTGTGTGAGGGGGTGGTGATGCCTGATTCATCCTGAGCGATCAACAATCTGGTTCTTGGAGGATCAGATGATTTCTGGCAGGTCAGAATGTTTTTGCTGGCTGTTTGTTACAGACTGCAGTGAGCTTGGGCTTGCAATAAGTCAACAAATCAATAAGTCAAACAGATCATGGTGTCCACATCTCCCATCCATGTGTAACTCCATAGTACGTTTTTCCTTTCTGCTTTTTGTTGAAAGCAAAACTTTACTCTGTAAAACACAGCGAACTGGCTTCGTAGAAAGACGACGTCCACACGGCTCATCTCACCTTCAAAGCTCTGATTAATCAACCGTTTCTCTAACTGTAGAAAAGTGCTGTCAATGGGCACAACATCAGTGCCATCTTGACGAGTCATTGAACAAATTGAAAATGTGGGTGGTGAATTCAGAGGCAAAAATCAGGGAGGGAACCTTCTAGAGGTTTTTTGTTAAAGCTCAGTATCCAAGTAGCTCAACACTTTGTGATAGAAATAAATGTTTAAAATAAGTTTAACTTCCTATAGCTCAGTAAAATTAGATGGGAGGAAATAAATTAAAATATATTGGCAGGTACACACTTGATAACAATCTGAGCCAGCAAGGATAATATCATGCACAGCAACACCATGAATAGAAGCTAACTGCAGTCAAATGAGGTTTCTATTCCCACAAATAAATAACCTTTACTCACATGAGGTGGCTCCGTTTGAACTCTTCAGTAAGTGCTGTAACTTGACAAACAAACTGGACTAACTCTCCTTCGGCATGTAGGGAACAGACCTGTGGACTTAGTGATTGCATAGTCTTCATAAATGATAGCAGAGAGTTGTTAGTTACCCTCTCCTCTTGTGCTGTGGTCGCCTTCACACATTGTCAAACTTATGTTTTAAATAGTCTTTCATAACCTTTGCGATTGGTAGCTCCTCCAAGAACTTCAAGCTTTGAAGGCCAATGCAGTGACGGATTTTTATTCGACACAAGTCTTGTAGAGTCCGGGGTTGTCCTGGAAGAGGAAGAGAAACAGTTATTAACCAGTGGAATTGCACCTGAGAGGAAGCTCAACACAGCCGAGCTGAGAGCCTGATGTCTTCACTGCACAGACATCAGTATCGGTTTATGTCAGTCTATTAGTAACAACTACTGACAGAGCAGAACAGAATCTTCATTTGTGGGTCCATTACATGTCTTAATGGCAAGGTGCACATTTGTGTGTGAAATACATGACTTGATGATAATAAACCATGCTCCATCACCAGGATCCTGTCCCCATGTCTATCGCCCTCCTCCTTGGCCTGAAGGAGCTCCATGAACTAAAATATGAACCAGGGCTTGTTGTTGTTGATCCTGGCTGCCAAGCTCAAACTACAGGTGTTTTGGGCCAGTTTAACCTCTCCTGACCGTCAGAGGAGAAATCTGGTTGTGGAACATAGTCAGATTTGGCCCAGATTATCTAGTGAAGGGTTCACAGATCCAGTATTAATCCTCTGGAACTGCTGGCAGACTCATCGGGTCCACCCCTGTAATATCAAACATGTTTGATATTAATGAGTTAAAATTGGGATGATTACGATTATGTCAGTCCTGGATTGCTAACATTAGCTAGCTTACTGCTGTGCCGTTTGAAATGTTTTTGTTGACAGCTTGTGTTGATTCAGTTCTACAATCCAATTTGTACTCTGCTGTTTTATACTGAAAGCTGCTAATTCCCATATTGTATTTGGAGGAACAAAAGTAATAAAACCCAAATTTAAAACTGGAAAATGCCACCGTCACTGTCGGCCATCCCAAAACCCCAAATGGTGCACATCCATTACGTAGTTTAAAGTTCCTCTTTCATCTGTATGATTTCACAGCGCTCAGCCAAAGGCGTTAATCAGTTCCCCAAATCACTCCGACTCCACTCTGGTATCAGCTGTATGCAAACAGATGGGAAGAATCCCCTTGATTCCAGGAAGTGATGTGTGTGGGTCTTATCAGCATGATGTGGTTAAAGTGACCTTACCACAGACACTTCTCTCCCTTCACCATAGGAAACATGCTTTGTAGCCAGATGGAAAATCTGCATTTTTATGATTTTTATGATCTAAACTGAGCCACTGAGGTGAAAAGCAAATTGTCAGAAAATATAGTGCAAATTTTTATAATTATGTTTATTGTTTTATGACCAAACGAAACCAACTCGAGCATCTAGTTGGCCACAAAAGTCAAATACCAGAGTAGCTACAATTATGTCTTTCCCACTGCAGGATTCTGCTTTTGTTTACATACATTTGGGAATTATCAGAAGGTGATAATTCATGTTCCAATTACTTTCAGTGATCGGTAGCAGTGCTGTGGATGGTGATTGGTCCAGGAAATGTAAGGATGACAACATTAGTCCAGACAATAAGTTTAAAAGATGAAATCAGTTTATAGATTTTTGGACAGTGTACAAACTTGATTCACAAGTTCATGTAAACATGAAGGAAACTCAATACCAGCATTACTCCCACTTCACAAAATCATGAGGTAGGTCCCACTGTCACCTCTTAAATCAGGTGCATCTAAAATGTCTTGGTTTCTCAAACATCTAAAAACAGGAAAAACTCAAGGAAGAACCTTGTATCAAAACCTTGTATTTGTTGAGAACTGAACAGCCAGAGAATATGAATTATGAAAACTCACACTGTATGAATTCATACCATCCAGACATTAAGTATTAAGTACTCTGTGCTTCAACACATTAATCTGAATGAAGGATACTACAATAAAGTGCCAAGTCTCTGCTGAAGCGCTGAAACACAGAGCCTGCAGAGCAAAAAAATGTGTAATTGTCCAAATATGTCTGTACTGTATTTTGTCAAGTAAACAACAAAATATTAATGCACTGTTACTTTTTATTTCATGAAGAAAAAAAAACGTAAAACCAAAAGTTTCAACACCCTACTGAGCCAGTGCTGAGTGACCCTCCCTTTGCCAACTGTTAAACACGGGTATGGAAATATTCTGCTTTGAGGTTGCGTGGCAGCGACTGGGACAGGAAACTTTGAATGGACAGAGGGAAGAATGGATTCCACTAAATATCTGCAAATTCTAGATGCAAATTTCTCGGAGTCAGTCCAGACACTGACACAGAAAACAGGCTGGCATCTAAGCTGGAGCTGAAGCTTCAAATGAACGGCACACTTTCTGGACTTGGAACATTTTACAAAAACTCACTAAAAATCTGTTAATCATGCTGTACGTGCAAGACCGCCTAAAAATACCCAAGAACTTCAAATGATCTGCAAAGAGGAGTGGGTCAAAATTCCTAAATCAAGAATAAAAAGCAGTTGCAAGCTGCATGGGGTTACTAAGTACTGGTCTAGAAGAGTGCCCAGATTTTTGCAAATGCTACAGTAACTTCTTTTTCTTCTATTCTTTCAGATCATCAAATAAACAGTATCAATGCACCAACATTTGAAGAAAGGCTCATTTTTAATGTCTGTTTGCTGCAGCGATTGTATTTACTTCTTTTCACTTCAAAAATCTATTAAATGTGTTGCTGTTGTTTATACCTGTATACAATCATTTTAAATCAAACAAGTACGGTGTAAGAGTAATAACACGTTACTAAGTGAGTCATTAGTAAAATGTCTACATGCATTATGCCATTTTTTAATGATTCGTGGATGTTGACGTTCACACATCCTATGTTAGAATTGAGATGTCATACATGACACCTGGGGGTAGAGTATGTTTAAGATTTTGCTTTTGCTTGAAGTTGGGACCTTTGTATGAGGACAGTCGGACATGTTGAAGTACTGTATGTGACAGGAGAAAAACCTTAGAGGAGCATCAGTGATGTGTGCAGCAGCTGAAAAGAGCTGAGGGTGCCTGTCATTCTGTGTGGGATGAGCCTTTCATGGCATATGAGTTAATCCAGGAGGCAGAGGTGTAATCAATAACCCAGCAGACATGTGATCTGGCTGATGGTTTAGAGTCTCTGAAAGGACTTGTCTGAATCAGTGCACAGCTCTTTGATACCTTTGATATCAAAGTTCAGGGGGCAGTGGAGGAATGCAGCCATTGTTCCTTCTAAATCATAATGCTTCAGGTAATGTGCTCTCCTGTTCCTCTGACCTAGGATTGTTCTGTGACTGAACACTGGTCATTATAACCTTGTGTTGGCAAGCAGCCCTCTGTCACTCTATACATTTCTCAACTTTTGCCTCCTCTCAACTTACATTAAAAAGGTCTATCACTTTTTGTACTAAACTTGGGCTCCGTTTCTGCACCCCACCCACTTCTCCAGGTTTCTTTACAAAGATAAGGTTGTTAACTTTTCACTGTGCTGTGCTGCATTTACAAAACGGGCCTACAACATTAGCCAGTATCCATACTCATAAATACAGTGTTCACTACAGCCAAGAAATCTTTCATTTTGAATAAGTGATTCTTCCCACATTTACAAATAAATCAATGCAATCAGTACAATTTATTCTGATCCCGTTCCAATGGCTGTTATATGAATAAGAAATTTAAATAATACATGCTAATACAAATACCTCAATGATCTTCGCGTGCAGTTTGCTCTGACAGATAGAAACGCCTGCAGTTTCAAAATATTACATGTCATGAAGCACCCAGCTAAGGTGTCTGGTTTGGACTCAAAGAGAAATAATGAAGCAGCTCCTTCCAACAATTCCAGGGAGGAAGACAAGGAAATAATGATTAAGAAACGGAATAAATTATTTATCCAAAATCCCTCTAGGATTTTTTGGGAGACATAAATATAATAACCCCATTCACAAAGTTATTTTCATACGTTGAAGGAAGAGGTCGAACATGACAGAATTGTCTGCTGTATAGAAATGCAGCACTTTAACTGTACTCATACTGCAAGTCATAATGTGTCAATGAGAAAAAATGTATGTTTAGGAGAAAATAAATGATCATAGTGAAGCAGATTTTGCCAAACTGGCAACTCAAATAAACAAATGCAAAAAGAACCTCAACTTGTGCATGACAAGCTTCCTGTCGTGCATATTATAGTGTTTTCTATCTATCAGATGAATTGTTTCTTTCTCATTTTAAAACTTATAAAGCAATAACAAATAATAATGATGATCATAAATTGTTATTTATAATAAACTGTTATTATTTTTGCTATTATTGTTGTTGTTTGTGTGACAGGTAGTGTGTTGGTGAGACTTACTTGTGACCTCCTGCAAGAAGTCCAGACAAGGCCGGCTGATCCCAGACATGCTAACCGATACAGCTACCGGCGTCTGGCCCTCATAGTTCCTGGTGTTGGTGTTAGCTCCGTACGTGTAGAGCATCTGGGCGCACAACACGTCATCCCTGAGGGCTGACAGGTGCAGGGGGGTCTGGCCGTCTTCAAGACGTCCCAGATTAGTGTCTGCTCCCCTCTGCAGGAACATGCGGCAGTATGAGTGATTGCCTTTGATGACGGCGTACCGCAGCAGGAAGCCATTCTGAATGTCAATGTTGGCACTGTGGTCCAGGAGGATCCGTACACAGCTGGAGCGCTCGCGGATGATGGCCAACTGTAGTGGCGTGGTACCTTTGTCACTCAGTGGGTCCACCTCGGCCCTGAACTCGAGGAGGAGGCGTACGAATGAGTCTCGACCATAGTGAGCGGCCACGTGCAGCGGCGTCCAACCATCATTGCTTTTTGCATTAATAATGTCACTGCGAAACTCGGATTCCAGCATCAGTCGGGCAATGCGTGCTCTCCCATGCATAGCAGCATAGTGAAGTGCTGTAAAGCCACCGATAAAGTCCTTCACAGTGGGGTCGGCTGTGCAGAGGAGAGAGGAGAGAAAGGTCAAATAGAGCAGGAGTTGTGCTTTGAGACTGTGGGTGACATGGTGTGTGATCAGCAGGGACTCTACAGTCCAGCTAAACCCTAATCAGCCACAGACAACCTCTTTACCAGTTCACCTTTAGCTAGGATTCAAACAAATACAGTGCACACGACTTTAGATCTGCAGCAGTGGTTCCCAACCTGTCAGCTGGGGCCCACTGGTGGGCCATGAAGGTAATGCAAGTGGGCTGCTATCTCAGTCTGACTGCACACTAAAAGAAACTGGAGCATCAAAATGGATAGCTGGTTGGCAACAGGAAGAAATGAAAGGAGAGAGAGTCAAGAGACAGGTGGTGAATCCTCTCCATCAAACAAAAAAGAAAAATCAAGCTTCCCTTGTTTTCAGTTCAGTCCTGAATGTTCAGTCGTTATCACTGAAATAAAAAGTGCTCTGAGAACGTATTAACTGGCCTTCGTATTGTTACGTGGTCGGGTGTGGGCCACCAACATTTTTGAGATTTTCCAAGTGGAACATGAGTTGGTAAAGGTTGAGACCCACTGATCTAGACATGATGAATAGGCAACAGATTCCTTCAATCTGAAACCTTTAAACTTCCTTTCACTGCTCACATCAATTTCAAATAGCCAAGGATTGCATGACTTCTTAGAGAACATCAGAACAAGACAAATTTTCCTGGATATTCACATAAATATTTTGTGGGAAATCTAATTTAAAAGAAGAACAGTGAGTCCAGAAAAGTGGCTCCAATGTTTCCTCACCACAAGAAATTTATTAGGTGATAATAAGTCCATATTGAGATTTCATGCTGCCCCCAACTGTCCAAAAAAAAAAAAAAAAAGAGAAAAAAATCAAATAATTCAGTATTAAGGTTTACTTAAGCCCTGGGCTGTATTTTGGAATTTCCACCTGAAAAAACAAAACCAGATTCAATCAGTAATGGTGCCACGACTGTAAGGCCAAAATGAACAACCCTGGGCTCTACGGATAAGAGACAACTGGGAGAATTTAAAATTCAGTGGGTGCCCCTGCTCCTATCACCACGCCTGAGTAAGATTTGAAAAACTCAACATAAACTGAAATTTTCATACTTTACACTGCATGTTTACATATTCTGGAGCACCAACTCTTGACCTTTGAAAAAATGCTGATGTTCAGCATGTTTGAAGTCTCTGTGAGTTGATTTTGATATGAACTGGAACCAAAGAGCTGCTGGAGAATAGGAAAAAAGCAGTTCTGAACCCCTTACCACTTGCATTAATTTTAAAATAGATGTGTAAGTGTAGATAATGTAAGTTGTAAACACACAGGACTTACTGGACTGACAAAAACCACTAGGAATGGTCCTTTAAGAACACTGGGCAAAAATCAGTATTAAAAATAAAGTAAAGCCACAGTGTGGGATTTTATTATCTCTCACTTTCATGTTTCCCAGTGGGAGCAATAAAAAAAGAGTTGGATAGCGAGGGGTATGAGTCGTGCTCACTGCATGGTGGAGCATAGGACAGTAATTATCTGACAGATTAATGGAGGAAACGCTAGTATACAGACCTTTTGCTTTTCCCCTCTGTGTGTGTGTGTGTGTGTGTGTGTGTGTGTGTGTGTGTGTGTGTGTGTGTGTGTGTGTGTGAGAGAGAGAGAACAGTACTGTTAACCCTCATATGACCAACACTGCAAACATTCAACTTTCTTGAGTTGTGCAGTGATATTGATGCTCACTGGTTGTTAAGGAGATAAGGATTTCTACAAATATTTATTGTGTCAGTGTCAGGGCACTGAAAGGTGATTTAAAAGAATATATATTCTAGGTGATACTTTCTGTGGATGTAAGGCATTTATTCTCAGTGAGAACAAATGAGTTCTCACTTATTGGACTTATTTCCTTAGATAAAGCCATAAAGTGTGACATGCTGTAGATACTTTTTTATAACTTGAATGGCTTTCAACCAATACAGCGGTGAATGAAAGGCTGTCTTATGCAGTAAAATAATGCCCTCTAGTGTTTAGACAGAAAAACCTGTCAAAGCATAATGATACACACCAAACAAGACAACAACAAAAAAGCCTCTGACCTCCATGCTCCAGAAAGACTCGAACACATCTCTCTTTCCCTTTGGCAGCAGAGAAGTGGAGCAGTGTCCAGCCGTTGGCATCGCGAATCTTGGGTGAGTATCCTTGCTCCAGCATCCTCCTGACAGTGCAGACATCCCCAGCTGCCACTGCAGCCTGGATCTGCAGCTCCTCATGAAGCTCAGGGTTCCTTCTGCAGTGATGGTTCAGCATCCTGTCACATTTCGGAATGGGAATGTTCATCTGTACCTAACCGCTGTTAGGAAAAATCGGTGAATACATTCTGTATATCTGGGGAAACTGGTTGGGTATGTACAGGGTGTCTGAAGTGTCTGACTCACCTGCCAAGAACATTGAACATTGTCTAATGCACACCTGAGAGACAGGTGCTTAGGAGAATGATGTAGGCAGTGAGCTTCTGCAGTCAGCATGAAGTTTACTGAGAAGCAGTGCTGCTGTTCACATGCCATGTCTGGCATTAAGAAACAATATTTTTATTCACAAGCTACAGGCCGCGACAACCAATTGAAAAAGATGTAAAATCCCAATTAAAATCTGACCAATACTGTAGCACTGATAGCTATGTTGACATTTAAGAGTTTAAAAAAAATCTGATGACATATTGGCCTGTATTCATTTTAAACATCACATAATATAAACAACCAGTTTTAAAATGTTGTTGCTGAACATATCTGAGCTAGTCGAAACGCTAAAATGTATTTCTTAAAAAACTGTGACTAGAGATGACCTGAGTTGATCTTAAGGATTAATATCATGGCATATTTTAAGAGATGAGTATTGATTGAAAGAAACCTGATCTAAATTCGGTGCTTTCTTTACTATATCCACTGTGTTCTGACCACCTGCTGGTGCTGCAGCGCTCTCCTTCACCACAGCTGGGCTCTACAGTGCAAGAATTTCACTGAATATGTGAGTGAAAATTAAAGCGTGTGAATGTATTTAGGTGCACTGTTGAGTGACTCTGAGTTCAGACAATGTGGTTGGCAAAATAAATGGATTCCAACATGACTTATCATTTGTAAGGAGCAGTGTACAAAACATTCAGGCAACAGCTGCTCATTTTTAGCCAGTGCTGTCATTTTCACCAGTTAAAATGACAAACTTTGGAAGCAGCAGGTGACATCAGCTGTCACTAATTAATGTTAATTCTGTGAGTAACTTGATAACAGGCTAAAATTAACTTGGCTGTTGTCTGGTTAAAGTGCTCTGTGCAAGCCAGCGTCTGTGCTTGACCGAAGATCATTTGTGAGGGAAGAAGCCCCACTCTGTAACACCACTGTATAATAGTGGACTGACATACAACGATACTGCTATGTTCATCGTAAGCTATTATTGGCCAACACACAGGCTCAGCCAATTTACACTGTTTCTACATCACTTAGCGAGTCTACTAGCTCTGCTATGTTCAGCAAACACTTGAACTTTCAGGGGGTACTGTGTACTAACACAAGTTCAGCTGAATGGCAGATAAACAGCAGCTAAACTGGGTGTATGATGATGTTACATTAAAATCTCTGCCCAACAGAGCACTGGTACTCCTCCGTAATGTTTTACATTCAATAGAAACTAAAGCTTCAGGTTTCAGTTTTATGATTTTTCAGGGCAACCGACAATATCACTAACTGCTACAAAAAATTGAAGAACAGAACAATATGCAGTTTGTTGCAACTGCAGTGGGAATTAGTCTTTCACTATATGTATGATTTTTTTCCCTGAAGCTTGTGTCCTTGGTTGACTGAATAGTTTTTGTGGCATCTACCTGTGTTAGTTAGTACAGGATTAATGGGAATTGACCTCTGTCTTAGATGATCAGTAAGCATCTTTTTGCCTCATACATGAGAGGATATAAACCTGTGTTGCAGCCATCCTCTCTGGTCATGAAGTCTTCACTTGACAACAGTTGCACAAATCTTACATATTGCCCCTTTAAAGTTCAGCTTTAAAGGTGTGCAGCAGGTTTAAGGCAAATCTCCATTCCAGAGACTTCTAGTGGCATTAAAGTGACTTGTAGTAGCAGCTGGATTTAGACTAAAGCACAAATGATAATTTTGTGTTCGCATAGTTGTCAGGGTATATGTGAGTTTTGTCATTTTTCCATGTTCACAAAGGTACGACTGTCCACAAGCTGCCAGAATTTATGGCTGCATTAACTTCTTGTTTGGCTCTTACTCACTGACAAATATGTGCGAACACATCAACAATGCAGACACCCAGTGCAGTATAACAAAACCACATCTGTTGACAAGGTAGATTTAGGACTATATCCAGCCCCTAAACAGTAGGTGCAGTTTAAACCACAGGTCCTGAGGACACATGATTTTGTTCCAAACCCTGAATTTAACCAAATTGAGAACAGAGCAACAGCTTGTAGAAATTCAAATTAGCAAGAAATTATTTATTTTGTTAAAATATTTGAACTGCTCTTGTTGACCACTTTAAATTAAAAGGATGTAAAATAAAAACAAAAATCTACCTTTTGACCAGCTGAAAAGATGGGCTTCTCTTAGTCATATCGGAGCTGCACCAGTAATTATACAGCTGCACCGTCAGGGAGGCTGAGAAAGAAATAAGAGGCACTGTGTCTTCAATAGTTAGTCCTGCAACACACACAAAAATGATCATTTCATCAATTATGCAATTAACGTCAGACAAAATTGTGGACTTGTTATGGATATACTACTACTACTACTACTACCATCACCAATAATAATAATAGTAATAATAATAATTCATAATGTGAAATGGCAGTTATGTCAAATGAGATAAATGAGATGTCAAATGCACAACTTTCTAACTTAAAAAGCTCTGATTCAAAATTAGCGACCACTTCATTGTGACAGCCAAATGACTAAACCGTTCCAACAAGGCAGAAAACTCTACAGCATGTCCTGTCATCACATTCAACACTAATTGTTTAGTTGGTTAGCTCTTAACCGGTTGGAGAAAATTGGACAATAGAATGGCTTTATTTGCTAACATAACCAACAATGCACAGCACAGACAAGTAAACAATATCGATATGTATTAAAAGCGGGGTTGCCAAACGCACAGATGAAGAAAACTCGTCTCACAGATTACACTAAACGGAATGAATGCCCAGACTCTTATTCAAAACCACTCGATTTCAGGCTATATTTTTCTTAGGCTGCTAGCTAACGCCAGCAAGCTAACAAATGCACTAGCGCTAGCTCGCTAGCTTCTGTTCACTTTTTGTACTGGCACAGTTCGGTACACGGTACACATAAACCAAACACACCGGGTTAATGGATATTACAGTTCATTCTACACATTTACTGACAAACACAACAACTTTAAACAACTATTAAAAAAAAGATTTACTTGACAGACGCTGAGCCGACGTTCAAGCCAATCAGCTTCCAGGTGGGAAGAATTGTCAAAGCTGCATATTTCTGTCGTTTCGACTCCAATCCAACACTAATTAGTAATATTGACTTTTGAAACTTCCCTTTATGTCCGTTTAAGCAATGTTGAGCATCATTTCGCTGTTAAACAATCAGCTTTAACAGCAAAGTCTCTCACTGAGCACATCAGTGTGACCCCATCAGCAAAAACAATAAGACTTCCGACTACAACCTTTCAGAATAAAAGTATAATTTCTACAAATCTAAAACAAAACGTACACATGCAAAAAAAAAAAAGACAATAAAGAAAGAAATATCGTATATGAAAACGTACTTTAGGGTCGCAATACATCTTTCTGTGCCATTCCAGACTAAAACTTGCTGAACTAACCTACTTTCAAAGCAGGCCTGGACTGATGAAACTAAAATCAACCTCTATTAAAATGGTGAGAAAAAGAAGGGGTGGACAAGAAACAGCTCATGCCAAAAATCCACAACCGCATATGTCAAACATCTTGGTGGGTCTGCTATGGCTTGAGCATGTATGTCTGCAAATGGAACTAGCACACTGTCATTTATTGATCATTTCACTGCTGATGAAAGCAACAGGATGGATGGAGAGGTCGACAGGAGCATTGTGTGCTCAGGTTCAGCCAAATGCATCAGAACTCATTGGTCACATGGTCAAAGCAACATCATCAACCAGGCTTAATATGCAGAATATCACCACACATAAAGTCACGATGGTGAACACTTTGATACAGGAGATGGCGGCACATTGTTCCTCCTTCACTTGATGTTGCATCACTGCATTTCATCTTCCCGAATGTCCAACTCCTTTAAAGATGTCTAATCTCTTTTTCTCAGAAAACCAAACAGCCATTTATTTACTCTTCACACTATCTCCACATACTTTCTAAAATACTTTCAACACTGGTTTCTCCTCATCCTATTTTCTGTAACTGTGTAATTATTTGAGCCTGACTTCTATTTTTTTTTTTTTACATGTTATACGAATTAACTCTACTGTTTCATTCTCATGACAATGATCATTATTATTTGCTGAAATGAAAAGTATAAAGTTACTGTTGCTGTATTCAATTCTCAGTCTGCTTATCTACTTTCCTGTTTCCCTCACTACTTCTTACCACATCCACTCTATTTAAGTTTTGAGTCTATTCCTCCCTCCTTTTGTTGTATCATCCTAATAATATTGCCTCTGAATTATCACCATTTTGAATGTCAACATTTCCTGTTCTGACCACTTGTTTTACTCTTTACTTTGGTTCGTCATGCACCATGCAAACTACAAGGAAGAAAAACACACAGAACATCAAGATGGCAAAACATTATTAGTATTCAGAAGAACAACAATATACATGTTTAATATATTTTGTGTTCATAAAAATATGTAGATGTGTTTTAAAAAGAATACTAATTAGATTTAATAACATTTTAGTTTTCTGATGTTTATATGGAGAAAAAAAATCAAAACATCATGACAACATCTCTGAGAGTGTTTTTTTTTTTGGTGTTGCATGTTATGGATTAAATATTTGAAGTGTAACGTAATGTGAATGTTTAAACTTAACTGACATTTGTAATTGCTCAGGGAAGAGTAAAATACAATATTGACAACCTCCAAAACAAATTGTCTTCTAACATTTTACATAATTTCTCACCATGTGGGAGCTGTGAATAAAAAGAAGATATACTTCCCTGTCTGATAACAGGAGAGTATTTGAAGACCACTGGGTGACAATAATCAATAGCAAAAGACACTTCTTTACACCTACTGGACGGACTTCCTGTTCAGTGGCCTTTACCTTCTACATAGAGGCTATGAAGAAATGGACACATTGAAAAACACAGAAGATTTGAGCTGAATATTTAGTCAGACATCAAATACAAATAACTTGTTAAGGATAACTTAACTTAAGTTGACTGGGAAGTCAAATATATTATTTATATATACTGTAGGAGACCTATCAACAATAAATACATGCCATTTTAAACTTACAAGAAGATGTGAAGATTAGTCCAATGGAATACCATAATCCAGAAATGGATAAATCTGTATTGAGTTTACAAGAGGAATTTGAGATGAAATTCTATGAGAACATTGTAAAGTGGCAGGGTTTTAAATCAACAGATCCAGTGTTTAATCCAGCAGCAGTTTATCACAAGCCCCACCTCCTCTGGGAAGAGAACCCTGTTTAATGTCCCCATACAGAAATGTAATATATGACATTCATATTAGCCTAATGTTTCTATGATGTTCTACTGTACATCTCTTCAATGTCCTACTGGTTTTGTGTACATATGATTTACCACATGGGATAGTAGGCCTAATGAAATAGATTACTACTTTTATGTTGAAACCCCTTAATACGGACAATTTTCAGTTGTACCTGAAGCAGCACGGAGGTGGTTTCATGGCTTGTTTATATTCTCCTAAACTGAGACGCTGGAATCGTTTGAGATAATTATTTCTTAAAGTAGATCACTGCCATATAGGTATTGTGTGTAGAGCATCTCCTTATTGAAAGCCAAAAGGTTCATAATTCGTCTCGCTTGACGTATTTGAACGCCACCAAGGCGTTTACTAAGCGCCCGGTGGCGCTCAAAGCGGAGTTTACAATACGTCAAGCGCCGTGGAAACTGAGACGAGTTATGAACCTTTTGGCTTTCCATATCTTCTACCGTCGTAACCCAGAAAAACAAGCAGTAAACATGAAGTTACCTCACTAACCCCGAATCCGGCTTCGTACAGGCCCAAGAACAATATGGAACGAGCTCAAATGTGTTTTATTTTAAAGGCTCAAGTGGCCTACATCCGGTCTTCGGTGTTAGTTCTCGGTGATTTGACTTAGCTTCTTGACCCATTTGTTGTAGTGCTGCTTCCGCGTGCATCATATGGCAGGGCTACACGGAAGAGGCACCATCATGGAGCACACCGGGAGCCGCAGAGAGCGACTCACCACGACCGAGTGCTTTCACTGGCTGACAGATGCGTACAGATGTTTTCTCACGGGGTCAAGTCCCCGCCAAAGTGCTGCAGATATGGCGGGTGTGATATTTTGTGGTGTGTGTGGACCGGTGCCCGGTGAGAACAGAGAGCGTGCTCCTGCAGAGCGTTGCCATGAGAACGTGGTGGAGCTGACCTGCATGAGTGTGAGTCTGGTGGAGAAGATGATCTGCCTGGTGTCTCAGAGCGAACCTCCGGAAGTCACGGTGTACTGTGGTGAGGCTCTGGGGCTGCTGTTTGAACACATGGATCTCATGTCACAGCTTGTGAGTCCCACACTCTCCTCAGGCTGTGAAAGCACAAATATGTGGATTTACTGTGATAAACACAGTCACGTGAACTATAACTGCTCCACAGGTCCGTCAGTTCCAGAGTGAGGAGCACATTATCTCTCATCTGGCAGCAAAGAGTGTATCAGCGTACGTTGTGTATAATCTCCAAAAGTCTGTGAGTAGCCTACTCATCTGTCTATTTTGCATTATTGACTCTCTAACTTTCTCTAACCACCTGCACAGGGTCGTGTTGTGTTTATGCTTTGTTAAAATGAACCAAGTTTAACACCTTTTTAAATTCTAGATTCTGAATGTTTCTAAAGATGCGAAAAGGTCTGAGTTTGAGGGGAATGTGTCTTGTAGAATATTATTTTGGAAAGGTGCCATGGCTTTGAATATTTCACTCTGTGTATTCATCATGTACGTTCAGTAGAATATTGGACAAGCAGACATAAAGTGACAAGAAAAAGTGTGTGAATCACTTTCTCCAGGTTTTCTGCATTAAGTGGCCATAAAAGGTCAGGGGCCAGTTGGACAAAGCATCTTATGTTAAGATTTTCCTTAAAGTCCAACTTAAGGTGTCCTTAAAATAAAAACGGTTGCACAAAACACCCTTAAGTCTTCTCTTTGAGGTTTCTTTAAAATGTTAACTTAAGTATTTAAGGTTTCCTCCTTATCTTGGCATTATACTTAAGGAAGAACTGAAAGTCAGTTAAGCCCTATCACAGAAGACCTTGGTGAACAAATTAAGGAATCAGTCGATCAGCTGTGTGCCGTATCCTTCACAGTGTCAAACGCTGTGACCGTCTGTTGAACACTGGTGAAGTTTCCATCAGAACAACAGGAGGATGAGATAGTGGCGCACTTCTTTAATGTTGCCGGTTTTCTTGCCTTCTATTCTTCTGCCATTTTTTTCTCACGAGATGAGATGTTAACCGGTATCACAAGCACTAATTCCTGCAAACAAGCAGTCTCCATGGAAACTGTAGAATTTTACCGCTGTGAAAACAAATTTCATCGCTGCAAATGTCTTAACGTTTTCCCTTAACTAAGGAAACTTTTTAAGTTATTCTGTGGAACACCCTTAAGTAACTCCCTCAGCTAAGGAGAAATTCAACCTTAAGTGTCATACGTAAGTAGAAGACAGTCAAACAGTTATGATCTGTGGGTCTTTATGAAACAGACACACCAAACATCCACAGTGCTGATAGAAGAAGTTGATGAACCCATGGATTTAATAAATGGTTGAACCTCATTGGTCAGCAATAACCTCAAACAGCAGCTCCTGGTTGCTGTGGATCAGACCTGCACAGCGTTCAGGAGAAACTTTGGACCAGTGCTCCAACAGAGCTGCTTCAGCTCAGTCATATTAATGGCAAGCTGTCCAGGCCCAGAGGCAACAAAACATCCCCAAATCCTGATGCTCTCTCCATCCTTTGGGATGATGTTTTCATGTTGGTATGTGTAACTGGGTTCAGTGGGTTCAGTCTGCTCCTGAATATACAGTTTACAATACCCCATTAAATCTATTTTTCAACATAACGGTTCCAGTCTCTGCGCTGTGTAGAAGACCATGTTGAAGTAATGGCTGGCAGTTGACTCTTTAGCGCTGATGTTGATTCACTACCTTTTTTTTTATGTGCTTAGGAGCACTTCAGGATCTGTGGGATACAAGCCCGGTCTCAGTAAAACATTTCAGTATCATTACCTTCTCTCTCAGAATAGACACATTAATATATTAAGATTTACAGATCTTCATTAGACAGTCAAACACTCAACTGGGGGGATACAAGCTCGGTCTGACTTGTTCCCCCAGTAATGGAGGGAACAATATAGTTGTATTGTTACCTTGGTAACCAAGCACTAAATATGAAAATCTAAAAATCACATCAAGAAAAATATAAAAATGACACAGTCACTTTACAACAAACATAGATAAAAGTACTAACAAAATTTAATTCTGTATTAGAAGATTTTGCTATTAGATAAAGTAACCATTTAAAGCTTAAATTATGTGTGTAATGTAACATGCTAGAGACACATGTTACATATGCTGTACTCTTTTTGCTCTTTGGCAAACTTCAGAGTGAGTTGTTTTTGGAGAGCAACAGCTTCCTCCGTGGTGTCCTGCCATGGACACCTTGCCTGTTCAATGATTTTGCGTATGGTAGACTAATGAACAGATGTTAATCAGGACTCTTTTACTTTCAGCCATTATACTGCCCACTGCTGGAACCAGCTCCCACTGGAGATCAAATCTGCCCCAAACTGTAACTGGCTTTAAAAAGAAGCTAAAAACTGCTCTATTCTCCTCTGCCGTCATCTAATCTTTAATCTTGCACTTTGATGAGATATTATCTATTTTATAATCTGTGTTTTTATACTGTTTTCATACTGCTTATTATTAAGATTTTCACTTATATTCCACTTCTGTTAAGATGCTTCTTTTATATCTGTCAAGCACATTGACTGACCTCTGTGTTTGATAATGTGCTATACAAATAAATTTACCTTGCCTTTATTCTCATGGGTAGGTGCATGACGTAAATGATGCATTGTCAGTAAGATCATGCAGAGAGATTGGCCTAAAGAAACTAAACTACACACTCGACAACAATGTCTACAAGTGACTCAAAATAGAGAATTATGCTGTATAACAAATGTTTTAAAAGTATTTTTTGTTTTAGCAATAGAAACCCTCTAAGGAGGGCGATTAACTGGTTGGTTTTGTACCTGTACATCTGGTTAACTCACCTCTGAGAGCAGTGCACAGCTACTTCCTGGCTGTTTATCTGGGACTGTCTCCCATGCAGTGGATGTGGCACTCCTGAACAGGGCTGACATATTGTTCAAATGTTTTAACATTATATGTGTTTACTACATTCTTTCATTTCTCAGGGAACAGTCAATCTTGTCTGGCAGCAGAAGTGTGTTCAGACATTTCACAGCTCACCCCCCGGTCCTGAATTGGACGCCTGTCTGTGGTCACTGACTGAGGTCCTAAAAAGACTTCTTAAAGCAGCTCATCAAGGTAAAACATGTTGCTTTTGTGCATTCAATCTGAGCAGAGGCTGACATTCATCTAATTCACATCTGAGTCACAACCATGTGTGAACTCATAATATGTTTGTTGGTCACACCTGAAGGTCATGTTCATCAGCCAATAGAAACTCGGATATTCTGTTTTTTTTTGTCTCCCTGATTCAGGACTTTAACCTGCAGTCTTTGCTATATCTCAGAGCTAGGATGACAGTTGCTTTAAACATATTGTTCATTAACATATATGTCAAAACCAATATATCTATGCAGAAGGATGGGGGTCACATTCCTCCCAAGATATGAAATACAGAGATTTTGAGCAGGAATGTCGTTAGATCCCCAAAAATCTGAAAGACGGTTAATTAGTCCCCCTTAGTAGTCAGTGTTAAACTTATCCAAAACACAGTGGATGTTGTAGAGCTCACTGAGCTCTACAGACAGACCCGGGTATGTGGGCATCTAAATAGGAGGCTAAGGTGCATGTATCCTTCATGGACGGTCTCTTCCATTAAAGATGTTACAAACCATGTAAGAATGATTTCTTTCTTGCTCACAGACTTGACCTGGAGACCAAAGAGATATGAAAGAGACCTATAGGTTGCTAAAAAAATGTCTTGCCTTCAAGTGAGTGAATATTTACAGCATTGTTTAGAGCTGTTCGCTCATTCAAATGTCCAAGTTGTGGGATGTATGAAGGCTCTGGATTAAGGCTTGTTTCAAACCTGAGTCATTTTATTTAATGTTTGTAAGTAGTTGAGCTTGTAACAGCAAAAGCAAAAAAAAGATGATGATCACAGGTATCTATATACAGTATATACTGAATTCTCTGATACCTTTATTAGAAAGGCTGCAGGTAAGAGGGCTGAACTGTTCTCACTAACTGTTCTCACTGCCATTGTTGCTTTTTTGTTTAAAGTCCCATATTAAGGATTTACATTTGCATTAAGTGTTTCCTGTTTCCATTAACAGTTAATATGTTTGGTATATTTTCTATTAATGAATTGTTTAATCTTCAAAATGTATTTTTTCCCACCAAACAGTCAAAATTTCAAAGATTCAAAGATTCAGTATCTGGTTTACCCATAACAAAAAGACCAATATGAAGTCCAGAGTAGAGGAACCCAGCTTCCCTGCTTGTTGTGTTGTGGTGTCTAATGTCTCATTTTGAATACATGTGTTTATTCCATCAGAGATCCTCGGGAAACTTCTGGAAGCTTTTGACTCCAGCCTGTGTGCTTTGTGTTCAAAGTTTCTCCCTGACGAGAGAGAGGAGGTAACACAGTGTCCGGTGGATTTTACAAGCAGCAGCCACTGGGGAACTACATGCTGCCTTCTGCTGGACCTGCTGGAGGCACTGACTGCATCCAGTTTGATATGTGACGCAGGTCTGAAGAGTCAGAGATTAACCCACATTCACTCCTCAGCACTCCTCACTACAGTCAGATGCTCCTCACAGTATTTTGTCAAAAAGCGAGCGATGCTGCTTCTGAAGAGAGCTGTGCTTCAGAAGGCGGGAGAGGACTGGGCGTTAGGAGACGTGCCGTCTACTGGGCTGAAATATGAGCACTTTAGCTCTGATATGAACACGCTAGCTGAGACTGTGTTAACTGCAGTGGTTGCTAATTGGTTGGAAACCGTTCAAGTGGAGTCTGCTTCTTTCTTTGGGGGGACCAGAAACATCCAAGGTGATGATGGTCAGAAACCAGACAGTGTGATGCTGAGGGCTGTCAGCCTGCTTCTTCTCAAGTCCATGGAGCTTCATATACAAACAGCTCAAATAGGTGAGTGTCTATAATGAAACACAACACTGGTACACATAGTTGTGTACAGTATGTGTTTTTTTGCTGAGTTAATGTCTTGGGAAGAGTTTGGATTTGTAAGTTTTCTCTGCGGCTGAACGTAGTTTCTTTGCGGGAGCAGGTGGTGTTGATTGTCACTTGACGGAGCTTCAGTCATCGTTGCGTTTACAAGACCAGAGGTTATAATAATGGAGGCTGCAGTGAGTTGCTATCGGAAAGTGACAAGACGGCTCGGGGCTAGCTGGTTAGTGTGCCATCTTCAGTAGAAGAAAAGACATGATAGAGACAAGAGTTAACATTGGTGTTGGAGATGGCTGTTGCTGAGTAAAGGAATGACGTTTGATGCTGAATTCACAGCGTTTCTTCTAGACTGGTAAGAAAGCAGCTGTTAATGCTAACACTAGCTGTGTAGCAGTAGCAAAACTTACAAATAGCTCCTTTTAAGGGATTTGGTACTTGAAAGCAAAGAGTTTAAAGTGAACTTTAAACCAATGTAAAGTGTCAAGACATTTTGTTTAAAGCAGCATTAATTTATTTTTTTTGGTTTGCTACTTGGGGGGGAGCAAACACAACATGGACATACTATATTATCACCATATAAAGTTGATATTTGAACTGAATTGGCAAAAAATTATATATAGATATTTTTCTCAGAAGTGGGTAGAGATCAAAAGCAGAATGGAAGAGAGTGAATATTGATCTTGCATTCATAACGTGGTCAAAAACTGAGTGGCTGAAAATGATTTATAATGTTGCTCTGCGACCGCTCCATGTATAAATGAGCAAGTGTTTGCTAACAAAATTGCCATCATCTTAAAAGAGCTATTGCTACATTGCCAACATTAGCATTTGTCACAAAACGGGCCACACAGCCATGACAAAAGAGGGAGATGCACACAAACAATCCAATTAACAAATGTTAAATCTAGAAGAAGAAGCTAAACTAACAATGGCATATGTAATCTGTAAGATCAGCAGTGTAAGTGAGTGCATGACAACACAAACCAAATGCCACCCAAACCAAACAGGTGCCTCCAGGAGGAGAGAGAGAAAGAACTGAACTCCAACATGGTTTTAAAAGCAGTAGCAGAGAGGACCCAGGTGTGCCAGGTCTGCTGATGAGCCCAGGTACTGACAGCCCTCTGCCACACCCACCTCTAGTACCTGTAAAGGAAGCAGCCACACACAGGACGCAACAGGTACACAGGTGGAGAGGGTTGTCACACATTAACAGCTGTTTACTCACCAGTCCAGAAGAAACTTTGTGAGTTCAGCATCAAACTGCATTCCTTTACTCACCAACAACTGTTGAGGTGGAAAGAAACACCAATGAAAACTCTTGTCTCTATCACATCTTTTTCTTCTACTGAAGTTAGAATGCTAACCAGCTAGCCCTGGCCCAGTCGGATTTTCTTGATACCAGGTCACTGTAGCATCCAGTCTGTCCTGAAGAAGTAGCTGCTCAGAGGACATATGACGCAGCAATGGCTGAAGCTCTCGCCAAGACTGGTACGTAAACAACTGTTAATGCTCACGCTAGCACAACGTACCAATAGCTCCTTTAAAGGTGATGATATCTCAGTGTCGTGTTCACAGCTTCTACTGCCTCCAAGTGGCAAAAATATCAGCTATTGTAAGATTCTGGTAATCATGATCTTGATAGTTATTTGTCTTTTCAAAAACTTGTTTTGTAAAAGAGAGTAGTGCTTCTATTTTAGGTGAGTATTTATGCCTTTATTTTATGTATGTTTTTGATGAAAGCACAGGATGTCGCCAGAACAACAAATTAAAGAGAGCCTGTCCAGACACTGTAACAGCAGCACACGACAGCAGCAGTGTCTTTATGAGTCTGTAATGTAGCAGGAAGAGGAATTCTTGACACCCTGTGTTACAGTGTTTCCACAGCAGGGGGCGGTCCTCTCACATATGTGTTGAGTGACTATGCTGATACCCTCCCTGTGTCCTGTCACAGCAGAGGTGGACTGTGCCATAGAAGTTAATGGGTATCTACAGAGTCTGTGGGGCTTCCTGAGGCGGTGCAGTGTCCAGCTGAAGGAAGTCACTCACCTCTGCTCCTGGGTCAGCCTGCTGTTTGGAGAACAGGATGATGACATGATGGAGGCAGCCAAAGCCTTGCTCTCCATATTCCTCCATCACAGGTACAACAGATGAGTTATTTATTTTCATCAACATTGCATACAAAGTTAATAAGAAAAGATATTTGGCTGATATGCATCTCTGAAGGCTGATATTTATTGTAGGCCTACCATTTAGTGTCTTTAAAGCTCCTCTCAAGACATGTTTCAAGACATAAAATACTAAGCTCTAATTGATTTGTCTGATAATGGGTTTTCCTCACACATGTTAAGGTACCTCATTATATATTATCAAAATTCTAACTCATTTCTCTCTTATCACTGAGAATAAAAACATTGTACTACTCAACTAAAAAATGTCTAGTCTTGGTGGATGTGTTTTGTAAGGTTTTAAATGTCCACATCATCTTGTGTTAGTTGTATATTGGACCACAACTGGCTTAAAAACGTTCACTTCAATTCAGTTTTATTTGAAGGCAGAGGAGAATAGAGCAGTTTTAGCTTCTTTTTAAAGCCAGTTACAGTTTGGGCAGGTTTGATCTCATGGGGGCTGCTCGCAGCAGTGGGCAGCAAAATGGCTGAAAGCCATTTCACCCTGTTTAATTTTAATTCTAGACTCCACTAACTGACCAGATCTTCTGCAGATCTTAGAGACCTGTTGGGCTCATACACATGGAACATGTCTGAAATATACTTAGGGCCCAGACCATTTAGTGACTTAGACAATACGTAAAACTTTGAAGTCAACTCTGTATCTGACTGGAAGCCAGCCAAAGACCTGAGAGTTGGAATAATATGCTCTCTTTTCTTAATTTTAGTAAGAACCAGAGCAGCAGCATCTGAATAAGAGTGTTGCAATAATCCACTCTGGAAGATATAAAAGCATGAATGAGTTTCTCTAAGTCTTGATTGACACAAGGTCTCTGACCTTAGCTATGTTTTTGAATTTGTTATAGCTTTGATGTGGTCACAAAAACTAAGATCATCAGCTGTTGCACTACAGCTATTCTCCAACCATGTTTCAGTTAAAAACATCAAATCTAACTGGTATGTGGAAATAAGATCATTAACTAAAAGTGCTTTGTTGGCAAGTAATCAGACATTAAAAACCGCTAACTTTAAATTATAGGAAGAGCTTGGAACAGTCTGAGGTTTATCTAAGGCATGAACCGATATTAAGCTTGATGTGTTTACAGAACGTATAGAATGCTTCCTGTTTACTCCACTTTTTATATTTCTTATCAAGACTATAAAAGACAGCAACAGTCAATAAAAAAACGTGTATTGTGTTTACATCACAGTCAATCAGAACCGAAGCTGATAGTGAATGCTGATTGTACATTTTCACACTGACCACAAAAGCCCACATGTTAGTGGGTTTTTGGTCCAGTGTAAAAGGGGCTTAAGTGAAATAACAATAAGTAAAAGAAATTTTTTGAGTGGAGGGGACTTGAAATGTAAACATATGCATGTTAGGAGCTGTTTTTTATTGTGGTGGAAAAACTTGCTCAAACAGCATTTACACATCAACAATTTTCCACTGTGGCCCAGAAAAATAAAATTCGGTTATAAATTTCCACCTTGAGCATTAGTTTAGATGGTGCTATTAAATTCAATTGTGGTTTACAGGATTACGTCCACTCTTTACTGTTATCTATATATATAGAACACTGGGTAAAAATCAGTATTAAAAGTAAAGTAAAGCCACTGTGTGGGATTTTATTATCTCTCACTTTCATGTTTCCCAGTGGGAGCAATAAAAAAAGAGTTGGATAGCGGGAGGTATGAGTTGTGCTCACTGCATGGTGGAGCATAGGACAGTAATTATCTGACAGATTAATGGAGGAAACGCTAGTATACAGACCTTTTGCTTTTCCCCTCTCTGTGTGTGTGTGTGTGTGTGTGTGTGTGTGTGGTGTGTGTGTGTGTGTGAGAGCTCACCAAACTGATCGTCTCTCCCTGCAGACGGTCCTCTGGGTTGGATGACTTCACTGTGGTGGAGGCAGCCTGTGCCTCTGGCTGCAACCCTCACTGCCACTTCCTGCTTCTGCTTCAGAGCATCTCCTTCAACCACAGCATCCTCCTTGACTTTCTCATCTCCACTGAGACCTGCTTCCTGGAGTACTTTGTGCGGTACCTCAAGTACCTGAGAGCTGACTGGCAGGGCTTCACTGCAGCATGTGAAAGAGTCAGCGTGTCACACTGTCATCTGTCACTGCTGGAGACACTTACCGGCTCACGTGGTGGTGATACGTCTGCACTGGCATATGAAGGTGCACCAGATCGAGTCGAATCCAGCTCCTGTTTCCAGCCCACAGCTGTTATTCCACCAGGGGAGAGGGTTGGTTTGGTCTCTGGGCTTCGTCTTGTAGAGTATGATAGTTCTGATGAGTCTGAGTCAGAGAGCATGGAGATTTCTGAGGATGCACCAGGGGCCAGTGCGCCACCAGTGTTTACCAGACAGAGACAATACGACTCATCTGACTCAGCAGGATTACTGAGTGAACCTAACTCCACGCTGGAGAGAAGACCAGGAGGACTTTCACTGGCAGTGTCACAGAGTGAGCCAACATCATGTACTAACATGGCACCTGTGTCGAGACAGGTAACCTGTGAAACGTTGTCCAGAGCAGTCCTCTGTCTGTCAGAGCTCAGACAGGTGGTGACGAGGCTGCAGATGAAGAAACTCTTCCCATACAACCCGTCTTCACTACTAAAGCTCTTAGCACAAGTCGACAACTGTTCCCAGCAAGCACATCTGTCACATCTGTCCCAGTTCAATAAATGATGAAAATATACAATATGTGTTTTGTTCTGTTTTGATGAGGTGGGATGGAAGCTAAATGTAATGGTTCAGAGGTTTGCATGAGAGTCTGTGTGTCTTAGTTTTAGTCATGTCCAGCATGTCTCTCTGCCTTCTACCCAGTACATACTGGAACAGGCAGGTGGGCGAAGACAAGAAATCCCAGGATGCAAGACGATGACAGACGCAAAACCAAATGAAGAAATCAACATACTGTAGAAAAAAAACAAATAGAAGACAAGGACAATTATTGCTAATACTCCTAATGGTGAACACATGAATCATGTGCTAACTATGAATAGCATAGCAAATATGTATCAGAAGTACTCCATTCTACACAGATGATATTCAGTTATACGTCTCATTTAAGCCTCAAACTGCAGCAATTGTTTCAGTTTTACATACTTTTAACTTCTGTAAACATTTCCTTCAACTCAGTGCTGACAAAACAGAACTTATTATTTCTGCTCCAGTCTTCTAAAGTAAAGTAAGGCCTGGGGTTCTTTCTTCTGTTAAAATATTGCCTCCCTGTCTTCTCCCTGCTGGGACAGGCTCCAGCCTCGCTAACCCAAACAAGAATAAGCGGGTAAATGGGATTAAAAGTCTAAATGCTAATGATAAAACATAAATCTCACTTTTGTGTTTCTGGTCCAAGTAAGTTTGTTAATGTGTTGTCTTCTTCACCTCAGCGTGGTGTGGGTTCATCACTGCCCCCTGAGCCCAGAGGGGGAAAAACACCCACTGATACTTGAAAGAGAGTTTCAGGTAGGGACACCCCCCCCCCCCCCGTATTTCTTCTGTCATAGCTCAATTTCACCAAGACAGACCTGGAGGCTGACCCCAAGGCACTTACAGTCAGAGGTGGCAGTTGTCCACAACCAATCATCTCCAGGCCAACCACACATGCTACCCATCTACATAGAGCTGCTCTCAGATGAGCTTCAGATGGTCCCAGCAACAGTTCCTCCAGCTCACACCTAACCAATAAGGAGGCCTTTACCCTCTGAGACAGAACCAGGATGTCAATTACATCAGATGCATCGGACACGGGGCTCGCTGCTCCTCCCTGATGTGGATGGAGATGTAGAGGGAGGGGCTGGATGTTTGTGTGAAAACTGAAAGCTGTAGCTGCCTTTAT
Organism: Seriola aureovittata; assembly: GCF_021018895.1. NCBI lineage: Eukaryota > Metazoa > Chordata > Actinopteri > Carangiformes > Carangidae > Seriola > Seriola aureovittata. The sequence continues at coordinate 31,383,280 of NC_079364.1, forward strand.
TCTAGCAGCAGGAAAACAGTAGATGCAGAAGGCTGAATGACTTCGCCATTGTTCATGGTGTTTTTTCTGTGTCTGTGTGATTTGTTAAGTCGTGATGTGCAGAGCGTCTTAAAATGAACTGGTTGTAAAAAGGCACAACTAAATAATGTGAAAGAGTTCTTGTGAAACCATAGGGCAAATAGTAAAGTGTATCTGTTTATAGTGACACAATTTACTTGCTCTTTGGCCAGTGCATGAGAAGCAGGCCTCCTCCCTACCTCCTCTCAGTGTATAAATGCTTAAAGCACAAGTGAAAATATTAGTTTTACAGCTGGATGTTAGCTGAGGAAACCTGGGAATTGTGTGTTTGTATTTGCCTCACTCTGTACAGCAACTCCAGCATTCTACTTCATGTAATAGCAGTTTGCAGGGAGTTTACTGAGTAGCCAGCCAGAGGGAAAAGTAGAACACTAAGGGATTTTTACAGTGGCAAGTCTAATTCTTCTGGTGAGGCCATTTTTCCCAAGTCCATAAATGTCTGAAAAAAGTCTGGAAGTAGATTTGCAAAGGATCAAAGTAATTGGAAACCTGGTGAGTTGTTTTAATCTTAGTCAATTCACAAAAGAGCGTACATGTGGTTCGGGGTTGACTGGGAGTTGCCATTTAGATTGAGGTGGATTTGACTGTCAACATAAGGAGTAAAGAGGTGGATGTGCAAGTGAAAAATTAGGCTTAAAAAAACATCAAATGTGAGAGGTATCACATGCGGTTGGTTTGTCAAAATCAAAAAATTGGTTTCATGCTTTTTATGAAGACATCAGTGTTCCAGTTATTGTTTGTTCCTCCTCATCACAACAGGCGCAAAACAAATCCATAAATGTAGAATTTGTTTAACATAAACAGAGTACATTAAGTGGACACAGAGTAGTTTTATTTATCAGGGAAAGATGAAGCCACAGTAAGAAAGATGAGTTTTTGTATCTGTGGAGATCATTTGAATGTAACACTAACAAATGTTTTTTGAGCAGTCTGCAGCGTGTTATTGATGAGAACCAGCAGGTGGCAGCAGAGTCATAATGACTCTGTCCCAGCAAGAGATTTTCAGGTTGCAGTCTGTTCACCAAGCTGTTTTTTTGACAGATTTTGCTAAATATTTTCAGTGCCGTGGCCTCCCATGAGATCTTATTATCTAAAATACAACCCACAAAAATAACAGTTTTTGCTGCTGTTATTGTCAGATTTATCTTAGCTGGAAGCTCAGGATATTTTCTCAGCTTGACTGAAGTTTCGAAACAGAAACAGGCCTCAGTTCTCTCTAAATGAAGGGGAGGTTTATTGTCAGAGGGCCTGACTGAATTATCCTGCAGCTCAGCATTCATCATATGCTCTACTGTAATGCATAATTGTCAGCATAATGTAAGAGGTCACATTAGCGGGCAGATTTTTAATCATTAATATTTAATAACAGTAATGGCCCTATGAGAGTGCTGGAGATAATTGCATAGTTATGGATTTAAGACTAGAAAGCATTGCATTATCTTCCACCTTTTCACGTTGACCTGTCAGATAGGATAGAAATCACTTAATGGCTTCTTCACTGAAAACAAAAACCTATACATACAGTACAGTAGATCTATTTCATCCTTATAGGAACTTTCCAGGTATCTTTCCATGTGGCTGTCATGTTAATCATTAGTTAGGAGTGTCATCAAAGGCTTCTGTTGATTTAGTGTGACAACGAGTATGAGTACATTGTTTGCTCTGTCAGTTCACACACCCACCGTGAACCACATAGGGATGGAGCTGACTGTAAACCCACGTAAAGCACAGCATACCTACTTGTTTAGAGTAGCTTTTGTCCATTAATCTACACTTAATTATCCATAATGACAAAATGAACACGGGTTTTTAAAAATGAAAACCAAAATCAATCCAAATATTTCATTTCAAAAAGAATTTTAGACCCTTAATTTAAGACTTTGTAGATGCTTCTTTGCAGAATTTGCACTGAAAGCAACACCAGGCTACAAGCACACACACACACACACACAGACACACACCCACCACTACACATCTACATCTGACGGTCGGTTAACTCGATATAACCGCATGGAGATGCCCACGCAGTCAGTGCACCTTCCACCTACAATCATGCACTTTGGCATTTGTTATTCAAATTTCAACTGATGGTGCAAAATATGAAACTGAGGGTGCAGTGCATGCTGTTGCACCCTTATTGAACTGGGCCTTCAGTGGAACCTGCTGTTGCTGTATAAGTGCGTGACAAGATCTGTTTCCTCTACAGAGAAGTGTTCTGTCTCACTGCCCGCCAAATCTGCCGCTATAATGTGCAGGCACATCTGGTTTTTAAAGGAAATGGGAGATGGCACTCTGATTGGTTTATTGCATGTTACACCCAAAACACAGCCGTGATTATTTAAGAGACTCAGTACAACCCTTTTGCAGTGTGACTGTTTTTCCTGCTGTTAAATAAGCTGTAGTGGACTTGGACACAACCTAAAATGCACTTGCTCCACAGGTTTTAGACCATATTAAAATAGAGCCCTTCAATTTTTGATTTTTAATGAATTTCCATCTGAAGCTATGCACCGTTTTTAAAAAAAAATGATGTCAGTTTATAAGAGAATCACTGTAAGTGTTATCAGCCTGGCAGAAATTACGCCATTATAAATCACAATTTTTCGGGTGAAAATGTTCGTGTGTTTGCCACAGAGAAACTGACATTGTTGGAGCTTTTGAATGTCTTTGTAGTATTGCAGTAAATTGAATTTATTAAGGGGGGTTAAGTTGTGCCTGAAGTTGAAGCAGAGAAAGACGATGAAATGACAGTTAAAATGGAAGTTCTGAGTTGTAAGTGCAAGTAAGTGCTGGATGAAGTTGAGTAAGAATTTGTGCATAAATCCTGGGTTGAAGCTGAAGTATCCGTTGGAGTGAAGCTGCTGAAAGCAGTTTGAGAGTGAGTTCAAATTCAAACTCTGAAAAGACTTCAACTTTAAAAACTAAAATCAGATTGTAAACAGTACTAGGAGTTGAAGTGTCAGATGAAGCGTGCTGAAAGTAATTAAAGTATTGCATGAAGTGTAAGAGCTAGAGGAGTTTGAAATGTTTCAGAGTAAAGGTTGGGGTCATATGAGTGCAAAGTGTCTAGAGGCGGGAGAGGTGTAAGTGCTTTAAGCAGTTAAACTGTCAGTTGAATATTTAAGGATCTGAAGTTAGTTGATGTGGAAGCACAGAAAACAGCAGGGATTTAAAATAAAGAGTGTCTTCCCATGAATAATGATAGGTTGTTTGTACAAGCAGCTGATTATGACCCATAGTGATGTCAAGAAATCATGTAAGACAACAACGGTCTTTTCAGCAAATGCCCCAAAACAACATATACAGACAAATGAAAGCAGGAGAAATGAATGGAGGAACAGGATGACAATGCCTCCACGAATGGTCACTGATGGTTTGATGAGTATGACAGTGATGTGAATCATATGCTGTGGCCTTCACTGTCACCAGATCTCAACCCAATTGAATACCTGTGGGAGATTATGGAGCGACGCATTAGACAGCGCTCTCCACCACCTTCATAAAAACACCGCATGAGGGAAGAATGGTGTTCAAGCAGGTGGCGTTTTTATATAGTGACGGATGTGTTGACGAGACTTAAACCTGGGGGACTGCTTTTCGTTTCATGATTCCAACCGATAGTAAATGTAAATCTTTTAACCATGACCAAGAATGTTCTATAACCTCAACCATGTGATTATTATTGTAACCATGATGAAGGTCCTGTAACTTTATCTAAGTACTTACTTGAACCCAAACCACGGGCTTTCCTTAAAGCCAACCAAGTTGCTTTGATGCCTAGACTTCACCAAACCTTTACCATAGCATTGTCACAACAGAAAAGGCCTGGCTATTTATTTTGAACAGTTTCTTTGTGGTGAATTTCTTGGAGCCATCGGAAACAGGAAACGCTCCTATGGGTCGTATCAGAGGGGGAAATACATGGTTTGCATACATGGTAGATATACATTTGGTAGATATAAATATAATGTATATAATGGGGTTGTATATACTACATATCAGCACTTTTACCAGTGCTGATATGTAGTACGTACTGTATGCCAGTATATTTTACTGTGAAAACCGATCATTTGACAGTTTTTAAAAGTCAACATCATTTGCTTCTACTGTTCCTGGAAGGTTTGTTTAGTGGGAGAGCTTGCTTTTGTACTTTATCAAGAACACAGTACAAACACGGTTATTTGATCCCCCGAGGGCAGGGAGAAAAAAAAAAAAAAAAAAAGAAAAAACCTTGTGTGTTGTGACAATCCGTTAGCCTACCTCTACTTCCTGGAGGGCAGGAAAAAAAAACCTTTCCCAGGTAATTGTGACTGGACTGGGTGTGACCCTAAAGAATGTCAAACAAAGAGAGAGTGGCTGGCTTGCTTGTCATAGAGGGGGAATAGAGGATTTTCACCATCTGTGTTCACTTTGCCGTAGCAAACACAGCAGTCAGCCGGCGTGGAAACGACAGCCCTCACCTGCTCTATCCGGTGGCACCGACAGAGGAAAGGTAAGCGGGTGTTTTTTCTCTGACCTTGGGCTGTGATTGGTGAGCCCTCTGCCTGCTTATTACCTCGAGTGTGAACGACAGCTCCAAGCTTTCTGTCCTGGCATAAAATGATCTAGAAGTGAGAGGTACAAGGCTGGTCTGAGGAGATCTACAGATAGTAGAAGTTTGCTTTCAGGCTGTAGGAGCTTTTTCACGGCTGAGTTGGAAATAATGAAGTCTCTGTTCTCAGAGAGATCAACACAAAGATCTTGTGTGTGGTCCGTCCACTTGAAATCAAAAGGTTTGGGCTCAGATTAGTTGCGAGGGTTTAAGATGTTTCAGGACTGTTTTCTGTCTCTGTTTGACAGTTGCACAGACCTGTATTGCTGGGTAACCTTTGTAGGCCTAGTAGCTATGTAAAGGAGGAATGACAAGCACCTTGAGGGGAAGCAAATCTCCTTTGATGTCACTGAAGCACTAAACAAACAGCAGATAACGGACAAGTCAAGTTTTGTCGTTTAACTGTCATGAAAAATCCTGACGTCATGAGAAACAGGCCTGAGCTTTATAAGACGTGATTCCTCTTAATTAGTACTTTACTTGAATATTTCAGTGGAAGATATTGTACGTTTACTTTGTATTTTGTAGTTTTCGTGTCATTGCTATGTTTATTAAAGGTACACTTTCTGATTTTGTTAAAGTGGCCGAACCAGCTCACTGTTGATGTTTTGAGTCGGACAAAGAGTCGTGTGTACAACATGCAGGCTGAACATGTTTCCCAGGCTTATCATTGAGTGACTCCCCAGCTGGTTTCAGTGGAAATGCTTATACGGTATTGTGGCAACAAGAAGACCTCCATCAGGATGAGCCACAGCTGAAAAGATGGATTGAACTAATTGGGGATCATAATGCAGAGCCTCCTTGGCAGGCTGGCAGCAGTGAAAGAAGCCAGGACCACAGGCAATCGCTAACCCCAGTGGAACAAGTTGAAGTCAGTGGTAAACACATCAGCACTGACTAGGAATCTAGGTGTAATATTTGACGCCCACCTGAGCTTTGATAACCAAGTCAAACATGTGGTTCAGTCTTTTTTTTTTTTACCAGCTCAGGATCATTTCTAAAATCAGATCATTTTGATCACTGACCTACAGAGAGTTATATATGCTTGTATTTATTCTCGGCTTGATTATTCTAATGCACTTTATTCAGGTATCAGCCATCCACCGTCTTCAGCTCGTACAAAATGCTGCTGCTTGTCTTATTACTGATACTAACAGGTACAGTCACATCACTCCAGTGCTTGCCTCCCTTCATTGGCTCCCTGTTCGATTTCAGATTTATTTTAAAATTTCATTACTGACTTTTAAAGCCTTAAATGGCCTCACCCCCAATTTCATCACTGATTTATTGACAAGGTATGTGCTCAACTGAGAATTAAGATCTGAGGATGGAGGCCTGTTTGTCACTCCAAGGTCAGGGCTTGTACCGGGCTTTTGCTATTGGAGCCCCGACACTCTGGAGCTCTTCCCGCCCTGAAATCAGACACCGCAACTCTTTAACTTCCTTTAAATCTCTTCTTAAAACACATTTCCTTGTCTCAGCCTTTGGTAATGATACGTGTTTTGTTTTATTTATATCGTTTTATTCCTAATTATTGTTTTTACATATTTTTTTGCGTCTTTTCACTTACTGTCAGATCCTTTTGCATAATCTTGATTTGGGATGTTTTTTATTTATGCTGTTCTACTGTTTTTATTATGCTCACTTTGGATTTTTCTTTTATCTGGTTTTACTTTTTTCTATCTATCTATCTATATAAATAAAGTTATTATTATTATTATTATTATTATAGTGAAGGCTGTTGCTGGGCTTAACAAGCTGATGCTGACAGACTCTGACATCAACATGTTTCCTGAGAGGAAAGAAACGCAAACATCCTCCTCCAACTGAACTAAACAAATCATCCACGTCACATTTCTAATGATGCATCATTTCTGAATGCATCCGCCTGCATACTGTATGGGATTCTCTGCTTTTCTGTCATTTGTCAGCTGTAATGATCCCTCCATAGTAGTTATAGAAGAGAGCGCGAGCTGGGTTTGAGACAGTGCAGACATAACATGATTCAGCTCAGCTCACGCATCCTAAACAAAACATAACCACTGGCTCTGTGAGAGCCCAGCATGATAATACATAGCTGAAGAGTAAGGAATGTGTTATATGAATTATCATTCTGACACAGCGAGTGATAATAAAACTGCAACACCTCATAGACTTGACACTTAGTGATAGAGTTCAACAAGTCCCACCTCAGTACATGGTATCTACAAATCTCAGTACTCTGAATGTGACTGTTGTATGATTATGACCCAAGACGACATGAATATTCAAAATCACACAAATCACAAATTCAAAATAGTAGTAAGGTAAAATGAACTAAATATCCAGCCATGGAACATAACCTTACATAAGAGTATGTCATGTAGTTGACGTCACATGTCCAGTTAATGATGGTGAGTTTTTTTAACTTGGCCTCCACTGCAGGCTGATAAACCACTGAACAGACTTCTCGTCAGCCCGAGTGAGCCAACTGCCTTCATGTTAACTCCCAACAGAACACACACACACACACACACACACACACATGCATATTACACATTGACTCCATTATTAATTGCTTTGTACTGTGATATGTTGCTTGGCTGCAACCCAGGCTTTCATTGTCAGTTATTTTACATTTTTTTTCCTTCTTTCTCTTTGTCTTTCTGTGTGTGTGTGTGTGTGTGTGTGTGTGTGAGAGAGAGAGAGAGAGAGCAGCAGAGCGAGAGAGCCTATTAAAAAAGGCGTGGAAGTTGATCTTGAGAATGAGGGAGGGTCAATATTTGTTTAGGAAATAGACCTTCATGTAGAGCACAGTAACTGTAGCATCTGTGACGACAGTCTTTCTGAACATTAGCATACCCCTACTCTGTCAAGAAAATTAACTCGTAGTTAAACTTTTGCCCTTTTGTCTTTAAACAGTCTGATGTAATACATTTGTAATTACCTAAAAGGTATTTCAGGGTGGATGGTTAATGTGCACTGTTTGGCAGAGAGTATGAAAACATTGCGAAAGCTGCCCAGGCTGGACACACACCAAGAAGCATCAAACCCAGGATGTTGTAGACACATAGTGTGGTAGCCAAATATTTCATTGTTGGCATCAGTGTTACATATTTAACTTCTGTTATACTTTCAGGACTGGTTTAAGTCGCCCTCTCTTCTTGGAGATAAATGAACCTTGTTGACAAATTCATTGTTAAAAGTTTGATTCCTTGCATATCCTTGGTTCATTACCTATTTATCTATAGGTAATGATAATATAGATAGATTAGTTACAGACTCTTTGCTCCACGTCCATTGGTAGTTACTGTGAGATAACTGACCCCTCCTTGTGTTTGTAGGACCTGGTGGCTCTGTGAGGGCGGAGGGATGTTTGACACGCTGTACGAGTGGTTCTGGTGGGACAGAATCTGGCTGCCAGTGAACCTGACATGGGCTGACCTGGAGGACAGGGAGGGCCGGGTCTACGCCAAAGCCTCACATCTCTATGTCGCTGTCCCCTACGCCTTCCTCTTCTTACTCATCAGATACATGTTTGAAAGGTGAGGGCCCCACTCTGTACACCTGCTCCCCCGTGTGGTTACACAGTACCAACAGAACACCTGTCAGTGCAGGTTTTAATGTTGTGGCTGATCGGTGTACATCGCAAGTGTGTGCATCTAAAGCCTGAAATATCTTATCCCTCTGTTTGGGATCGCTAAAAACTAACATTACCCAAGTGTTTGGGACATATTTAAATACTTTTTTAAACATTTAAACATCTACATTTTTTAAAACTGATGTACACATAATAAACGGCATAATAAACTATATTTTCATGAGCTGTTTTTAAGGATTTAGTAAGAAATAAATGAGAGACAGACTAATACATTTTTGGTTATGGTCTTTTCTTAAAATTTGTTGATGAAAAGAAAAATAAAGACTATTGGAGCCATATCCCTTAATACACACACGGCCACCATTGATCTGTATTTGCATATACATTTTATAGGAAACATAATGTCACCAGGATTACTTGTTTAACAAGGAAACGTGTATACTGAATGTATCCACAAAATTTTCACTATAGACATATTTAATTTGTTCCCAACTTTTTTTTTTTTTTAAATTTTGACCATAGCAGCTACAACAGGGTTCAGGTTTTCATGGATCTGTGAAGGCACCTCAGAGAACCTGGTTCAGGTTAGGGAGAGATGGTATTTGTCTTTGTTAAATATTTCAAAAGTCAACATTGACTTCAAGCAGGAGAGAACATGTTTACGTTTTCAATATTTTAACATACTACACTTTCCTCACTTTAAAGTGACTCTGTGTAATCACTGATAAACGTCAGCCATTCTGACCACAAGTGACAATTACAGGACGATGGCCAGTTCTCACAATTAAGATTCTTGGTAAAGACAGTTACACATCTGTATCTGTCTAAAGTTTAACACATCACCACGAGCTAGTGGTCATACCTTAATGCTGTAGCAGCAAAACCGAGTGTTCTGGATTGGGTAATGGTGTGTTTTATTTCTTATTTTAAAATGTCATATAGTCTCACTTTAACCCTGAACTTTCGTATTGTGAATCTAGTTACATGTGGGGCACAAGACATGAACACTCAACCATTGACTCTGATTTACTGTATGTGTGGATGTCACATTTCTGGATTGGTAAAAAAAAAAAAAAAAATTGCTAGTAAAACATATCCCTGGAAGCAATTGTACTTTGTCCCAAATTTATTTGGGAAAGCAAATTAGTGTGTAAACATATGTTTAGGGGACAGGGACGGTTTAGTGGAGCAATACAATAGACATGCAGTTTTGCAAAAGACTGGAGGCTGAAGGAAACAGCTATCCTGAAAAGGCTCTACCCATAGGCCTAATTTAATTACAGAAAAAAAAGTGTATTTCCCCAAAACAATTGTTCTGTCAAGAAAATCTGTATATATGAATGATACAGTATATTAGGGATATAGCATTTTTAGTTGGGAGCTATGTAGGCTACAGAAATGAACAGTCCTCCTAGAAATCATGTATATTTTACATGTGAACACAGGTAGTTATTTTTGAATGAGGCACTGGTTTCCACTTGCTTCTGTATGGTATAAATTAATTATTAGACTCTTAATAAAATTGCTTATGTAATCCACTCTGAATTAATTATTGATAAAGATGATCTTTGCCAAGTAATTCATCTTAAGTGCATAATGATTTAAAAATGCACACTGGATTATTTCATAATAAAGCCATGGACGCCTGGAATGGCAGAAAAAATATTAGAGATTCTAAAAGTCATGAGCGTGATTTCACTAATTGTGTACAAGTACTGGAATTTGTGCTAGATCAGCTAAAACCTACAAACCACTGTAGTAGTCCTACACTTTAAACCCCAGTATACATCATTCTTAATATTACAACTACTACTAGTAGTAATAATAATTATAGTGATAATACTGATGATAATAAAAATAAAGGCCTATTTTTTTATTTATTTATTGATCATGCTTTATGCAAATAAAGATGTGTTAAGTATCATGTATGTGTCTGTGTGTCTCTACTGACACTGACACTGTTAGAAGTGACCCCTGTGTTTGTACTGTGTTCCAGGTGGATAGCTACACCCCTAGCAGGCTCTGTTGGGATCAGGCAGAGAGTCCATTTGAAGGCAGAGGACAAGCCCATCCTGGAGCTCTACTACACTACTCAGTGTAGAAATCCTGCTCAGGTAAACAGTCAGCAGTCAAGTCCCACTCAGATGTCCCTTCTGTGACGAATGTGACAGTTTAAATATCAATGAAAACACAAAAGCTTATCTGACCGGTAAACAAAATGCAAGTTGTTTTATTACCTGGCTCTTATTTTCATAGCTTTCCCAGCAGTATGATAACATCACATAATATATAGTCAGCTTTATTGCTGACAGCTGCACACTTGTCATCTGTGCTAGACACAGTTTTACCAAACTGATGCCAGGCGAACTAACCGAGCCATCAGTTCTCTGTTGTGGAGCCCTATGTATTACAGTTACTTATTGGTTCAAGCTTCAGCTCAGATCACAACACAATGCATATTTTGGGCACATTGTCTTCGGGTTTCCATCTGGAGCTTGTGTGATTGAACTGTAATGAAAATGTTATCACAAACCATGAACATTAAAGGTATGGAAGACTTTAATGGTTTCAAGGAGCTGAAGCTGGCCTGGTTTAATATTACTGTGTTCTCCTGTTTTAAGGTCAAATATGGTGTCCCACAAGGATCAGTTCTTGGCCCACTTGTAGTTTGTCTTCATGCAGCCTCCTCATCACAAAATTCTACAAAATAAATGATGAATGATTATTCTGACAAACAACTATCATGCTATAACAGCAAATGAGTCCTCTTGACTTTTGAAACAGGAGTCATAAGACTCATAAATCCATTGCTGGGTGTGAAAAAACTTAAACTGAATGCCAAGAAGGCCAGATTTCTGCATATTGATCCAGCCAGACATTAAACAGTTTTCAACATTTACCTCGATGGCTGCACAATTTTTCAGCTGCTTAAAAAGAATGTAATCTGCTTTTTGTCATTTTTGTTACATAGCTTATATCTGTCACATTTTAACTTATACAATGCTGAAACCCTTGTACATGTTTTATAACATCCAGAATCAAGTACAGCAATGTGCTTTTCTCTGGCCTATCCACAACAGCAACAAGAGCTCTTAATCTGGTCCAAAACACTGCAGCTCAGTTCTTACTAGATCTTAAAAGGCGGAGGATACCTTATCAGTACTGTCTTTGCAGTGGTTACCAATATGAATCCAGAATGATTGGTATGAAAATAAAAATCCTACTAAGTAAGCTTTACCAGGATTGGCCAAACTCCTTCCTCCAACACCTACAATCTTATTTCTGAATGTAATCCATTATGTACTTTACACTATCTTGGTGCTGGTTATTTAACTATCCCTTGATTTCACAAAAAAAATATTCTGGGGATAGAATCCCAATACTTAATACCTCAACAGCCACATCACAGCACTTTATTTTTTAGAATCAATGTCTTGGTTGAACTAGTTAATTTGCAAACCTCACTGTTGACAACACTCATTGTTTCAGACAACCACCAGTCTATTTCTCAGTGTAAGAAAGCACTAATGGTTTGCACACATGTTCATATGTGTGTATATGTTCGTTTCCAGGCCAACATTGATGGGCTGTCTAAGAAAACCAGTTTGTCAGCGAGACAAGTTGAGCGCTGGTTCAGAAGAAGACGCAGTCAGGACCGTCCTGGAGTCCTGAAGAAGTTCAGAGAGGCCAGGTCAGTGTGTGTGTGTGTGTGTGTGTTCATTATGATAATAATAATGCATCACCTCCAAAAGCCACAGTCTATATATGTCTGTACTTCCTGCAGTTGGAGGTTTGTCTTCTACCTGGCGGCGTTCATCGGAGGAATAGCAGCTCTGTATGATGTGAGTATCTTACATGAAATATAGAGGCAGCTGTGGTTAAACTGTAGTAGTTAAGCAGCATTGTGGGTGTAGCTATACATCTTTCATAAAAGCTTTACTCTTCACTACTCTCCCTCTTTTACTGAGCAGGATTACAATGTACATTTCAAACAAACCGTATTAATATAATAACATTTTTACTCTGTGTTTCTACAGAAAGAATGGTTCTATGACACCCGGGAAGTATGGACAGATTTTCCAAAGCAGGTTTGTATACTTTTATTTTATACAGTAATCATCATAGTAACATCAGAAATATGCTTAACCCTTTTGTCATACATTTGACCTTTGACCTTGGAGTCCTGGCATAAAATCCCATCAATATGTGCCACCTAAAAGTTTTGCTGTTTTGCAGTTTTGAAGTGTGTCATGGAGATTCTTCCGTTATGTTTGAGATTTGCTCGTTCCCAGAGGAATCAAAGACTTAGTGTGATGAATCAAATCTATTTTAATTCATGCTGCATAGAGAGAAGGACATGGCAGCTCTGTTGGCTGTTCTCTTCAGAAAGCCTGCTTTTATACCGGCATGCAAACAGGGTCAAGGGAACACTTCATGCTGGATCAGTTACAGTTCCACACCAGAGAACATTGGCTCAAACTGGTGGCTATATACTCACATAATCATCTTTAACCTCCTCGTTTGGCAGTCTCAAAAAAACAGACGCAGAAAAAAACTCTACTGAAATACAACACAAACATAAACACATCAGTACACAGTTTATCAGATCTAATATGTTTGTTTCCCACAAGCGGTGAACTGAGTAAATGAATATACAAACACACTGTCACAATAATGCCACAATAAGAACTACATCAAGCAGCAGCTGCACCACTCCATCTACCAAAGCACAAGTTAGGAGCCAGAACTGACTGCAGGAGCGTCATTACTGTTCTGAGCCACTGCAAAATGTCATGTCATGGTCATGACAGAGGTTTAGTACAGTACTGACATCTGTCTTGCTTTATATGCTTTTAAACAGTAAGAGTGACAAAGATCTAAACTCAGATGGGGAGGGGGATACATACAGTACATACCAGCTCCCATAATTACTTTCACACTTCCCCCCAGATGCATCTCTCCGTCCCTCTTAAAAGCATTTATTCTGTTTTTTTACTTTAATTTACTTATTTTACCATTCTGTTTGTGAATTCATTATATGATAAACCAGGTTATGATTAGTCTTATAATTTGTAGAAATGATTTATTTCCCCAAATGTTTTAGGGAAAGTGAAAATTAGGTATAAATCTATCTCACATCAAACATTAGCTTCAGCTCAGTCAGAATATGGTTATTTTGTCCAAACATACAGTTAACACACGTCTACTATTTTAACGAGATCATGAATCGGAAAACAAATCTGGAATCTGGGAGTAGTTAAAGTAGTAGAAAAACATGTGACTTGGTTCTGTTATTTATAGTGGTATAATATAAATCATTGTCATTCAGGTCAAAGGCTTCTGTGAAAGCAGGTCTTGTGTATCTGGTCTTGTGAATCCCTCCCTGCTCCTCCACGATCAAATAAGGGAACTGGGATGTACTCAGTTTCTGTTCCAGGACGGTCTTTTACATCAGCTGTGAATGGTTCCTGGTCACCTGAATGTCCTCATAGTGACATTCACCAACATCTACTGTGATATTACTGTATAAAGCCTTAATGCTCCATTATGACACATACAATACAAAAAAACTAATATCCTTCACCCTTTTGACTAGCAATAAATCTGACAGGCATCTACTAGATCCAGTTTTCAGCTGTCAGAGTTGTTACACCCCAGGGACAGTTCATTCATTTTCATTTCAGTGCGCTACATCATTAAAATGATCACATTACACTTAAGTTCAAGTATTAGATTAAATTTGTTCAATAACAAAAACACAAAGGGGGCGCCCCGGTGGTTCACCTGGTGGAGCGTGTACCATTAAGACTTGGTTCTGACCACAGCAGCCGGGTTCAGGTCCCACCTGTGGCCCTTTGCTGTGTGTCAATAACTAAACAGAAATAGAATAAAAACACACAAAGAAATGTGGGATCACAAACCAACCATACAACTGTTGCTAACCGAACGTCCACGTGCTACAATATGAAAGGCAGAGAAATGTCATTTCCTTCAGTTGCAGCTTCAGCGTCTTTTGTTTTGCGTTTCTTATTTTTCCTTCATGCTTTTCCGTTTTTCTTAGATTTTTGTGACAAATAAAGCAAACATTCAGTGTATTTCTTTTATAATGCAGTCAAACAGTAAAGTAGTGAAACCCTCACATTTAGAAACAGTGTCCTCGGGTCATTTACTATAACTATGATGTATGTACCTTGTACCTCTCATGAGGACTTATAATGAAATGACATTTACATCTTCAGAATTACAGCTGTGTTGTTTTTGTCAGTATAGTAATATAAATCTGCTTTGGGCCTATATACATCGGCTGTAGTTGTATTTAAAAGGAACCTTCATTACAAACACTATGATGTCATGCAGTATACATGATCCCATGGCTTCATTATCAGGTTGAACTTGCCTTTGAAAACTGGAGCAGAGTGGGAGGAGGCGTCTGATGAACAACAGCCTCTTCTACAGTTCCTTCCCTCCAGCTACAGAGCTCAGCACAAAGAGCACAGCCTTCAGGGACAAACCCCTCTGTCTGTGTGACTGAGCTTCACTGTAGCTTCATGTTACATGTTGTCCATCTCTGTCTGACTGTCTCTGTTCCTGTGTCTCTCTGTGTCTGCAGTCCATGCTGGAGTCTCAGTACTGGTATTACATCTTGGAGATGAGCTTCTATGGCTCTCTTCTCTTCAGCATTACCTTTGATGTCAAGAGGAAGGTGAGTAGAAGTTGTCAGAGCCCAAACTTCAACTTGGTTAAATCTCTAAACTCTCCAGACGTATATATTCCCTGCTGACTTTTGCTTGTCTTTGCTTTCATTCTCATAGTTGGAGTAAAGTTTTGAAACAGAATCTTCACATATGAAAAATGTTTCAGTGTTACTCAAAATCAACTGTCATTATACAGTGCAAAATAAGTTAGAAAGACATGTAAAGCTTATGGTATATAATGTAACATTTAACCTTGTGATATATGATAAATGAGAGGCTGCTCCTTCCAATAATTTGACAAAAAGTGTTCTATGTAAGGAAAATCAGAGAGAGAGAGAGAGAGAGAGATTTTTTGTGGTCTGCTTGTAATAGATATTACTCCTACTGAAACTGCACTGTCAGTAGCAGCAGTGCAGTTTCATTATCCTCTCGTTTGGCCTGTTGTCAGACTTTGACACAGTGTACTACCAAATCCTTCTTTCCATCATATACAATCTCGGGTACAGTGTTTGAGTCCCATGATCAATCACAGTGGCACGGTAAGCAACAGAGTCCAAATGTCACTTTCTCAAGGACTGATGCTCGGTCCCCTTCTCGTCTCAGTATACACTACACCCCCTCCCTCGGTCTGAGCATCAACTCTCATGGTGTTTCTTATCCAGCTCCATGTCCCTTCCTGCCAGACCGGACTGTCTCAGCACAGATCTCAGTCCGTCTCAGGGACATATCAAAATGGATGATCGAACACCACCTTTAATTCAGTCTCTCCCACCCGGTCCTGTTGTTCATCACAGCAGTACAAAGAAAGCTTTCAAGAAATTCTGGCATCTAGAATCACGACCAACTAACTTTCATCTGTCACTCACACTCTAGAACATTGAGCAAGTGTAAACCACATCTCTCTGAGTCCTTAATGTTGGATTGGTTGTGGAAAAAAAGTAGCAAACAAAAAAAGACGAAAAACATCACAGACAATAAAGTCCAGATACTGTAGCATCCCAGGAGCAGCCATTCACTATGATCTGCACCTGAACAGGCAGGGAATCTCAAACTCTTCTCCTGAGAGCTACCTAACCCAGTTCAGTCAACAAAATCCCTCCGTCTTCAGAAATCACTTGAAGACCTATTTCTTCTGAGAACAATTACTCACCTAATCTGCTGCCTCTCTCTCAGTCTCTCCCTCATCTTTTTCCAAAAACCATAAAATTGTTACTTCTTGCACCTGCAGCCTTGTGGCACTTGTGTGAAGTGGAACATGGAAGTGAGTGTTGAGGCACTGATTTTCAAAAGCCTCTCACTGATCTGGGATGTTTTGGATTGTACCTCAATTGTATGTTGCTTTGGACAAAAGTGTCTGCCAAATGAATAAATATACTTGCTAGTAACAGTTTGGGGTTGTCCTGACAGACTAGTGGGTAAGACTTAAACTAGTCAAACCGTCACAAAGCCAAGGACCTTTGACCTTTCCTCTAGCACCACCCTCAGGACAAACAGCTTTTGACCCACTGATGGTAAAACCATTAGGTAATAGTGGATCACCAGTATGATTTTTGTAACTAGCGCAAGTTGTAGCCACTAAGTGGTGCTAGTGAGACTTCAGTTTAGCAATGTGTTAAAGATTACATGTGTTCTCCAGGTTAACTGAGTGATGTGGTTTTATTTTTTTTTCCTCCCTCAGGATTTTAAGGAGCAGATCGTCCACCACTTGGCCACGCTAGTCCTCTTATCATTTTCCTGGTGTGTCAACTACATCCGTATTGGGACGCTGGTCATGCTCATCCATGACGCCTCTGATGTTTTACTGGAGGTCAGTCCGCCACGCAGGTTAATACTGTAGGAACCTGCAAAACCCCCGATGATATTCTGTGCCAACTTTTTAAACAATTTTTCATTGTACAAAATTGGTGTTCGAAAACTACAGTGCGACTGTAGAAACTGATATCACTTTATTCACTGTCAGGCTTCAGAAAAGGCATGTCAGGTGTTAAAGGCAGGTGAACTGTGATATCAGTGATGGGCCATTGTACTTGAGATACATGAACAGGTTGATTAAACCTGTGTTAATTTATAGCATCTGAACACATATACAGCTGGGAGCAACCACTTTCCTCATGATTTAGGGGAATCACCTCTTCAGTTTCTTTCACACAACTTTTACTTCAGCCTTTCTCACTTCAAACATGATCATTATCATCACTGTTTTCATTTTTGTTGTTGTTTCTTTGTGGTAATAATAGTAATTCAAATGTATAACAGTATGATGTCTGCCAAATGTAGCCCTATATAATGAAATGTGTATTAAATAATATGATAAAGACTTACTGTGCCTCTATGTAACCGTGGAGGCACATCTACACAGCCATGTGAGGACCCATAAGACCACAACGTATGTCATTTTGGCCTCTATGTTAAAAGCGAGTAGATGATGGCAACAGTAGGCAAACATACACCAAAAGGGCTCGCCCCTGTGCTACAAGTCAATAGCACTGAAGCTTTACTAAACATGTTTACATACACCACACCCATCCACCACCCTGATCTCCACACCCTTACTCTCCGCTTGGCCACACAGCACCGACACTGAGTGTTGGCATTGAATGAATTGTGTTAATTCCAGTTGATACCTGGCTGGTTTAGATATGATGATACCATTAAGGGGTTTATACTTACAGGTGGGTATGATGATATACTACAGGAAATGAGCTGTACTTCAGTTCAAACCAGCTCTGTGTCTTTGAATGTGGTTGATTAACAGTTCAACTCCTTTTTTTCTTTTAGTCTGCCAAACTGTTCAACTACGCCAAATGGGAGAAAACCTGCCAAACTCTTTTTGTTCTATTTGCCATAGTATTTATGGTAACAAGACTGGTCATCTTTCCATTCTGGTAAGCTGATGAATGAGGCGTGTGTGTGTGTGTGTGTGTGTGTGTGTGTGTGTGTAAAAGCTTTATAGTAGGATGTTTAAGGTTCTTTTCTTTGTTCTCATAGATTTGGACATTTAAACTAAGTCTAACTGAATGTATTCATGTCGCTGATCACACTGAAGATGCCACATTACACTATTTTGTACATCACTTGACTCATCATCAATCAATCATCATTACTTTATAATTCACTAAACTCTTAGTTGGACTGAATCATTTTTAGCTGTTTTTATGAACAGGGAAATGAATTTGAAGTTAAAGTACCACTGGGTTTGATTATATTTACAACCGCAGTTGAAGTGGAATAACAATAAATGTAATCCACAAACATATTAGGTTGTTTGTACAGATACTGTAGTGACTGTTACTGGAGTCACTGGCAGAAATGATAATGTTTATTCTGGGTCTTGTGAAATGCTGGAAACACAATGCAGCTTCACTCGAACGTTGTTCATCACAGCGTGATTTTTATGAGGGTCCCTGCTACTGAGCTTTATTGCTACCTTACTGGTGGCATTTCAAAATACAATGTAGTAAAAAACAGTTGTGGGTTTATTAGGTCTGCCTATAGCCAGAAGAAATACAATGTGATCCAACAGGCCTGTAACAGAGCCTGCCTTCATGGAGGTTATAATGTTCAGTTTGTGTTGAAACTGTTTAAGAGAGGTATTGAATCAGCTTAATGGTCATTTTACAGGCTACAGTTTGTGTTGATGGTGAATTATATTGTGTTATACTGAGAAATGTTTCCAACCTTTGTCTGTCTTTAATAAATGGAATCGACAGATTATTAAGTAGAGATGCACCGATCGATCAGCTGGTGATCAGATGGGCCTGTTTTCAATGTGATTGGCTTGCAACATCTGTCATTATAACAAAATACAACGTCATTAATGAAATACAAGAAAACACACGTGGTTTAATTACACAGGACACAGGGGAGCAGAGGTTTTAATTTGTTCTGCCTGTGTTTCAGGCTGATCCACTGTACCTGGGTCTACCCCGTCCAGCACTACCCCGCCTTCTTTGGCTACTACTTCTTCAACGTGATGCTGGTGGTTCTCCTCTGTCTGCACATATTCTGGGCCTACCTCATTCTGCGCATGATCAGGAAATTCATGTTTGGCACTGTAAGTCTGCTCAGTCATTATAATCTATCATCTTTCAGTGGTTCCCAACCTTTCCTGCCTCATGGCCCACTTGAAAATCTCAAAAATACTGACAGCCCTCATCTCACCTCAAAGCAATATGGAGGCCAAACAATGCATTCACTTTTTATTTTAATGATATCAATCAATCATTCAGGACTGAACTGAAAGCAGGGGAAACTTAATTTCGCAACAAAATGAAAGTTTCTATCATTAGCTGGTCACAGTGATTGGCCTCACTGTAATAAGCCAATGATAAAAACAATTTATATATATATATATATATATTTTTTTAATGACATCTTTTCACCAAAATTGTACTGTTTTGCAAATGATTTGTTGGCCCACTTTGAGAGATCATAAGACATAATTTCAGTTTGGCAGAATGTAGACCATGAACATAAACCCTTGGGCATGACATGAACATGAACTAGTTCTTTTTTTGGGATTGTAAACTTTCTGAACTTCAGTATCAACGTGAACTAGTTCATTTTAATCTGTGCAGACTGCTTTGAGCAACTGTAGTTCTTGTCAAGTGTGAACTTGCACAACACTGGTGATGTCACCATGTTCCCATATTTCCCCCAACTAACTTAGTGAGTACAATGTTGCCACAACTGATAGAAATAATGGACAACTCTACAGAAATAATACCCAAGTTGTAATAAAAAAACAAATATTCTTTAAATCTGTTCACTCATTTGAAGCTATCACAACATCTGTTCCCTTTACAATCTGACTCGACTACGCTGAACAAGATTTTTTCTATACACACACAAAAGGCGTCTTTCTCTCAAACGTTGTTCACAAATGTGTTTAAATCTGTGTCAGTGAGCATGTCTCCTTTAAGATCATCCCTCCACCTGACAGGTGTGGCGTATCAAGCTGCTGATTACACAGCATGATTACTGCACAGGTATGCCTCAGGCTGGTCACAATAATAGGCTCTACTCTGAAGTGTGCAGGTTTATCACACAACACAATCCCACACATGTCCCACGTTTTGAGGGAGCGTGCAGTTGGCCTGTCGTATGTCCACCAGATCAGTTGCCTGCGAAACGAATGATCATTTTACCGCCATAAGACACCTCCAATGTCATTTCCAAGAATTTGGCAGTACATCCAACCAGCCTCACAACTGCAGGACCACATGTAAACATTCATCCACCGCCATCACCTCATGATGTACACAATTCCCAGAAGCTGAAGAAATCCCAGTTCTTGCATGTCCTTCATACTCACCAGACATGTCACCCACTCAGCAGGTTTGAGATGCTCTGGATCTGCGTGTACGACAGCGTGTTCCAGCTCCTGCCAATAACCAGAAATATCACACAGGCCACGATCAATAACCTGGTCATCTCTGTGTCGGGCTAATGGTGGTCACACCATTTGCCTCATTGCATTGCATTGCATTGATTACTGCACAGGTGTGCTTTGGGCTGGTGCAGTGTAATCAGCATCTTGATATATTACACACCTGTCAGGTGGATGATGACCTCGCTCATTAACAGATTTAAACACATTTGTGAACAAAGGTTGAGAGAAAGACACTTTTATTTGAACTTGTGAAAAACAGGAGCAAAAACAAAAGTACAGTAAACAATGGTGTGACCATTACAGCAAGATAACCTGCCAGTTGTATGTTCAGTCGACTGTCCCAGCACTGATAGTCTGTTGCTCTGTTTGGAACTGTTCACTTAGCAACCAGGAGCAAATAATACACACTCACTGTGGGACTGTGACACATTTCGGACTAAGAGTTTCTACTAACACCTAATTATTTCTGACTTAGTGTGAATAAATATGTTTGCGATAGAACAACACATCAGAGAACATTGTGAGTGGAAAAGCCGTGAACAAAAAGCAGTAAATAAAAACTTTGATTGTTTCATCTGACAAGAACCCAGAGCTCCAGCTCATTGTCCTCTGCTGCAGCTCAGGTTCCAAATCTGCTTTCAGGGGGACGTTTTGTTTTCTTTGCCTTCGGCTGCTGGCTCCACCAGCTGATTGTTGGATTTGCTCTACACCCTCTCTCTCTCTCTCTCTTCCTCTGTGTTCCACTTTTTTTCCACCCCTCCCCTCATATCTACTTTCTTTTCTCTACATCTCTTATGTCACAGTTGACCAGAGATGAGAGAAGTGACAATGAAGAGGAAGAAGAGGAAGAGAACAGCACAACAGAAGATGAAGGTGCAGAACAGGACAAGCTCAGCAATGGAGTGGCAGCAAATGAGAAGGAGGAGAAGAACGGCTGCTTTGGATGCTTATCTCCACCAGAGAACATCTGCCGGTCAAAGACAGTGTACTGACTCATGCTCAGTTTGTTCAGTGGAGCTGAAGACATGAGAAACAGAACAGTGCTAAACACATTTCATCAAATATGGACTGAAAAATAACAAAAAAACATAATTTATTCCTTCAGATGCTGGAACCAAACCCAAATAAACTTTGCTGTTCTCACCGCACACATAGAGGGATGAGATGTTATTGGCTCTCTGTTCCTCCACAGTGTCAGCGGCAGCACTTTACTCCACAGCCCAGCAGGTCAATTGAACCAAACAAGCAAACGAAATACAAACCCCACATCTAATTTGTGGCACAGAGTTGGTGTGCTGTGGAAGCTGCTTCGCCTCACTGTTTCATCCATCAAGACCCGCTGGCTTTTATAGTAACCCTCTGTCGGCCTGCACCGTCACAGGGAGATGAATGGGACCTAGAAGCTGGGTGCCCCCTGCTACCCTCTGTGTATATACCCTGTGGCAACACTAATAAAAATCCAGCCTTGGAATAGAGGCTTTCTCAACAGTATGTCATGGGGCTTTTATCATAAGGACAATAGTTTGGTTTTTTTTTTTAAATATTTTTTTATCAGTCTTTAATGGAGAGGTGTTCAGTTCATGTACAAATGAATCTCTCAACAAAATCTTTAAACTGTACTGACACAGAATCACCAAATCAACACATGATACATCAGTGGTGAATCACAATACATTACTCATTAAAAGCTCATTGAAATAATGAAAAATTTGAATCAGCAAAGTGATTTGTGATTTCCACCGTAACTTTAACACCATTTCCCATAAGTCCTAGACCTATGCAGATTTAGTGTCACGGCTAGAAAGAGAAACTGACAAAAAACTGGAAAAATTGAATTCAGAAGAGAACTTTGATGACTTTTATGATTAGCCCATCGCCAAAACCAAATTGGGATAACACAGAAACCCATATTGCCACATGTGATTTTCACGTGAGCTTTACTTTTTTCTGTTTTAAAGGAGTTAATGGTAAGTTTTACTACAGCTGTTTATTTATCGTT
The DNA here is from genome assembly GCF_021018895.1 of Seriola aureovittata. Taxonomy (NCBI): domain Eukaryota; kingdom Metazoa; phylum Chordata; class Actinopteri; order Carangiformes; family Carangidae; genus Seriola; species Seriola aureovittata. Next base: position 31,405,615 of record NC_079364.1, read on the forward strand.
CCAGAAGAAACATTGCAACAAGCATCAAAAATTCATTTCTTTACTTGCCAACAGCTGTCTGCAGCTGTGGAAAGCAACCCCTTTTGTTTTGCATCATTTCTATCACTTCTTTCCCTCTAATTCAAGCATGCTAACCAGCTAGCCACTGCCCGATTGGCTCCTCTCGACTCTTTCCAATACAGAGTCACTGTAGCGTCCAATCTGCCTTGAAGAAGTAGCTGCTCAGAGGACCTGTTATAACCTCTTGTACTGTAAACGCAACAATGGCTGAAGCTCTGTCCAAGACTGGTAAGTAAACAGCTGTTAATGCTAATGTTGCTTATGTAGCACTAGCAAAACTTACAAAGATCTCCTTTAAAGAAATGCTAAATGAATGATTGCAGTGAGTTACAGAAGGCAGTGCACATCTTACAGACTACAGGCTATCATGTTAGTCTGTCAATCTGTGGTGTAGACTGTGAACAGGAGTCTGGGGCAATGCCTCCCTACAGGCAACAAAAGTTCAGTTAAATCTGTATTATCTTTAGGTTGAAGAGTAGGTATTTGATCTCATGTGTAATTAAAAACAGGTGAGACTACACTGAAAACTCAGGCCCCAAAGTACAACTTCATTGCAACAAAAGGAGGTCCACCCGTGATTTCCAACTGAGGCTCATTGCATGAACATGCTTATAAAATAACCAGCAAACACCATCTTTAGTTTTGGCCAAGCATGGCTCCACAAGGTGAGGAACTGCCTTAACAAGAAACTAGATTGTGAGACTTCATGAAGATGACAGGGTACCAGAGCATCAGTAGAGTGCTGAAAATAAATGAATAAATAAGCCAAAACACAGTCACACACATGGTTAAAAAGTATAAGAGCTGTACTTCCAATTACAGAAGGCGCAGTGACTGTCCTTGAAAAATGGATGCATGCACAATTCGCTATTTACACACGGATTAGTGCTTCTGACTTGGTACAAGGTTATCTGTGGAAATTGGTGATTCAATGACTGATCAGACAGAGAAAGACGAACATGAAAAGAAGCCTGATGAATACTGGCAGCACCTTCTTTGGGTCAGATGGGATCCACCATGTTTGGTGTGGACCATGCAAGGACTACCACAGTGACTGCACATTGGAGACTGTGAAATATGGAGGTGGGATTTTACTGATATGGGGTGTAGGCAAGATGACACTATGACTGCAAGTTTGTTTACCCAAATACTGAATGAAAATATGACAGTCTGAAGAAACTTGACAGGAGAGCAGTTTTCCAACAAGGCAATGATCCCAAACACACTGTAAAGATCATGTTTTTAAAGAAGACCAAAAGTGAAACCTGCGTCCTGGCAGGTATGTCCTCTGACTAAAATGCAGTAGAACACCTTTGGAGTATTTTAAAGTGGAAGGTAGAGCAACAAAGAGCAGCTGAAAAGAATAATCTGTGAAGAACAGAACATTTTTATATTACATTCTTCTTGTATTTGTATCTGTAATTCCACTGTTGCCCACAAGATGGTGCTCATCACCCTGGGGTCAGACCATGAAGCGGCATCAGACTGCCAAACACATGTGCAACAGGAAAATGGAAACAATTTCTGTCAGGATTAAATATTAATGCCTCCTTTACGACTGAGTGTGATTAGTAAGTCAGCATTTCATGGAAATTGCTTTGGTCAAATGTTCTATACATCTGCAGGCAGATGACAACCACTAGAGAAAAGACCCCCGCAGTTTTAAATCTTAAAACGAACCTAGACATTTTATAATTATGATTATACCTATAGGTAAACTATGCATGTAATAAGGGAATTCAATGGGCTATGAATACATACAATATGAATGATTTACTTACCTATGTACTTTCAGTCCCTAGTTTGGGTTAAACTCTGAAAACACTGGATTGTACATTTTTCATGATGCATCCAATAGTATTGTTTGTTAGACTCTTCCTGACTAGTAAAGACCCTTATCTTGCAAACTTCACATTTTAACGCAGGTTTCCTGTTATAAATGTAGTCTCTCTCTGTAACTCCTCCAGAGCAACTGAAAGCATTATACAATGGTTATCACAGGTTCTGTAGTACTAATCTTGATTAGTAAACCAATCTTTATATGAAATCTGTTCCAATTAAAACAGTCATTTTGGGTTTGTTTAAATTCCCAGACCCCTCTAAAAGGAAAAGTTTAAGCAGTTTAAGGGCTCTAATGTACATTCAGTTTTGAGTCTATAGAACATTAACATTTGTACAAAATTAGCCTATTCTTTGCTCTGTCACTGGTGCTTTTAAATGAGAGTACATATTTTATTTTTTTCTCTTGTACCATATTTGTTCCTTTCCACAGTCCTACTTTTAACACTGGTTTTCCTGCTCCTCTGTTTTTGTGTGTAACTTTTTTTTTGCTGATTTTTTTGTCTATGTAAACCTCTGAAAACTTTTAACACTGCTGTATAAATAAAATGTACCAGACACCCCCATTTTTGTGTACTAGCTCGAAAATAATGTGCCAAAAATAAAAAGGTTACTGTTCTTCAACCCTTTTGATTACAGTCATAACCTTGGTCTCATTTAAAAGGTAACTTTAATTTTATGAGCAGAGAGTCAGAATGAGTATAAGAGATACTAAACCAATTTTACAGAGGCATAGACATGATAGAAACATAAGTATTTGTTTTCTCTTCGTCTTTCCTAGTTTTGGGCCATAAAAAACAGAATATAAGGCCTGTAGTTGTATCTTTTGTGTCAACAGCTGTTGCAGTGATGTGGGGATACTAAAATGCTCTGCACAGATGAAATCAGGAGACTTAGAGCTTTTGAACAATTTTTTCTTTTTTCTAAGTCCAGGCCTCAGCTGGTATGGGCGGTATAGGTCTCTTAAGATCAGAGTTGAATGGATTGCACTTATATAGCGCTTTTCTAGTTTTATCGACCACAAGCCACATTCACCCATTCAAACAACTCTTTCTCACCGCGCTACCATACACACAGTCTTACACTGATGGAACAGCCATCAGAGGCAATGTGGGGTTCAGGACCGGAGGAGCCGAGGGTCAAACCACCATCCTTATGATTAATGGACAACCTGCTCTACCTCCTGAGCCACAGACACACAGTTGGGGTTGGGTTACTTTCAAAAAATATTTCACTACAGATTACAGAAGGCCTTGAATGTAATTTGTAACATATTCTAAATAACTACGAATTAACATATTTTCTTATGATTGCATTTAACACTGGATGAATGTGACATTCAAACAGTACTGCTGCCTAAAGTCGACTGAAACCAGGAGTCACTCTGATGATGATGTTTTGTCTGGCAAAAAGGATGAAGACCAGTTTTTCCTTGACCTTAAATTTATTAGAGTGAAAACAACATGAAAATAAAACAATGTGAATTTACATTTCCATACAACGTTTTGTCTTCACTTTACCTTCTCTACTTTCCCACAGCATGAAAATGCATGAAAAAGATAAATAACAATAATGTAGATCTGCAGTGCTGTACAGAGCGAGGAAGCTAGCTCAGATACTAAAAGGTTATAGTTCTCAAACAGTTGTTTAAATATTCTCAATTATTTCTATGAATAATAATTAATTTATATTTCTATAAGTAATTGGTAAAAATATAGTAGCATACACATCATGCATGTTGTAAATTGGCTTGTCTCACTCTGTGGTTTGTTTGTTAGCTACTCATTAATTAGCTAGCTGCAATGCCAAAAATGCTAACAGACTATCTGGAGTCACCAGTCGGCAAGCAATTTGGCTAAGTCGATCACCACCTATTTCAATTATAGCTGTAACATCCCAGGTACCAAAATAAATCTGGCCCATACTTGGGCCACATGTTTGTTTCCTTCTGGCCCAGTATACACCCCAGTTCCATGGCCTGAAACTGGCTCATATACAGCAGATGCTACTTTCACTTTTGGACCAATTCTGGCGCACACACACAACATTTTCCAACTGTCAGTCAATACCAGAGGATAACAGCCGGAATCTGCCCAGATGTGGAAGTATATGGGCCAGACTTGAGCTGAGGACCCAGGCATACAGTATGTTGGTCCGGTTTCATTTTGCTACATACATATTTTGTATTCTAAATGCGTAACCCGTATATAAGTAATACGTATATACTCTGCTTAAGATGAAGCAAACTTTAGATTTTTAAATGAAACAAAAACTGAAATGAATATAAGGTAGATTTCATCAGAATTGTTGATGTGAATGAACTGTCCTCTCTCAAATCCATAAATCTCTAAAAAAAAACAAAGAAACAAAGAAACAAACAAACAAACCCAAAAGGACCAAACATTAAGTTGTCAGACACAGCATGAGGTCTGAGTCCACGTGTGAGCTGACCAACCTGGCAGTGAGGTGTTTATCAAGCTCAAAGCAGATCACATGGTCCTAACAGTAGTAAATTCTACCCGGAAGTACTGTAGGTGTGTGTGGGAGTCAGCTAGCTTTAAACAACAGCTGAAATTGTTTTGTTTGCATTAGCATAAAGAAAAAAAAAATCACACATAAAAGTTATGTACAGTATACACAAACACACTCAAGACCAAATGTACATAACACCCAAGCACATGCAAACCCAACTTTTTCACTACAAAACAAATGACAGATAACGTGTACACAGGGCTGGCTTAAAAGGGGTGATGTGTAATTACACTATAGAGGGAAGCCCTAAAAAATCACCTCCTAACAACAGAACCTAACACACGACACAAAAAATGAAAATAATAAAATGATGACTGTAAGTTTTAATTGTATGTATTAGTTCAAGTGTTATGTAGCTCGCTCTATAGGGGTGTGTGTTATGTTAGATTTGAAACACATAGCTTTATACAGTATATATACATATATATATATATATGAATGGCATAAAAAACACAAAAATGTCAGAAGAACTTTTAAACTTTTATTTCTTTGATTCATTTATCCTTCAGAATAAGTGTGCTGCTGTGTACAGCTGAATAAAGTTCTGGTAGTAGATGTGTGCCCTTAAGTGAAACAGGATTTTAGTGCCGATATTCTATATTTCTTCTCTGTTGCAGACAAATCCAATGCATGGACCCAAACCAACAATGTGTTTGTCATTCTTTAAATATTTTCCCTCCTGTGTCTGTGGCTCTCAATCCCCAAGCCCATTGGTCCCTGCTGAGGACAAAAATCTTTAAAAGCATTTCAAAAATATACAGTATCAGTTCACTGAAAAGTCACCAGTAAATGTATTTCTTGTTTCTTCATATATTATTCCTTATGAATTTTACATTGTGCTGTGATATTTTCACTCAGACTGATTCACCACCGTTAGGTATATATTTATGATTTGTACTGCTCAGCTCATTGCCCACAGGACTTTGACTATCAGAGGTCTCACCCGGGGCAATGGACACAAGTCTCATTGGCCCAGCTGGTAATTCATCCTCCTAACTAAAGCTGGTGGTATATACTTAATTAGTCTTAATCAGTGAAGGTAAACTACATGCATTGTCCTGTTTGATTGGACAATAGGTTAAGGTGTGAGTTGGGTGAAGTTGAGGTAAATTATTTTAAGAAAAAGCTTGTAAAATTTTATTTTTTCCCTCGATTTGAAACACACTCTCTCCATGTTCCAGCAGCTCCAACAGCTGCTGGGAACTTATAACACAAACCATTATTTAAACTGAAGACAATTTAAGATATCTGTTTTTTGTATTTTGTAATTTTCAAAATTCATCCATCCAATAATTCAGTAATTCTAAGGAGTAAGGAAGAAAATCATCTCGTAACAAAAAATGAGAATTTTCTACTGTATTATGACAGGAATTTTAAATGTATTTGAAACACAGAACGGTATCTTAGTGTTAGTCCAACATCAGCCTCCAGAATATGACACATAGCAACTATGGTTTGGTTGAGGTAAGGTGTGATTATGGATGATTTAAAAAAAAAAAAAGGAAAAAAAAGAGCATTAGACATAGGTCTGTGATAGGAACTCTGGTTTCCTGCATGAAAATCAGATGTGCACATACCCATCCACCACCCTTACCTCTAGACCTTTACCTTTCCCCTCTGTGCTTGTAGGTCACACATCCTATGGTTCTGGAAGGGAATGTTGTCACTGGACTGGACGTGAGGTGTCCAGAACTGAATACCACAATGAAAAGATTCAAATGCACGACTCAGAACACAGGCGAGGGTTTCCAAAAATCCCTCACTTAGCAAAGGGTCTGTAAACAGGAGACCAAAACACACGAGGCAGACAGAGAAGGCTGAGGCGAGGTAAAACTGAGTAAAAGTCATACACTAAAGGCTATAACACAAGGAAATCAGCCTGTAACTTGTGACACAAAGAAACAAAGACAAACTAGCACAAGAGGATGGGAGAACACAAACGAAATACACTGGAGAGAGCAGACAGTGAGACACAGGTGCAGCACATTAGGGCGAGTCAGACAATCACAGTGGCGGGAAACACACGAGGGAAGGAAGTGAACTGAAATGAGAGGGAGAGTCAGTGAAGTCAAAATAAAACAGGAAGTTGAGCTACACCTGACAGGTAATTCACAGAAACAGTTGTATCAGCAATGAGACAAGTTAGCCAGACAGAGAAGTCAAAACCCTGGCTCTTTTCTCATGTCCTCACACCTGCGTGAAGTGGGTGTGAATGTTGGATCGTCTGTACCAAATATGACTTCACACAGGTGCAGGGTGACAATCATCTGACAGTCATTTCCGAAGAAATATATACTAATACTTGCTAGTAGCTTTACAGCTTCCACTCTTCTGTTACCAGGGTTTCCACCAGACTTTGGAAGCTGGCTGCAGATTTGCTACCATTCAATTCACAAGAGCATTAGTGAGGTTCAATATTGATGTTGGCTGATAAGGCCTAGCTCCAAGTCGGTAAGTTCATCCCAACAGTGTTAAACAAGAGAACCATTTCATTATGGACCTGGCTTTGTGCATGGGGGCATTGCCATTGATGTTAGAAATCAACGTATTCTGCACCATGAAAATTTCCCGTAATTGGAGCCATTTTGCCATCAAACCATTCAGAGGCCCTGGAAGTCCTGAGAGATTACTACAATTACTATGACTCCTCATTCATGCTTACTTGGGGGACAAATCTCAATAAAACAAATATCAAAATGTGAAGATTTAAAGTTCATTCCTGATTTAACATTATTTCGTCAACTGCCTTTTCTGTGGTCAAGAGTGAACGTTCAAGCCAACATGGTTGGTAAGACGTCAAAGTGCTCACAAAATGGAAATTTGAACAACTACAGTTATAACTGGGCAAACACCATCTGCTGATGAAGACTGTGATGCAGTCGGTACCAACAATATTGATCCAGGGGTTGACTTAAAGGTAGTTCAATCAGGAGAGACTTTGTTCTGAGTCAACGAATACATGAATACACAAGAGGATGCTGGATTTTTTATTCTTTTTTTCTCAGTCTCTCAGTAATGTTCACTGTGATCCTGAAACAACGTACAAAGCTTTTCATGTTGGATGTGAGGACACTCATTCATATAATCCATTCCCTTGCACTTTACTGTAACCTTAACCATATTCTGAGCAGAACTCTGAAGCCAAGTCTTCAAACAGCCGGCAAATATGTCCTCACAATAAATGTCCTCACAACGATGGTTTCCAGTATAGAACCACAGAAAGATGTGTGTACACACAGAGACACATAAACTTGTACTTCCATCTTTGTGAGGACACTTGTTGACATAATGCACTCCCTTACCTTTACCCTAACTATAAAGTAAAGTAACCTTAACCCTAACACCAAGTCTCAACTATCAAACAGCCCTTTGAAGGTGTGTCAGAACTGTCCTCACTTTCCCAAAATGTCCTCACTCTGTTGGGAAAATACTTTTTTTGCTCCACACACACACATACACACACATGCTGTGATAGAAAAACTTTTGGGGACATTTCCTGGAGACTTACCCTAACCATAACCACTATTGGCCTAACCCTAACCTTTACTTAAACCTTAACCTTAACCACTGACCCATAAATGAGCTTTTTCCCAAAAATTAGCACAGCTTTTGTCCCCAGCTGCACAAGCCTGAGCCAAAATTAACTGGTTTCTTATCTGAAATCTGTCTCCAAAGATGGCCTATGACAGGGGCACACACACACACACACACACACACACACACACACACACACACACACACACACACACACACACACACACACACACACACACACACTACTTAAAAGCCAGTTCTCTGCACTTTTTTTCCTCCACTCGAAACCACGTGTAGGGTTTCAACCCCCGACAGTGAAGGACCGCTTCACCGACCAATGAGGAGACAGGGATATCTCGGTCAGGGTTTAATGCAGCCAACCTGACACCGGCAGAGGCGGGTCCGGGCTGCATAGGCGTGTCCTGCGCTACAAAGTCACTCCAGCTTTAATTACTGCAACTTCTCCAACTTTAGGAAAAATTGCGCAGCTCGCTCTGTGCTAAACGCTCCTGTCCCCACACAAAAAGCCACATACCTCTTCATTTATTCTAGCCTGCTTTGCTGTATCATGCATAACAGCCATGTCACCCATCTGCTCGTCTCTCTTCTTTGCATCGGGTTGACTGGTAAGTACTGACTTAAAACGCTTTAGGCATGGGCTCTATGTTGTGTCTGTTTCTCTTAGATATAGGCCAGGTCAACTATAGCGACCAGTTTCCTCAGTTCAACAGCTGTATTTGTTAATGAAGATCAGCTCTAGGAAGTAGACGGTGTTTCCTCCTGTATGCTTGTTAGATTCCCCCCGACAGCGACTATAAAGAGTAATCAGTGCAGTAATGACTTGCACACTGTTTCTAATAGTCACGGGCTGCAGATTTTTGCAAACCACTAGTTGAGCTGTGAAGTTGAACGTGGCTGCAAGAGTCACGGAGTGTTAGCGGCAGACAGTTCAGTTCAGCCGGTTCACCGAGGCAGGACAGGAGGCTATTTTTGCCCATCGTGGCCGCTGTTTGATGGAAACTGTCCCTCCCCACAGCCCAGTCTGAGCTGGAGACAGATGAAGTGGTTCCCAGGCTGCTGTCCGGGCAGGAGGCGCACCTGTCCACGGACCACACTTTCCGCACTCTCCGGCGCCGCGGTCAGCGCTCCCTGGACGTCCCAGGGGGAGGACACTCTGACCTGGATAACATAATCCTGACACTGCCTGCTTTTGGCCGGGACCTGTATTTAAATCTGACGTGGGATAGTACGTTTCTCTCCGGGGACTTCGAGGTGGAGGAGAGGCGCAGGGACCAGAGCGCGGCGGTCAGACGCTTGTCCATGGACCAGCTCTGCTTTTACTCTGGCTCCATCATCAACCACACGGACTCTCTGGCATCAATGAGCACCTGTGGCGGTCTGGTAAATCCATCTTCATTTCTTGGACTGTTGATAGGTTTCATGTCATTGTGTTCAAGCAGCTGAGCTCAAGACCATATTCCATTTCATGCACTGAAAAGGCAGGTTGGATTACAGCAGCCTGGTCTGCAGACACTCTCCATGCAGCCACCAGCTCAAGTACCTGTGAGCATGATTTTTAGCCCCTGTCTCATCAGTCAGTGCAGTTAATCTCTTAAATCCCACTGACCTGCCAGTGGGTCAGTCAGTTCACAATCACACTGTGCTGCTAAACACTGTTCAAACCCACACAACTTTATTCTAAATGCTAACAGTGATGCACAGGACATATAGAGTATTTCTATTTGATGGACTGTAGCAGCATTTCATTTTAACAATGTTAAAGTTGCTTTAAGAGGAAACAGAAGGGGAAAACGGTGTGTTAGGAGTTTGAGAGAACATTTTAAACTCAAGTTCTCAGCATTTCACAGTCTAATCGGTGGAAAGACTGTGACACGTGGTTGTAAGCTCTGGAAAAAGCTTGTAAATGGACTGAGTTAAGATTTTCTTTGCTATTTCCACCATTAAGAATAAACTATTATGCTCAATGTGTGTTAAAGGGTTTTGTTCAGATCTTTGAAGATCATAAAATAGTTTAAGAAAATATGAATTTCTCCAATTGCGAGAGGTTCCACATTAGCTGAGGCATTTGATAATGCTCTTATGTAAAGTGAGTGTGGAGGTAGGGGTCCAGGCTCAGTCCTGGACTCCTCTGCAGAAACAGGCTTGAAGCCAGCTCTTAAAGTAGACTCTGCTCCTTTATTTCCTCTATATATCCTCAGTGACAGTTTAAGCATTCAGCTAACCTACAATGAATGACAAGATTATTGTCCTGCTGTGTACAGACAGTGTGAGTCACATGGTGGGTTTATATGGAAAAAAACACTGGCAGCTGAGGATGTTGAACCTGCAACCTCTTACAGTCCAGACCAGTACCTGTCAGGGTGGAGGACTGAGGGGCTTTCACTGTGTACTCAGTAAAATAAGCTGTGTCCCATTTTTAAGCTATATGCTAACTCTAGGTACATGAACCACATCTGTACTTACAGTATGTTTACAGTGCACTATTGTGTAGTAATGTGCTGTTTGCACCTATTGTGGAAATGACGCAAGACACAACGTCACCCGGCCTGCGGCTCCGGAGAACTGAGGCCAGTTTGAAAAATGTGAAAGCTCAATGACAAAGCCGCAGCTTGTTTTATAGGATTCTGTTTTCTTTTGAGAGATCCCATGAGTCATCACACCACTGTCAACAGTTTGTTGACTTTTTTTCCAATCTGTGAGTAACATCACCATTTCTCTTGTGCATTGCATTGTGGGACAACATGTTGGCATTTCATACAGGATAATTCCGGTTTATTAAAACTTGTGTCTTATTTTTGCAGCATCGTTTACAATTCTTATCAATAATAATACCACTATATCCACCAGTAGAGCCTGAATGACACACCGCAGCTGATATTGTTGTGTGAGTGTATATGTTGGCTGTAACAAAACAAGAAACGCCAGAAGGCAAATGTCAAATATATGTTTGAGATAAATTAGAAAAAGTGTCTCCATTACATAGTGTGTCCACCAGAGAGCACTGACAAGTTTATTTTTACAGTGTAAAATGTCCTGCTCATTACATTTCTGGGCCACTATAAATCAAACTTAAGAGGTTTTCATAAAAGGTATTTGTTTTGTGTTGAATATCAAATATCAGTGTCAGCATCAACAATCCAGTATTGTGTTGGGCTACACTCATAAATCTGACTCTGAAAAGAAGTCGGATGATCAGGTGGGTTGGAAACAAACCAACAGGTTAAAGAAAGTTATTTAAAAAAGAACACAAAGGTAAGTGATAAAATTATCAGTCAAACTGTTGGTTGTAGACACGCATCACATTTTAAAGCTTTTCACACAGCCTGTTGACCACAGTGTTATAACTGACGGAATGATGGTCAAAAGCCAACTATGACCACAGTTGTAATAAACAAGCATTACAATATGAAAATATTTAATCATGAATGCCATCATTTTTCCAGTGACCAATATATTACTGACTCCAGCCATGGATGGTCTGAGCTGAGACACATGGATAATTTAATTTGACTAATTCAATTTGATTAAATAAACCCAATTAGAAATTTAACTTAGAATTTGTCAACATTATGTGTTTGTGTTCACTGTAGACAGTTGAAGTCTGTCTTGGGATTCAGTCTGAAACAACAAGGCTCTGTGCCGGGCCCCTAGAAATGTTATCAGCCACACACTGCAGTGTGTGTGTGTATGTGTGTGTGTGTGTGTCAGATGTTGGTTTGCCACAGTTTCCGAGCTCAGTGCTTGTTGGAGCAGTCAGAAAAAGCTGGTAGCCACTCTGCCACGTGCACATGCTTACTGTGTGTTTGATCTCAGGTCTGACTAGGAGTGTGATCAGGCTGTCTATGTTTGTCCAGACTACACACACACACACACACACACACACACACACACACACACACACACACACATTGGTGTGTCAGGGAAGTGCACAGTGCGTAGCCCAGATGCCTTTAAACTCAGAGTAAAGTTGTTATTGGCTGCCAGCCACTGCCGACTTTTGACCTTTTTATTGCCATTTTGTTGATTTTCATTCCTCTTCTGCAGATAGCTGCTGGATGTTATTATGTTGAAAAGAAAACATTTCTAAATGTGATGTTCATCCATTGGAGCTAACTAGGTCAGCCTCAGTGACTCCTTAAGTGGGAAAAGACGGTCTCTCCCATACACAAACACACCTCACCACAAATGTATTATGCTTGCCTGTGTGAAACTTATCTCCATATGGTCCAGGTTATATGTAACTCTATCCAGTCACAGCCGCTGTCCTTACCCCTGCACGTCAGTCAGCCAGACAGGCTCAACACACTCCAGGCTGTCAGCTTTTCAAAAAATCAAGTTGGAAGGAATTTGAAGTGGCACGTACTTCATTCGAACTAATTCAACACACAATCCATATTCCGTACTAGCCCCCCCCCTGCTTATAAATCTTGATATCTTACTGGTGAAGGCCTTTATTAAAAGCCTCTGGCAAGAGTCCTGAGGATAAGTCTGTTGGCACTCAGATGAGATTGTACAGTTGGTGTTGCTCCTCTTGTTTCTGGTGCTGCATTGCTTCTCTTAGGTGGCAAACTAACAGGCAAATCCTCAGATTTGTTGTTGTTGTAGAGCAGTGGTTGGCAACTGGCGGCTTGTGTGCCAAAACTGGCCTGCCAGCAATATCTGGCCAACCAGATTATTTTGATAATCTGATTTTCTTTTTTTAAATCTTACAATATTGGACTGACAGTCCACATTTAACTATAATGTCCCCCACCTCTCCCCCCACCTGAAGATGCTCATTATACTTTTATCCATATTGAGAGTGAACGACGGACACAACAGTCACATCAGGCGGCTCATCAGGCTGCTCTGCAGTCAGTGCACAGAGCCTGGTACTAGAATAGATCACCCTCATGGCAGCATCAGTTACCTACAGAATCCCTTCCTCTTAAGCCATTTTGCAAAAAAAAAAAAAAAAAAAATAGCATGCAATGCTTTATTTCAAAACTTTTGTGAGCTTTAATTCCGAAAAGTTCTTATAGGTAGTTCCAAAGGTTCTGTTACTTGCTTGACAGACCTCAGAAATAATGGACATACGATGTGTAATTGAATAAAAATAACACCAGTTCAGTCAAACAGTCAAACGTATGATGTGTCTGTGGGCCACAGCGCCACACAGATCAGGTACAAAGCAAATTCCAGTCGCATTTTTATTAATCTATTTCCTAAATTAGCCTTTGATTATGTTCGGCCCACATTCTAATGGATTACAAAAAATTTGCCCGAGGGTAAACTTGCTTGACGACCCTTGTTGTAGAGTAAGGCAACGCTTTTGCTAATCATTTTGAAGAACCCAAAATACGTCAAAACACTGCTTGTTGAATGCTTCTGTGTCGTGATTATTATCCAACCTGCCAGTTCAGCATTTTCCTCCATTTGTGTTTATCAGCTTAGTTTACTGGTTAACAGGGCATGCAATAGGTCAATCTGAAGGCAAACTACTTCGAGTGGTCTCATTCACTTAGAGTCTATAAATCTCAAATTCAAAAAGATCATTACAGTTTGAATATTTAATTTTTTTCCCCAAGTTTGAATGAATGTCCGAATGCGAATAAAAAGTGCCTAACACAGGCTTAGCACCCTGGCACACACACACACTGTTCATTTGTCATGATTGCACAGTGGCACTGGTAGTCAGTTTTATTGGAGTTGTTAAATCAGCAGCATGTGTTTGGCTGAGGCTCAAGCCAAGCAAAGCCTGCTGATACCTTGTCCTTATGTGGATGAAGTGTTCTCATATTTGTATCAGTGGAGCAGAGTAGTGGCAGTGGACACATTGGACCTTATTAGTGCCTCCAGCAGGGCATCTATTAATGCAGCAGAACAAAGTAATATACAGATGTAGCCAAAATTATTGGTACCCTTCCACTTAAAAAAAGAAAAAAACACAATTTTCTCCAAAATCAGTTGAAACTAACAAAGTAATTGGCATCATCATATTTAGTAGAACAGACATGTTGCTTTTGATTGTCAGTGTGACAAATGAAAATAGCATGGAAAAAAATAACCTAATATTTCGTAGCACATTCTTTTAAAGGTCCATATAGTTTAAACGTGGATGTCATGTTTTCTTTGATTATAAAGCAGGTCTAGGTTCTATATTAATACTGTGAAAGTATCAAAGCCTGAGTCCACAGAGAAATGCACACAGCCTGTATTCAGAAACTGAGCCTTAAAACCAGCTGTCAGGACTTCTGTAATTTTGTGATGTCACAACAACGCAGTCACTGCTCTCAGCCATGCCCCAAGCCCTGCCCAGTGTGTACCTGAAATTTTCTATATTTTCATTGGATCGCTCAGAAAACAGTTAGTCAATCAGAAGAGAGGCTCAGAGCCTCCTGTCTTCTGATTGGCTCACTGACCTATTGTTACCAGAGCTCCAGAGAGAAGACTGAGAAAGGGGGTTGTAAAACTACATTGAGATGGTTTTTGGTTCTTAAAACCACAAATATATCTTCTTATGGATGAACAGACTAAAACACTAACCCTAACCCTTCAAATATAACTACCACATATAAAATATGGGAATTTGAAGGCAGATCACTGCAATCAATCACCTTGTGGAGCTTTTAATGAGACTGCAGTCCTCAGCTGCTCGTTTGGTCCAGTCTTCTTCACTAAACTGATCCAGTTCTCTCAGGTCTGATGATTGCCCTCGAGTTTCAGACGTTTTCGTTGATGTTCAGTTGGATTAAAATCAGGACTCATAACAGGCCACTTCAGAGCCCAGTGTTTTCTTCTCATCCATTCTTGGCTGCTTTTAGATGTATTGTTTTGGGTCATTAACCTGTTGGAGGAGCCATGACCTGCAGCTGAGACAGAGCTCTGACACCGGGCAGCATGTTTCTCTAGATCACCTTGGTGATCTGATTTCATCGTGTCCTGCACAGATTCAAGTCTCTCTGTGCCAGATGCAGCAAAGCAGCCCCATAACATAACTGAGCCTCCTCCATGTTTCACTTTGGGGATGGTGTTTTATTTCATCTGTGAACATGCAGCTGATCTGAGTTACCAAAAAGCTCTATTTATTTCCAAAGAACATTCTCACAGAAGCATTGTGGCTCATCAACATGCATTTTAGTAAAGTCTAGTTATTTTTTTGTTTCTCTTTCAAAGAGGGCTCTTCCTCGGTCGTCTTTTATGGAGGCCACTTACATTCTTTGTAGCTTCATGTTGGAGATCAGCTTGCATCTGTTGTGAAGTATTCCTTGGTTATTTTTCCAACATCCAAACTATCCTGTTCAATCTGGGGTAGGTTATCCAGGGAGGTTGACTACAGTCCCATCGACCTTTAACCTCTTAATATTAGCAACTGTGGTCAGAGGAACATCGAGCTGTTTGGAGATGGTCTTGGGGCCTTAACCGTGACCATGCCTGGCAAATATTTACTTCCTTATCTCCTCAGACAACTCTCCTCTCTCACACAATGATACCAAACAGCTCTGTGAGGACCTTTCTCCATTTAGATAGGCTGAATGACTGATTATAAGATTGAAGACACCTCTGACACTAGTTGAAGATAATAGTCTGCTGGAAATATCACTACAATCCAGTTATTTATCAGCACTTCTGAGGGTTACAAATAATTTTATTCAGGCCATTTCAGAAGATCTTTCCAGAATAAACAGGATTTCATTTTCACAGTTTCCTTGTTTTACTATCTGAAATGAGAGGCATGCAGGTATGCATGACATAAGAAATTTAATTTCAACACTTTTTCAGAAGAACCAAGCATCGTTCCAATGAGGTTTTAGAGCACCAACACTTCTGGGCACGTCTGTATGACCGGGACAATATTTAGCATATCTATGAAGTTCCAACCATTTCTTATTGCTGTATTTGTTAGAGGAGTTAATCTGAAGTACGTATATTAAAACAATAAGGAAACAGTTGCAGTTTCAACAAAATCATTATTTTATCTCAAGGAGTTCAAACACCGTCTACTCTGCAGATAGAGCCCACGGTGTGTGAGGTACGGATAATACAACTGATAAAACAGCACTGCTTGTCGTTGTTGTCCAATATTATTTCATCACTGATCTGTGCATATTAGCATACAGTGGCTTCAGAAAGTATTCAGAGCCCATTTTTGCCCATCAATCTAGATGCAATAATCCAGAATGACAAAGTGAAAAGAAGTTGTTAGAATTTTTACTAATTTATTAAAAATCTAAAACTGAAATGTGTCATTTAGAAAAGTATTCAGACCCTTAATTCAGCACTTTGTTGAACCCTCTTTGGCAGCAACTTTGAGTCTTCTTGGGCAAGTCTCTACAAGTTTTGCTCACCTGCATTTGGGCAGTTTATCCCATTTGCACTGGCAGATCCTGTGAAGCTCCCTCAGATTGGATGAGAAGTGCCATCTTCAGGTTTCTCCACAAATGATCTATGGGGTTTAAGTCTGGGCTTTGGGTTTCTCAAGGACAGTAAGAGACTTGTCCTGAAGCCACTCCTCCGTTGTCTTGGCTTCATAATTCAGGTCACTCTCGTGTTGTGACCCCATTCTCAAGTAGTGTGCGCTCTGGAGCAGGTTTTCTTTAAGGACCTCTCTTTATTTGGCTGCATTCGTTTTGACCAGTCTCCCAGTTCCTGAAACTGAGAGGCCACCCCGCAGCATGATGCTGCCATCATCATCTTCACTGTAGGGATGGTATTACCAAGGTGATGAGCAGTGCCTGGTGTTTGGCTGTCAGTATTTGGAGTTCTGCCCAAAGAGTTCTCATCAGTTCAGAGAATCATATTACTGTTTTGGCTGTCAAATGCCTTTTACTCGAAGTTGCTCCCATCTAGATAGATAGATAGATAGATAGATAGATAGATAGATAGATAGATAGTCTCAATATACAAGCGATAAAGTTGTGCAATCAGAGTTTGGTTCAACTATAAACTATAAGGTGAGAGTTGTGACTGTTCTCTGTCCGACAGAGGTGCTGAGTTCTAAAGAGTTGTGCAAAATAGTTGTCTCGGACAGGACAGATTTCCTCTTATGAATGTCCAGTAAGTGGTGGAGAGGGTGTTCAGGATTATTCATAATGGATAGCATTTGTTCAGTGTCCTCTCCACCACCACTTCGAAGGTATATGGTCTGTAGCCAATTACAGAACAATTACAATTACAGCCTTCTTAATCAGTTTATCCAGTCAGTTTTTGTCACTGGCTCCAGTGAAGTACAGCTCACTGGCCACAACAGACTGGTAGATTTCCAACATCCTGCTGCACAAGTTGAAGGATCTCAGATTCCACAGGCCTCCCCCTTCTTATATACATAAAAGCCTGATTGATGGAGTGCTGCTGAGATGGTCATCCCTCTGACAGGTCACCTCCCTGACCAAGGAACTTCTTGCCTGGTTACACAGACAGCCAACTCAAGAAAGTATCCCAGTTATTGAGGCCATGTTGTCCTGGGAACACTCAGAGGTTTAGAAATGGTTTATAACCTTACTTTGATCTATGTCAAACCACAATTTTATCAAAGGTTTACAGAGAGTTCCTTGAACTTCATGGCTTTGATTTTGTCCCGATCTGCGGTGTGACTTGTGGGAACTCATATACACAGCTGTATGTCTTTCTAAACTATGTCCAGTAAATTCAGTTTGGAGGTGGACTCCAGTAAACTTCTAGACACATCTCAAGGATCATTAAAGCAAACAGGATGCACCTGAGAAAATGATGTGAATCATAAGCTGTGACCTTCACAGTCACCAGATCTCAACCCAGTTGAACACCTATGGGAGATTTTGTAGCGACAAGTTATACAGCGCACTCCACCACCAGTCTTGTGCAAGTTCACACTTTAAAAGAACTAGCTCAAAGTTCAGTTCATACTGATGAAAATTAACTAGTTCACGTTCATTTGTTCTGATATTCTTTTTCAATTCTAACCATCCATCACCAGCCCCAAATCATTGCCACTTCCAACTAAATGAATTATTGTATACCACTGAAGAATCACAGACATGAGTTATATTTAAAATCCATATATAAATATAATTCGTCTGAGTTTTCACTTGTTTGTTCATAAAACTGCTTCAAATGCTCAAACAAACTGGCTTCAGCAGTAGTAACGTTTGTACCGCCTGTACTGCTAGCACCAGCAAAGCTGGGCCGTGTCTATGGAGACGTTATGTGGCGTGCCGCAAAACTGACATAATACGTAAGCTAAAACTGTCGTAAAATGGAAAATGCTCACGTTCATCATTTGTAAACTGATTCATCCTATTCTGTCCACCAACACCATCAAAACACCACATGAGGGAATATCTTTAGGAAGATGGTGTTCATCCTCCAGTGGACTCCAGAGACAGAAAATCAATGCCAAGGAGCATTAAAACTGTTCTGACCCAACACCTTACTAAGAAACTTTATATTGGTTTCTCCTTTTATTTGTCACTGGTCTGTACTTCATCATATTGTCCAACCTTACAAGGAATGGTCCGATATTTAGGGACTGTCCTCCAAGAGTAAGAAAAACAAGAGTATCAATCATTTGTTCAGACCTCTGTTTATGCTAAACTGACCTCTAGTGGTTACATTAATGATGGTTGTTGTGTGTCGTAGGCCAAGTAGTTTTTGTGCCAAATCCTCATAAAAGATGTTGTCCTGCTGATGTCAACATGGGCCCATACAAAGTCATTGAGAAACTCCAAAGTCTTGCGGTTGTTTGTTCAAAGACTGGTATGTTGGCTTTAAAGGAAGGAGACACAGTTTTTCTGTCTTATCAAATTAGATGAGAAAATCCAGTGTAGAGATTGGCCCAGTGTGTTATTATCCTTACTTAGCACAAGAAGGGGAAAATGTGATACAAGAAAACATCCACCAAAATTGTCAATAAAGAGTTGTATCTTTCAGAGCTTCTTTTTATGCCTCTGCACCAGCGACAGCCATATTGTCTTTGGGTTGTCCGTCCGTCTGTCCCATTCTCGTGAACACAATATCTCAGTAACGCCTTGACGAAACTTCTTAAAATTAGGCACAAACATTCACCAGGACTCAAGGATGAACTAATTGTACTTTGGTGGACAAAGTCATAATGACCTCACAAAACATGGTTTTGGTCTTGTGAACACAATATCTCTGTAACACCTTGAAGGAATTTCTTCAAATTTGGTACAAATGTTCACTTGGAGTCAAGGATGAACTAGTTACATTTTAGTGCTCAAAGGTCAAAGGTCAAGGTCAGTCTGAACTCACAAAACACTTTTTAGCCGTTACTCAATACTTGATACAGCAATTATTAAAAAAATTTCACACAAATGGTTCATATTTTATGTGACTCTGGATAAACAGGGATGTAACCTGAAACTAGTCTGAGTGGAGGAGGCAGAAACCCACAAGGAGGTGATTCTAGTTTTTAAGTCTTTTGTGGCAACTCTCATTTCTCAACAGTCAGATCTCATTACAGTCAAGTCCAAGTAAAGTTTGAAATCCTTTTCTGCTTTTATCAGCATTAAGTGAACACTGAAACCGTGTGACCCCACCATGAGGACAGTAATACCGATGCAGTTTCATATCCTTAAAGTCATGTTATAGGTGTGCATGGTCGCTGTCCATCTTTCTCCACCACACACTTCTATAAATAGTATCTTAAAACCATGTTTGCAAAACTTCTTCTGTGGCATCAGATAACCCTAACCCCAGCAGCAGCAGCAACAGCAGCAGCAGCTGAAGCTTGGAGTAATCCCAGACTTAAACGTAAGATGAGATAGAAGTTTATTTATCTGTGTGGAGAAACTAGGACATTAAAGCAGTGGGAATATTACAGCAGAGAACAATATTGTCTCATTATATACACAAATTGTGGCTGAACCTAATAATAAACAGAAAGTATGGGAAAGACCATTAGTTCTAATATTTAGAGTCCCTCACAATGCTGATGTTACGCACAGAAGTGATTTCTTACTTGATTCACTGTAACACTGACGAGATGAAATCAAACTCCGCCAGCTGAGGATGGAGGGATTTTAAATCAGATCCATCCAACCACAGCTGTCTTTGCATGGCTGTGATATACCTCTGTCTGCAGCTAATGCCTATGAATAGTATCATGTCCCCATGTTTGTGGAGCATTAGAAATGCTTTAATTCATCCTCCAGTCCATGCTGGCTAACAGAATTTGTCAGCCTTGAGGCTCAGCTGGGAACTGAGTGTCTGCAGAAACGTTGCTGCCCTATTTTATGGCATACCACTCTGCTCTTGTCAGAGCAGGCCTGTTCCTGGTGGCTGCACTGCGACTGCTGCATTGAGTTGTTTGTCTTTGTTATTTGCAGAGACTGCACAAACTGCTGCTGGAAAGAGTGCAGAACGGTATTTTAACTGTTTGCACTTGACTTAACTTTGGCATCAGAGCTGATTTGATAGATCGACTTACTTCATCATGTTTTTTGGAGAGTGTCTTGATTTCAGGAACAAGAGATTTCCTTGTCGCTGGTATACGCCATCAAAGTGCTTGTGGGATACACACCTCTCTGATGTCAGATTAGGTGGGGCGCTGCGTCCAACAATCAAAATCTACTATCTGACATTTACAACCACTTTGTGCACGAAACGAGCCAGGGTTTGAACTTAAACTTTCAATTATTACACAACTATTTCTGTCAACAATTGAGTGAAATACTCTGATTATCTTCCCCACATCTAAACAATATGGCGATATCAGTTATGCAGTTCAGCTGGCCGCACTACTGACTTAGTTTGGCTAAACCCCCATATTCATGTGAGGCCCTTTTTTTAATAAAATTTAAGGTTACGCCACTGCCATTTGTAACCCACTGAAGTGTTTGGGTTGTTAAATGTCACATCTCTTGGCCATTTTTTCTGCCATGATTTCATCAGATACATTATTTATTAACAAGACTTGGTAAAGCCCAGCTGACGGTGTTACATTAAATGACATCTCCTTTTGAATCACTTGCTTTTATGATTAATCAAATGAAATTATGATAAATTGCTCAGTCAGTGGAGGAATTGCTTAAAAGCACAAACTCTGGACAGTGTTTTAAACTCTGGTTATACTCTTGAAGGAGACTTGAAGATCTCTGTGAGGCGAATTTAGGGAAGATCTCCTCAAGTTTCAGAGACAGTCCAACAGAACCAGCGCTTCCCTCAAAACCTCCCAGGAACGCTGGTCAACGACACATCACTGAGATCCCCAAACGTCCCAGTCAGAGTGACCTGCAAACATTAAACCTGAAGATAAGGAAATCCTCATCTCCTGCAAGGACCTGCAGTCAGAAGACTGACCCTGTTACCTTTGACCCTTCAAGCTCCTTTGTCTGGTTTGCATCCCATTGTGGAACGCAATCACAACTTGGATAAACATTACGTGATCATTTACTATAATAACTCACCAGTCACCCACAGAGACCAGCTGGTACCCGTTTTTAATCTCACTGTGGAGCAGATTACAAGGCAAAGAAGTGTAAAAGCAAACTACAGCTTGAGAGTTAGAACTACCACCAAGAACCAAGACTTGTTAGACATGTCATGTCCCAGTGACACAGTCCAGAACACCAACAAACATATAGTCCAGTCACACACACACACACACAAATGGAGCACACTGCCCCTGTAAAACAAGAGTACAGTGAAACCTACCCACTCTTAAACGTAGTCCTTGTTTAGATTCTGCAACGAGGTTGCAGAGAAGAGAGGAAGATCCAGATCCTGCTGCTCCAGAGTCAGAGATACCTGCAGAATGAGGAGAGAGAGAGAGAGAGAGAGAGAGAGAGAGAGAGAGAGAGAGAGAGAGAGAGAGAGAGAGAGAGAGAGAGAGAGAGAGAGAGAGAGAGAGAGAGAGAGAGAGAGAGAGAGAGAGAGAGAGAAGCACAAACTACAGAAGAGAGAAGATACAACGTTAATGACAGCAGTTTGATATAGTCATATGGAGAGACCCAGACAGACAGAGACACAAAGACAGACGGACAGAGACAGAGAAGTTCCCCCAGCAGTCTAAGCCTATAGCAGCATTAGTAAGGGATGGTTGAAGGCTCATCTCTATCTATCTATCTATCTATCTATCTATCTATCTATCTATCTATCTATCTATCTATCTATCTATCTGTCCATCTGTCCATCCATCCATCCAGAGTGTTCTGTTCAGATAATGAGCTTTTTATGATATGATGGAGCTTGGTCATTAAGAGCTTTGTATGTACGGAGAAGGATTTTGAATTCTGTTCTGGAGCCAATGCAAAGACACCAATACAGGAGCGATATGATCTCTTTTCCTAGTTCCTGTCATTTTGGATCATTTTGAATGGGCCATCCCTGATAATAAAGAATTACAGTTGCCCAAATGCATGGACGAGTTTTTGAGCTTCCTTTTGAGACAGGATGTTTCTATTACTCTCTACAGAATCTGCATAAATCATGAGTGAAACCAACTTGCAACGAACTTGAAATGACAACACCAGAGAAATAAAGAGAAAATGCAGTTAAGCAGAACAGAAAATGGAAGAAAGCCTGAAAAGTCTAATGTCTGCTTATCAAACTGCAGTAAAAGAAGCGTCTGTATTTCTCCAACATCAACGAACTGTCAGAATCCTTTTCATAACCATTGATAAGAAATAAAGTGCTGGATATCAAAAAACCTTCTCCAGCTAATATCAGATCAGCAGCCAGAAACCCAGGTGTAATATTTAACAGTGACTTTTCATTAAAAAAAAATTTGAGTTAAATTGTGTTTTTATATTTTTTTATTACTCAAATTGATCTTCAGATGGTCATACATGCTTTTATATCAACGCACTCAGATTCGTTATCTTCAGCCAAAAAACGATTGCACACCAACTGAAAACAAGATCACACCACCTCTGTTTTTCCCTCTCTTCACTGGTTTCCAGTCAGTTTTAGAATTGACAGTTTTTACTGACTGCCTTTTAAAGCACGTCATGACTCAGCTCAGAGCTCAATAACTGAGTTGCTGCTCCTCTGTGAGGCAGAGTGCACCCTAAGGTCCTCAGGCAGGGCTCTGCTGGCTTATCCTAAGTCCTGACTGAAGACTAAAGGTGACCAGGCTCTAGCAGCCAGGGCCCCTCAGCTCTGGAGTCATGTTTCTGACCACCTGATAAATCTATGTTCAATATTCACTCCGTTTTAATCGTCACCATCTCCCGAGGCAAAACTGTCTCATTAGCTGCTAGGTGCTCCACGCCTCATGTCCTGTTTGGTGGTACACAAGGAACATGGGGGAGGTGCTACGAAGCAAGTTCAACAAACCCAGGATAACTTTTAGTTATCTGGGTTAACTCAACCTAATATTGCCCGTCCTGATAACCTGTACTACGAAGCTGGTTATCAACTGGCTCAGTTAACCCCGGGTTTATCTGTCCGACTAACAGCACGTTCTTGTGAAAGAGGCAGAGTTGCTAATTATAAACCAACATCAACAGTGCCATGAATAAAGTTCTTAATATGATATGAGAAGGAACACTGATACCCGCCGGTAAGTTCAGTTAACCACGTTGAAAAGTGACATTCAACAAGATGAAATGTGAATAATATGATCACATGACTGGAATAAAAATGTGCATGAATTATCATTATGTTTCTGATGATGAACAAACTGTTATGAACATGTGATGCAGATAAAGTTAATTAAAGTTAATATCAGACTGTTTCTGCTGCAGAGAGGAGAGAAAGAGGAGAGAAGTACTTGATGTCTGATGAGTCAGTCTGACTGAAATGTTTAAAAATCATAAATCAAATTTATAATCATGGTAAAAACAGTGTGTGGATCATTGTTCTAATCAAAGACATCAGAGGTTTGGTTTTTATTTCCAGTTGTGGTCTCAGAGTCTCCTCATGTTGTTCTGAGCTGCAGTGATGAAGAAGAGAGTAAAAGCTTCATCACTGTCAGGAATCCTGTCGGATTAAAGAATATCTGTTCAATTAAAATGAAGCTATAATAGTTATTATATTTATTTATTGTGATAAACTCTCCATGCAAGCTCTGTTATAAAACAGAGAGTGGACACATGCCGCTCTGGAACAGTAAAACTGATTCCACTGATTTATATAAATGTCTACCAATTGTTATTATTGATCACTTTATTGTAAACTCTTTTGTCCCTGTCAGGATCCTGTAGGAATGGTGACTCCATTTTTCCAGTGATTTGATTGGTCAGTAGTTCGGCTGTTGACAGGTTTTGATCTGATCCTCTGAAGTTAACCTGCATCGGAGCAGGTTAGAGGTTCAGCGTAAGTTACCATGGTGATTTACCCCAATAACAAGTGATCCACCGTCGTAGGACTGAAAACCCAGAGTTAAACCTGAAGTTATCTTGATAACCTCAGATCCTGCTTCATAGTGCAGGCCTCAGGGGCCAGATGCGTGAATGATGTGTAAACACAAAAACCAAGCGTACGCCATTTTCAGCACATAATTTGGTATTTAGAAACATGCGTATACACGGTTTTCCTGAGTGATCCAAGTTACAGTGAAGTGAAAATGCAAAAAAATAATCTCTTATTATTATCTGTGTAATTTTTTCTGTTTACACAGCAAAACAGAACACACGGCTTTATAATTCTGATGAAAAGAATGCGAATGTATATGTATAAATTGTGTGTACACGTAGTTTTATGCATCTGGCCCCAGGTGTGGAGCATGAAGAAGAACACACTCCTGATTGTGCCGGATCACCTATAGCATGCACTGTGACCACCACCCTCCTGTTCTTTTGACCTACTTTAAAAGTTTCTCCTGTTTACAACAGGAAAAGGGGTTGGACACCCACAGCAACGGGATGATTGATGTGATCACTTGTAAACATTGTAATTGTGTCAAACGGAGGAGGCACCCAAACTGTACAGTTGGCTGCATAATTATAGAGTCATCTGTTTCTACAGAACCTTCATTTATAAAGTTTAAAGTTTTGTATGTTGTTAAGCTGGGTACTGCTGCTCTCCAGGTTCCTCTTTTATTTATTACACTCCGACCTGTGTGCTAAAAGACACAACTTCTTGTACACTGCAGGGATTTTCCAAGGAAGTGCTATCAGACTGATTGTTGAGCCTCATTCATTGTAACTGCTGCAGATTGAATCATTGTTTTATATAAATAAGTAATCAACTGATTAGTGGGGCTTGTTGGGGCTATAAGCAGAATGAGAGGAATACCTGTAGACACTACTCAGGGTTAAAAGTACCGCCACCACCTGTGTATGTCTGTCAGGTAAAAAATAAATCTGTATTTTGATTTACAGTTAATATTCTCCTACAAAGACAGTCACCCTGTCTGTGATTTTCCTGCTATGACAAGTCAAATGTCTGCTGTGAAAAAGGCCTATTTACCCACATCTAACCAGTGCCACATAGAGTGTATCCTCCTATGTGTTACTGTTTGTGTCTGTAGTATATTAGTTATAAACCCAGGTGGTTTCAGCTGACAGAAGCATCCACAGTCAGCCTCTTCTGTATGTTGTTTTTCACCCAAAATGACTTTCATTAATGATTTTTGTGAATGAGTGTCGACCTGTCACTGCTTCTGTTAATATTTTCATGACCTCAGGTCATGGTGATCATCTGCACTATAAGGTGTCTAGATATTTCCACAGGAACCATTTTGTGTTTTCCCAGAAAACAGAAAGGCTTGTTAATGTGCTATGGAGTGATTTTCACAGGCGTGTCAGTTAGTAGTGTCATTAATCCTGAGGTGTTCCCTGCCTTCACTGACATGCGTGTGGATGGAGTATGTCTTTATGTCGAAGAGAAAAAAGAGAAGCACACACACACACACACACACACACACACACACACTGAAGCATAAGAGTAATGTGTTGTATGTGAAATATAGTATTAGTGATATGAGGACTGGTGTTGCGTGATTGCTGATTTTCAGTTCATGGCTCGTTTTTTTTCAGTCAGTTCTTTCATGCTGTGAGTTTGCGCAGCACGATGCTGCACAGTGTCAGCTGCCATTAAACTATGTCATACTTTGCTCAGCTGTGAACCTCAAAGGTGTTTCACTCGTGTGCCAGAGGATTTTTCTCAGAAAATACCAACCAGACGCTGTTACTGAGTTCCACTTGCAAACTCATTTTAAGTGTGTTTTGAGGATGTTGTGCCTGTGCCTTGCATATGCACCACATTGCACAACAGAAATGGTGCTAGTCTCAGAGCTGATTAAGATTTATACATAAATGTGGTGCAACAGCTCCAAAGAGGTGGAGAAAACAAACAAATGTCTCGTAATAATTCCTACAGTGCAAAATGGTTCATTAGGTTCTTCAGTGCCAAACGGTGCACTGTTAAATATAGCGTTCATTGTTTACGGTAAAACTATGTAATTGGGATGGAAAAGCTTTCATGAACTGGCTATAGGAAGAATTTCTATTGTGTTTAATCATTTGTTTTTTTTGTGACAAAGAAAACACAACAATCCCTAGCCATTAAAATTCTGTTCTCCTATATTCAAACCGGTCTCCTCAGGGTGCTCGTCACAGTTTCATCTTGTATATGTCTCTGTTGTGTGCACACAGACCGGGCTCGTTCAGATCGGGGAGGATAGCCTGTTCATTCAGCCGCTGGGGGAAAACGACCCGTCACAATCCTTCTCTGGACTAAAACACCGGCTGTCGCGACGCCGACGCTCCTCCAAGACCGGCTCCGCTCCGGACGCTGACCAGCCCAGCTACTGTGGGACTGTACAGGGTGAGTGACACAGAGGTGGATGGCTCAGGGTATGGGATCATTGTCACACTGATATCAGTGTTTGCTGAGGCCTCCTACATCATGATGGATGTGATGAACAGCTATTTATCAAGGTATGAATAATGATTTGTGAACGGTCAACATAAGGTGCCAAGACAGAAGCAAAAAACTATGAAAAAGACAATACAATACAAAACATCCAAACATGCATACATCCAAACTGTTTTGAGTCTGGTGTCAGCACGGATGGAGTCTGCAGAAATGGCAGTTGCATAGCAGATGCAATGGGATGGGAGAAAGCCCCCCCCCCCCCGATTAACCTCTCAGGTGTCCTCGCTATCCGTTACAGTGTGGTCACGTCATCGGTGCTGCAGTTTCTAAACCAGACAGTGATACATACAGGTCTATAGGTGCGCCTTGTTGAAGTGACAAAGCCGTCGGGACGAGCCGTCTGACATTTGCTGATGGTTCCTGTAGAGTTCACCGATGGCTGCGCTAGTTTTAGCATTAGCACTTGTGCTAGGCAGTCACTGTATTCGTACACCACAAACTTGTTTGGTAGATAAAAAAAAAAAAGTAAAATCACTAAAGTGTAAACATCAGTTTACAGACCTACCTCCTTCTTCAGCTCTGTATTACTGTACCCACTGTACATGTTTCCTGTTCAACGACATGAGTATTACTGACATTTCAGATGCACCCACTTTCAGTTTGACCTCCAGATAAATAGTTTCATCATCAGGATAAAGTTTTGGTTTGTTTCCAACCTGTTTGAATCTCTCGCTGCTCATGTTTCTTCACCTTGTAGTGAGAGAGATCTCAACAATGACATGGATGAGGACAGCCTTGTCAAAACCGACAGAAGTGATGGACGAAAACTGAATGACAATTACACCCACTGATGGTGCTGCTATAGCTCCTGGCTGTTGTGTAATGCTGCATAAATTCAAGCAGTGATTGTAGCAGCGTCTCCGATCAACCAGCAGAATGCCCTCATTGAACCGGTGAACTGATGCAATTCTCTTCATTTCTATGCTGACAACTCAATTCAACTTTCCTAAATCATGATTTTACAGACAGATTTTCTTGCTTGTTACACTCCTTCTTATACTTTTACAAGTAGTGCTTTGCAGATACGAGAAGGATTTTTATGCTTAAATCTTTTTTGGCGGAGAAACGGCTTCATACATATGGGTCAGATTACAGAGGACGGGATTCGTGTGATTTTTCAGAATCTTGGGAATGTTCCTTACACTCACCTCAAAAACCCTGGAACATTTTCCAAATCCCTCTGCAGTGATGTGCTCGCAGTGAGCTGTGTGAATGAACTACTGTCTGCCTCTCCACCCTCCGAGCTGAAATGGGCCAGTTGAACATCCCAGGGAAGCAATGCTAATAAATCATGGGTTTCGGAGCAGCATTTACTGCGATCTGCCACGCTTTGATGTTCATTCAGCTCCAGTGTGTTGCAAGAGAGGCTGTGTGGAATGCAGATGTTTCCTTATTTAATGTGCATCTCTTGTTGGAACCTGCTGACCCTCTTGCTGTTAACGCTATCAAACACACAGCAAACCCCACTCTCTGCTCTTTTGCATTAATAATGTGCATATTTTCCAAACCCTCAGTGTCTCTGTGCCAAGATTATCGATTTTTGTAGCGAGAGGAATTCACAGTCAGGATTTCTTTTTTCTTTTTTTTTTCAAAGCAGAGCAAAAGCTAGTCTCCTGGTTTTTGAATGACGGCAGTTTTTTTGTAGTGTGGAGCACACCTGAACACAGGATCCAGTCAAAAGCACTAATGACCAGCCTGGGAAGTCATGGAAAAGTTTAATTAGTTGCAGACTGGAGTTATAGTTATCCAAACATTTCTCTGAGCCGAGCACTGTTCTGGAGGCAGAATCAATGAGTGAAGCCAAAGAACCACATCACGCAGCCAGAAGCCTGAATTAAAAGTCTGCTGTAGGTTTGCTTGCTTTTACTCGCTCCTCAGTAGATATGCTTCAGTTTTACAGGAATATTCATTCTGAGACGAGCCAAAAATAACGTTAATGTTAGCTGACATGTAGTGGTGATCTGTCTGGATATACTATCTGCATCAGACAAAAACACATGTTAATGCAGGTGTGAATGCAGGAGAATGCATTGCCATTGTGTTGTGATTGGGCCTCACTCAGCTGTAAAGTCAATCTGTACATTGTCACCACTTTCTCTTTCATTTAATATTTATATCCTAATGTGAGATGGGAAAATGTCTTCACTGAGAAAGGCTCAAACATGCCCGCTCTTCCCTTGAAGACGTTGATGGTGTTGGACTTTTGTATGTGTGAAACGTCTGAAAAATCCACTGGTAGACTGTGTAGTAACAGTTACCAGATTAACCAGATTAATCTAATCCTGTAGTTTAAAAACTACATTTGTCTGAGGAGTGTTTCCACTGACGTCACTTTTCCATGTGATGTAACTCATACTCCAATCGAGGCTCATATGACTGAAGGTGAAGGTGTGACACAGGGAAAATAACAAACTTGAAACAGTAAAACTTCAGATCTGACAAGTGGAAATTAACTGTTGTTTTCTTTTAACCTTCAACCTCCAGATCAGACTGTGGTTGTACTGATCAGCTGAAAGTGTGAATGTGTCTAGAGGATGCAGCTCCTCTGTGTTCCGGATGTGCCGTCAGGTCTCTGTCGTGGTTTCAGTGGAAGCGTTCAGAACAGGGGTGGGCGATATATCGATTATGTATCGTGTCTTGTTCCACATGGGATGTAGCAAATGAGAATATTGTGAACATCAAGTATAAATTGTCACACAGTTGTTTTAAGACGCTTTATGTGTAACGTAAGTGGGGAGGCGTGAGTGTTTGTATCGGGAGCGGAGGGAACTGACGATGTGAAAAAGTGAAGCGCTAAAGCGAGTTTATCCGTGTTTAGAAATGGTAACACACAGAGCGAGAGAGAAAGAGAGAGAGAGACACAGTGCACTGGTAAAATACTGACCAACACCTGTTAAATTATTAACATAATATAATTATAACCAACATTGGGTTTCTGCTATGACCATCTAGTGCATGTGGTTTCCTCTGTCTCTCCATGCAGTTGTTAAAGTGGTTAAAAATAGTTATATGAATACGACACAGACATGAAAAAACATATAAGGTCCAGACATTGAAACAATAGGCTAGTGAAAGGTGTCAGTTACATATAATGTTGCTTTTATCATATCAGTATCACTATCGACAAATGTTTCCCTGTCTATTATTAGTGGGAGCCGCTTGTTTGAAAAATAGATGCAAGATGCTGAATCTCTAGATCTTACAAAGCAGCAGTGAAGCATGAGAGTGAGTCTCTTTATGCATCATGGGGTTAATTCATAATTATGAAGTTCTATGGAGGAGATTTCAAAAATATCGCAATATGGTGTATCACAATATTTTTGATACAGCCTAAAAATATCGCAATATTACTAATAGGCTATATCGCCCAGCCCTAGTTCAGAACTGTGTGTGTTCTTCCAGTATAGTTTGAAAGTTGTTTCAACATCATTATCTGTGTTTTTAAATCAGATTAATGTGTTAAATGGACTGCACTTATATTTAAACTACAAGCCACATTCACCCATTCACACACACATTCATATAGGGCTTTTTTTACCATACACACACTCACACACCGGGTTCAGTGTTCAGACTGGAGGAGCTGGGAATCAATTAGTGGGCGACCCGCTCTACATCCTGAACTCCAGCCGCCATAATGGCAGCAGACTGTTTGTGACAACGGTGCTGGGGGGGTGGGGGGTGGGGGGGTCCCAACGTGTCCAGTGTAGAAATGACAAATTGCCGTCTCACTTCTCCACTGAGCAGAAGGACACCAGCGGACGGGCTGTTCAGCTGCAGAGACGGAGACTGTGCTGTGTCTGATGGGTCTGCTGTTATCATTGTGTTTCACTCGCACACAATCAAAACTGCTCTCAGACGTTCTCTATGTTTCCCCTGTGCACAGTCATTAAAAAGAGCTGCTTGACCCTGAGAACTGAACTGCACCGCCAAAGTTACATAACACCACCCGAGCTAAAGACCACCAGCACTTTTGACAACCTGTATAAATAAATTTTTTCCATATGTTCACAACTGGGGCATACACAATAACTGAAACCTCCTTTTTAGAAGGAAAGAAGAAAAAACACGCAGAGCTGTGTGTGTCGGACTGCTGCTCCTCTGTCTGTTTGTTTTCACCCATCGCACCAAGGTTGAGCAGCGTTTTTCGTATGTTTTCATGACACACTTTCAGATAGATTCACATTATAAACTCACATTCTGCCGTATGGGAAGCTGTCTGCTGATGTTGAATGATTTGTAGAGCTTTCTACCGTTCTTAACTGACATAATTGTCAGTGAAAAAAACTATAGTGAAGTTAAACTCAAACTTATTCTGCCAGAGAACTTCTTGGAAGCCCTTCAGGAATATCTGACATTCCCATCCACATGCCTGTGTGGCCCCCAGACCCAACTTTTGAGTGGCCGCAGCAGAACGTTTAATGGGAGAGGGTGTGGTCGTCCAGCTCCAGAGACACGGACACGATTAGATGATTCTAGTGAGTGTATGGTGTATGTATGTATCAGGTGTCCTGAGGTGAAGTAAATGGAGGAAAGTGTGAGATTATAAAGTCTTTCCCTAAATAATAAAAGTTGTCCATAATGTATGAAAGGAAGTGTTTTAGATAGAACAACATGGGCTAATACTCTTACATATGTGATCATTATGAAACATTTAGCACAGGGCTTGTTTCTCTCACTGTATAACAACAGTCGATATAGTACACTTTTCTCCCACACAGACAGGACAGTTTCTGAGGATTGGAGAGATGGATTAACTCAGATATATATAACGTTTTAGAACACCTCACAGTGTAGTGAGATTCTGTTTCATCTTCTCTTTTATGACAACGTGAACAGAGCCTGGCCTCCCTGGGCAGCCTGTTTCTATGGTCAGGCTGTGTCCACTTATTCTGCACACTGTCAGTGTTTCCCTTAGTTTTCTGTCAGTCACAGTGGTCAGGTACTTGTGCTTTGCCACCATATACTCTCTGTTTAGAGTTAAGTAGAATTCTAATGTGATTGTGATTTGGTTTTGTTTCAACATCTGATATGATTTTCTTCTTTTGATGGTTTGGTGAGGGCAGACTGTTCGGTGTCTGAAGCTGTGATGTATGTGAGCTTCAGGATCAGCTGGCAGAGGGGATTCTTATCTATGTTCAAGGGAACGGGCTCGTGCAGGTTGGAGTGGGGGTCTCTAGATTGGAGGTGTTTATGAAATCTGATGGCTTTTTTGAATTTAGATTATTGAGAGTATTGGCCGAGTTCTGCCCTGTGTGCGTTATTGGATGCATCTCTGTGAACTCTTACGAACTGTGAACTGTGAACTTCTATGTTTTTACACAATTCCCATTTTGGGAGGTCTTGGCTTGGACCCCACTCTTCAACATATTATAGTGTTGGGTCTTTTACTTTTGAGCCAGGTCCTAATAGCAATGTCAATGAGGCTTTTGCTTTCGATGGCATAAAAAGGCCTTTTTGCTTTCTCTTTCCGCTCATTCACAGTCATGACTAAATGTCCAGTGGAGTAGAATGTTTTTCTCTCAATTTCTATATTTAATGTGCATTTATTTTTCAGAGAATTGTATCATTTTTGAGTGCCCATGTTTGATTGAAGTTATGGAGGATGTCCTGGAGGGGGACAGGAGAACCAGGTCATCAGCAAACATCACACATTTCACCCCTAACCCTCACACTAGCAGCTGTGGATTTTTGCAGTTGTTCTGCCAATGTGTTTATTAATACGACACATTTGGGCTGGGCTCTTATTGCAGCTTTATTTCACCCCACAGTGCTGTTTAAAATAACTGGCTCTTTTGTTTCCAGTATTAATTGCACATCTGTTGTACATTGTTTTAATGAAATCATAGGTTTTACCCTCTAAGCCTCTATAATGCACAACGATCTATAAAAGTGCCTTTCGTGCCAAATACACTCAACAGCCTTTTTGAAATCTACAAAACATTAATATATTTACTTTTTATCTTTTTGCATAAGCATTAATAAGAGTGGTGAGGGTAAAGACATGGTCTCTCTCTCAACTCTCTCTCTCTCTCTCGCTCTCTCTCTCCCTCATGCATTCTTTGTACAGCAGTCTAGTCTGCTTGGATGGAGGTCAGTGTGTCATGTTGCATAAGAGCCTGGAGGAAGATGAATAGTGACTGAACAGTGTTTGTTTAAACTTACACCTGGTTATTCGTAAATATGTTTTTATGGCATGTATAGTCAAATAAAGAAAAGAAGAAAAAAAGAAAAATTCACAGGGGAACTTTAATCCTTTAAACCCTCAGTTGTTTTTCTGCCCAGTTTTCACTCCCTTTATTTTTTTGTCTTACGGCAGAGGCATGTTCTAGCTAGATTTGTCTTATATTTTTATCTTCAGCATAAGTTGTTCTGCTCATCTGCCCATCAATTTGCATGTCAGCAGTACTATACCTGTCCTAGGGCAGTTTTTATTTTCCAGTGTTTTAAATTGCAAATGTTGATGGTTATATAGAGAACATAAATGACTGTATACATTCTAAAAACAAGACCAGATCAAAATCTAGTAAATGGCTGGACCACCCATTGTCAAATCCCGATTCTCTAACTGCGAAACAGATAGCTGCGAACAGAAATGAGCTGATTGTCAAAGTCTGACTAAAATGCTCTGGTACTTCAGCCACTGGCTATTAATAAAGCAAAAGCAAAAGAAAATGGTGCCAGGTGGGCCATGCTGGTGGCATGGCTGAGGGCGATGACTGTGTAGTTGTAACATCGCAGAATTATGGAATACCTTATGGCTTGTTTAAAGGCTCAGTTTCTGAATACAGGCTGTGTGCGTTTCTCTCTTTTGATACCTTAACAGTAGTAATATAGAACCTGGACCTGCTTTATAATGAAAAAAGACATGGACATCTCACTTCCTATGGGACCTTTAAATACACACAGCAGTGTTATACAGATATGAAATGTTCACCTTCAGTTTATTAACTGCAGTTATCTGAAGGCGGCAGCAGTGATGTTGATAAATCTGCATCTCGATTTGAGAAGTGCCACACTAGAAGTAAGTGCCATTTAGGCTGATTGTGCTGATTGGTGATCAGGTCGACTTTCTGAGCACCAATGTGGTTTAATTACATATTTTTCAGTTTCTGTTCTCAGTCATCAGAAGTACGGTGACATTTTATCATGGTTCATAAATACCACCTTATACTGACTCATTCTACCTGAGCTTCAGATAAAATAATTGTTTTATGACTGCATTGTCTACATAGAGGTTAATGACAGCAACTGTGCGGTGAGGGTGACTATATGGGTTGCCACTTGATTGACATTTAAAATGAGTGATGACAGAGAAAGTTAGAAGGCTTTATGTTCACATCACGACAGCAACATGATTTCCTGGTGAAGTGTCTTCCATTTGTTGAGCTGTTGTCATATTCCACTCTGACTGGCTCAGTTGTTTCAGAGCCATGAGAGCAGTAATGTGAGAGGCTGAGAGCAGATTTATTAATCACCACACCCTCTTATCTATATTCCACTTCACTCAGACATTTTTGCACTGCTGCACCTACGTGAACCAAAATAGCAGATGACGCCCGGAGACTTCCACTCACTCTCTGCGTCCCGCTTTGCACTTTTCTGTGTTGTCACAGGCTGCATCATGGGGGGTTTTGAAAACTTATTTTGCTTCCAAAGCTCCATATAGTGTCAGCTTCCATAAAGTTGCACATCCTGGACCCGCTGTTGTAAAAGTTCATCCAAATGTAAAGAAGCAAAGAGCAACATGTTTTTTCTTGTTTTTTGGCACACAAAGTCACAGAAAAAAGTCAGAAAATCACTGAAAATTGAGCTTCATTTAGCCTGGTTTATTGAAACTACAACGAAAAATAATGACCTTTGGATTTGAACAAGAGTTTATTTCTACAACTACATAGCTCCAAGGGTCCAGGTTATATAATGTAAATCTAGTCAGCTGCTTATGTGAATGAGCTTTCACCCAATGTGGTCTTCACGTTAGCTGTCTGAACATATATATACTGTATATGTGTATACGTAGAGTGGGGTCTGAAAGACCATTGGACCCCACTGTATATATAATATATGTTAAAGCTCTGAGGAACATTTGAACAACTAATAACAATATTCTGTTAATGTAAACCCAACATCATGCAACTGATTTGTGTATAGGTAGAATGAAAGAATATGTTCAGATGGACATAAGTGAGTGACATTTACTCATTAAGCTGGACTGGTTGGGGAATTGGGGGTCTGGATGATTAGTGAATGGAGGTGAGTGGTGAAAGAAAAGGTGACAGAATGAGGCTGACTGTGATATCCTGACAGAAAGGCGGGGTTACAACTGCAGGCTTAAAGAAAACAGGTTACAAGTCTGCATGATTTCAAGTCCTTATTGATGAACAGTAGCAACAGTAATGTCACGTGTGTAGATAAATCAGTCAGCCTGTGATTGTGAGGAAGGTGTGTGATCCACTCTCATGGTTAGACATTGAACATTGTTAGTGAAGCCTTCCATGTAGCCATGCATATGTGTGTTTGCAGCATGAGGTGTGGTCATTGCAGGGTTTAAGTTTCTATAGTCTCTATAAAAGTATCAGTTGTGGAAGAGGAATGTTTTCAGTCCTTTACTTACTTACTGCTGCTGACGACTGAACGAGGAGACTTTTTAATTATAATTCTTATTGCAGCGGCCTGTTCTGTCCTGTCTGCAGTAATGAAATTCCTGCTTCATGAATGGAATCTGAGACAGGGGGGAAAAGCCCAAAGGAAGTGAAAGCAACAATGAAGCTCAGGCATCTGCTTCCTTCATGGCTGGAGACCAGGTCCAGAACACCTTACCTCCACTCCCTCTGGTCCTCATGAGATACTCTTTCACTATGTGGGGCAGATCACAAGGGTTTCCCTCGTGGTTCAGTTAGCAACTGTTTAAATCAAGTTAACCCTGTCTCACAGAAGAAAGACGTGGCCAAATGACAAACACTGCAATCACTGCCATACCCTCCTGCAGGTGAAGACATCAAACCTCTGAACAGGCTCTTGTTGTTGGAGGCTGAAACACACACCGAGTATGTTTGATGTCCACAATCAACCAGGTTGCTCTCAGAAATAAGATTACATTGGTAAACATATTTACATGCACTGCAGTAATCTGGTTACTGTAAATCCACATCAAAACATCAGATGAGCAGTCAAATTTCTGATCTTATTTGGAAAGGTTGTTGATTTCAACTGTATGTTATTGCTACTATTCAAAATTCTGCTTCTGGCACTTCCTTTTGGGGAAGACACATCTGTCAGAAAACAGGTAGCACTGGTAAAATCCCCAGGTGGCATGCCAGTGTCAGGGCATTGCTCCCACTGCTGTTCGTCGGCCCCAGTGCTCCCTCTCCTCCTTCTCCCTTGTGGATGCTCCTCAGGTCACCAAGTTGGTCTCTAAGGCCAAGGCCTCCATCTGCTCTCTGGACCCCATGCCCACCGCCTTGGTCAATGCATGTCTACCTGCTCTGTGTCCCCTCATGGTGGACATCATCAACTCAATCTGGTTTGGTACCCTCCCGCTTCAAAGTTGCCTCATTCACTCCCATCCTCAAGAAGCCAGGTCTTGACCCCGATGACCTCAACAACTACAGACCGATCTCCAGCCTTCCTTTCCTCAGTAAAATCCTGGAAAGAGTAGTAGTCGCCCACCTCCATCAACACATGTCCAACCATGAGCTCTATGAACCCATTCAGTCTGATTCAGAGCACACCACCGCACAGACCGCTCTCATCAAAATTACTAACGACCTTCTCATTGCTAGTGACTTTGGCCACAACAGCATCCTCATCCTCTTGGACCTCTCAGCAGCCTTTGACACAGTCTCCCACACCATCCTCCTCACCTGCCTATCCGACTACCTTGGCCTCACCGGGTCAGCACTCTCCTGGTTTCAGTCTTACCTCACCAACCGAAAACCGTTTGTCACCATTGGAGGCTCTAGCTCAGCCCCTGCCCCAGTCAACCACGGTGTACCCCAAGGCTCTGTGCTTGGACTCCTCCTCTTCACCATCTACATGCTCCCCCTTGGTCAGATCATCCACCACCACGGTCTCAGCTTCCACCCATATGCTGACGACACACAGCTTTATCTCAGCACGAAACTCTCCACCCAGCTCCCCCCACAGTCACTTGTCAACTGCCTACAAGAAATCAAAATCTGGATGTCATCTAACTTATTCAAACTCAACAGCAATAAACCAGAGCTCATGGTTGTGGCTCCCAAGGCCCTGCTCCGGAAGGTTGGAGATCTACACCTACTTATGGACATCGACGGATGCTCCATCTCCCCACCCCCTGGAAATCCGCAACCTGGGTGTCATCTTGGACTCAGCTCTTTCATTCCAGGCACATGTCAAGTCCCTCACCAAATCTGCTTTCTTCCACCTCAAAAACATCTCTTGACTCCAGCCATCACTCTCTGACTCTGTCACAGAGACCCTCATCCATGCCTTCGTCACCACCCGTCTGGATCACTGCAATGGAGTCCTGTTCGGGGTTCCTTATTTGTGCTTTATTTATTTTGTGTGAGCTTGACCAGCTTTCTGCTGTCACTCCACGTTGGTCGCCCACAAGACTGCTCAGGTCCTCTTCTCATGTTGAGCTGGTTTCTGCTCATTTAGATTTACAATTAGGTGTAGACAAAAATAATACTGAAATAAAATACCTCCGGGATGAGGGATGCCATTCATTGTTCATCACAATGTCAACAAAAAGACAATCTCCTCTCTTCTTTATCCACTCTCACCTCCCGGCTGTCTGCCCTCTGGCAGGCTCATATTATGTGAGACTCGCCCTCCTGAGATTGGCAGCTAATCAAAAATTATAAAAGACAATCTGTGATCATGACAACTGTCTTAAAAGTAGTATCCTTAATGATGACAATAATAATTTATGTTCTTCACTTCAAAAACATAAAGAATCATAATTTAAAGTACATTGTGTGTTTCCACTATTATCTGCCTATTGTGGGGATGAAATCCTGCAACTAAATGCAAATTCCACATACTTTCAGGGGCCGTCGGCGGTGCTGGTGATCCTAATTGATCAACCTGATGTGCTCTCACATCACAACAAGGACGACAACAACATACAGACGTACGAGTATAGACGACACAACCACAGAAACCACCATTTTACTGTACGGAGCAGGACAACCACTACTTAAAAGATAAGAGCCTACATGTCCAGGCCGTCATTGGTGTTTACAGAGAGAGACAAGGCCACTCAGAGGGAGCTAGGTCAGAGGTTAGAAGCCACAAGAATTTAGGCTATGTTTTTAATGACATATCTCTGAAACGTCAAATATAGTGGAAGCACAAGAAAGATCCTTGTGACAAATCCTGGAAGGTTCAGTTCAGTGTATGGCTCCAGGTCACAGGTGTGGAAGAGGGCTATTGTTGGGTTCTGCACGGTCCTTATGCAGCTTTGATCTTGTTTCAGCATGACCCACGTAGCATCAGAGCTGCTGCTGCTCACGCTACGTCCTCTGTGTAGAAACGGTGTCAGGTTGTACGTCTCCTTCTCGTGAACACGATATCTTAGTAACGCCTTGAGGGAACTTCTTCAAATTTGGCACAAACATTCGTCAAAGGCTAACAAAACATGTTTTTGGCCATAACTCACAAATTCATGCACTAATTATGACCGAATTTAACTCAGATGTCTTTAAAGATACAATTAGGTGATAACATTTTACATCCAAATGATCAAAGGTCAACTTCACTGTGACATCATAATGTTCGGCAAAAACATGCTGTAACTCAGAAAGGGGAGATTGTGACCAATGAAATACCTAATCATAGTTTTCTTATAGGCAACTCACGTGATTTCACTAGTAGATTTCCTAAAACGTTTGACCGTTCCTTTCTGAAAAATGTGAGAACATTGCTTTTTTGATGTAGGTAGACATTCATCTGTATGATATGCATCAATGTAATGCAGGTTATATTAAGACAGGGTTATTATGTTGAAAAAGCAACCCCCCCCCCAAAAAAAAAAAAAAAAAAAAAATCATCTGTGACTATCATCTGAGAATCTCTAAACAAAAGTAATGAGTTCAGGTCTGAGCAGCAGCAGCGGTCCAGTCGTTGTATGAGGCAATGTTCTCCCACAGAGTTCTGAGCAGGCAGAGTTACTGTTCCCCTGCAGTGCTGGAGTTGGTTTCACAGTTAAAAACACTGTGTTATTTGTCTTTGTGTGAGTTCTTTCTTATTACAAGCCCCCCCTCCCTCCAAACATAGAGTAGCTCTCTGATCCCTGCTGGGAGTCTTATTTTTCTGCTGAGGTGAGATATGTTCAACTTTTGTGGGACCACTCACTGTCAGCTTCTCTGTTTAAGACATTGTTTTATTTTAATGATTGATCATTTTGGAGGCTGTAATTTTTGAAGCTGTTGAACTGTACTGGGTTATAGTGACAGGCATTCCTAATATTATGTTATGTATATCCTATTTATATGAATTAAGGCTGACAAAATATTAGGCACACCTCTCAGTATAACCCAGTACAGGTCAACAGCTTATAAATTACTGCCTCCAAAACGACCATTAAAATAAATCAACATCCTCTGAAACAGATTCAATAAAAACTGAACATTATGATCCTCATTCAGGAGGATTTACTGCAGGCCTGTTATATTACACTGTGTTAGTTTTATCTAGGTGTACCTAATAAAGTGGCTAGATTCATTTAATCACTATGTGTCATAGCAGCCCTTTCCCTGAACTGGAGAATCAGTGATTTTACTGAAGAACTTGACTTCAACCTTAAAATGTGCCTGACATTGGCTTCATTTCATCTGTGGAGTCATATGCATTAAAGAAAATCACTGCTAAATGTATTTTTGCATCAGCAAGGAAAATATTAGGAACTAGAGTGAGTTTAGGCTCATACATGACCAGTAAAGACAGAAAATACACAGTGGCTGGATAACAGTGTTAGATGATGCATGGGGTAACGTTACGTTACCATGACAGCAGTGTTGCATAAATGACCTGTCCCACCTGTTGTATATCTCTGTATCAGCTTGGGCTTGGTTTTGCTTCAGCTCTGTGCAGAGCTGCTGTGAGAAGCCATTTCCAGTTTCAGACTTGAGATGATCCTGTGCAGGTTTTATAGCTGCAGGTTGTAGCTTTAACCGGGCGCCATCTTTGTGATGACGTTACGCTACGTGGCTGTGCCTCGCCAGCCCTAACCAACTGTTGTTTAATGTTTTTGTTTTTATGTTTCCTGAGAACTGCTCATCCAAAAAACTTTACAGTCGACACTGCACTTCCTTGGGTCCTCAGCAAAACACCCGCCAAGTCGATGGAATGAGCGGTTATATATTTATAGTTGGTTTCTGTAATAGTTGATATAGTAATTAATAAAGTTGATCAACAATGTTTGCAAAGAAAAGAAATGAATAGCAAATAGAGACTGCTATGTCTCAGAAGCAAAGGTGATATACAAAGTGTCTGATTTTGACATTTGACACTGTGGTGTCTGTCTCCCGCCAATATTTAAGATTTTCTAGGCCATTCAGCTGCTTATTCAGCAGATGTCTTTTGCTCTTACTCTCATCTTCTTGGACTGGACAGCATACTTGCTCTTGGACTCCTCTAAATCCAACCTCCCAGACCATTGGATCACTTCCTGTTTCCGGAGTACTGATGGTCTGGTTTCAATTCAGAGTGAAAAAATCTGAAAGTCAGCAGAGCCAGTTGCTAGAGGAGGGCACTGCTCCGACACTCTCCCTCCGTTGGAATGAATGACTCCTCATCTCTGGTAATCTGACAGTGCCTGAAGTTGTGCACACGGTGTCACCTCTGGGACCAAGAGTCATGTGACTCTTCTTAGTCAATACTTTTCTGCTTGAATTGTCACCTGGTCCCCCCACAGACCTTGGTGGTCAGCTGACATGTGCTGGCTGCTGCCTCACAGGACAGCTCAGACTCAGAATTATCTAACATGTTGATCCCTTGCCCCTCAGTTCTCTAACCTAAACCTTCTACAGAGTAGTTTTAGTTGCTTAAACTTAATGAAACATTATCCACATTGGCTTCAGACCAGAAAATACTTGTATGTCTTGATTTGGAAGGCAGTGACAACCTGTTTTGTCATCTTGGTTGGATGTTTCATTAATTATAGCCAAGTAAAGTTTGATGTAAAAGATTAACAGAGGCAAACATTCCTCAGGAGTGTGGTTGCATCAATTTTTGCATAGCTAGTGGATGAACTAATGCTTAACAGATCATTTTTTCCTCAAGGATAATTTATTTCCTTTAGCAACTTAGATTTGGTTGGCAGTGGTGTTGGGCCTACAGCCCCAGGAATAATTTTATTGAGTTTTCACAATACAGAATAACAAAGCTCTCATGCAGACCACGCTCACATCATACTACAGAACTCTGTTCCCTTGTTTAAAGCAGAACCTCAGTCTTTTCCTAACCTTGACCAAGTGGTTTACTTGCCAAAACCTTAACATAACTTACACCACACTTTTCCTAAACTTAACCCTTAATGCTGTAGTTGGCATGTGCAGAAAATGAAGACAAAAATTTTAACAAGACTGGCACTGAATAGAATTCAGGGGTTGCAGAACTGTAGATTTACAGTTGAAAATAGAAAATATGACTGGGGCTGTTGTTTTAACGATAAAAAGAAAAGAGATCTCGAGAGAGAAGTTCAAACACTTTCTATTTCCACCCTTTTATTTTTTAACTTGAACTTTTATTGGTTTTTCTAGCAGATAGAAAAATGGGGCAGCACATTTTACCAATGCAAATGCTTATACAATGTGAGAAAAAAACAAAAAAACTAAGGGATTAGATGTAGCTTAGTGAGATGAGTACAGAACACATGAATACATGAATACAGTAATGCATAAAGGAAATACATAAGATAGAATTGGCTATTTATGCTGCTTCGGGAGTATGACTCAAGACTCTGGGGAAGATTGGTATTTTAACGAACAATGTCCATGATGACCTTCCACTATTGTAGTTCCTCATTATAAATTGGAGAAAGATTACATGCAGCTCCCTCCATGGAGATCGTCTCGAGGAATGTTTGAAGCCACAGTCCCTCTTTCAGCTGATCTGCGTCCTTCCAATTTGTTGCTATTAGTCTTTTAGCTGTCACGCGCCCACTTGTTACAATTTGTTTTTTTGTGTTTGGACCATGTTCCTTCGACAGCGTAGTTCAAAAGGCACATTGCTGGATCACAATGGAAAAGTATAGCCAATGATCTTTCCCAAAGATTTTGTAACATTTTCTCCAGAAGGTTTTAACTTCAGTGCAATCCCATAACATATGATAAAACTTACCTTTATCTTGTTTGAAGTGCCAACAAAGATCAGAATCGGACACACCCATCGTATGTTATTGAACAGGAGGGAAATATATTCTATGTACAAAATTGTAATTGATCCTTTTATTCTTCACGCAATTTAGATCCTTCCTGCTTTCACTCTTGACCAACTGCTGCATGAAGTGGCCACGACTTTTGGGTCAACCCTCTTTTATTTTCTCTGTATTTGAAATCTCACTCTGTACAGTTGCACCTAGAGCTGGGCGGCTAATCAAATTTTATTTTTGATTACGATTTTGGCTTCCAACGATTATGAAAAAAAGATTATCAAG
The DNA here is from genome assembly GCF_021018895.1 of Seriola aureovittata. NCBI lineage: Eukaryota > Metazoa > Chordata > Actinopteri > Carangiformes > Carangidae > Seriola > Seriola aureovittata. The sequence continues at coordinate 31,448,045 of NC_079364.1, forward strand.
ATTAAACAATTATTGTGCCAAATGACCCCCCTACAATAACCATCCATCGATCCACCTCAGGGTTACGTTTCGGTGTACGTTAGCAACGTACGCAGACTTTCTATAAAAACATTTTGAGAATGACTCAGTGTCTGCTTTTCTTTCACAAGATACTGATGATGGGAGATGTATTTGGACCAATTGGACATTCCCACCGAGTTCAGTAGTCGGACAGACCGTTGATCTGCATTTAATTCAAGGCCAGCCTCATCCGTACTATCCTAGAGGTAGAGATGTGACCGAGGACACAGAGACTGAGTTCACACCAGCTGATGCACAGCCGGCTAATCTTTGGCCTCAGGAGAGAGGTTATCTCTACTATGCTGAAGCTTGAATATGTTAATGTGGCACCACATAGTCTTATTCACTTTTCTTTCAGTCACATAAGATCTGGAAAAATGAGCAGAAGGAGCTGAGCCAGGAATTGGTTGAACAAAATTTTAAAAAAAGATGCAGGTAAAAGTACAGAAGTAGCTCTTTTAAAAATGCTTGTCACACTGCATTAAAAAAGGCTGCATGGGGGGGGGGGGGGGGGGCATATTGCTACTGCTACTGGTGAGAAAATAAGACCTGATCCAGGAAGGACGGTTGGATCAGTGCGTTTGAGGGCGAATCAGTCTGACGACAGAGGATTTTACGAATCATGCTGACAGTCGTGTTGCCAGATGGTGAGGTCAAACTGTTTTGCTGGACCATCCTTCAATTTTTCAGGACCCCCACTTTGTCAAAAGAGTTGTCTCTAATCAAAATGAATTGGGGGCGTTGTTTCATGCAGCGCTAATATCGGTTTGAAATGCACACTCGTCCTTTAAAAAGCTACTGAGACACAGCTCCACACACAGGTGTTGTGTCTCTAACCCTGCTCTCTTCTTCTGTCTGTTCGGCCTGTATGCAGCAGGGAAGAGGAAGGAGAAGAGGTCAAAGATAGCGGAGGAGGGTCGCGGCAAAAGAAACGCCATTCGCCTGCATGAAGCTTACACTGTGGAGACGGTGGTGGTGGCCGACTCGGACATGGTGCAGTACCACGGTGCTGAGGCCGCACAGAGGTTCCTGCTGACTGTCATGAACATGGTAAGAATCCCAAACACAAATGGAGTCCCGTAACTCAAATGACCTATTTTTTGTTTTGTTTTCTTTTTAATCAAGTGTTGCACCACATTTCCTCTTCGTGTTTCCACAGACTGTGTTCTCTTGCTTAGTTGTAATGGAAGGATTGTAAAAAAAAGAGGGAATTTTGTACTAACTTGAAAGATACCTCCTTGATTTGTCTAACTCAGACTGCTTCGTTTTAAGATAGACCTGAACATTTCCTTTAATCTACAAGTGTTGAGGTAATTCCCTCAGTAAAGTAATGATAGAGTTCCTGGAAAAGATGTGAAGCCCTAAAGCTGATCTGATCCAGACGATCATACACCTGGACGCTGTCAGAATCACATCAGCAGAATCACCAGGTTTCTCTCGGTCCATGGGAACATTACATCCCATATATGAAGCTAAACCAGGATACTGCTGTGCATGTAAATGCACTCACTGTTGGTGCTGGATGTTTTGCACTAGTGATGGAGATGAGCCAGAACCACATCCCTATTTTGTCACCCATGCAGCCCTCTGTAACAACAGCCTCGACCAGCCAACTGAATAAACCTGCTTAGTACTCAGCGCAGCACAGGGGAGCCTTCTGGCTTTGGCTCAGGCTCTGGAGGCCAGCACAGGGGGAGAGGAGACACATGCACAGTAGAAAGCTGGAGAGGACAGTGAAAAAGCTCTAACCTGTCTGCTGTTATATCAGCAGGGACACATTTCTTCAGGGCTGCAACTCATAATCTTTTGCATCAAGGATTAAGCTATTATTACAATAGATCAACCAATTAGTCGACAAAGCGTTGGAAAACAGTAGAGAATGGAGAGCAGGGAGTGAAATATTGAAAATGACCTATGGCATCTTTGCTTTAATTATTTGTAATGAACTAATCATTTGCCACTCTTTCAGTTACAGTAGCTTCCAGTGTCAGAGCAGTATGACTGTAATGTGGCTGTAACCATATGTTATGGCTATTTATGTGAGGGCCAGTCTGAGTTTATTACCTTGGGAGTGAGTAAAACTGAAGGAGGACATTTAGACCAGTCTTCAAAGGGCTGTTTGAAGGTTAAGTCTTGGTTTTAGAGTTAGAGTTAGAATTAGGGTTAGGTAAGGATTGAGGGTTGGGGTGAGTAGGCATTTCCAGGCTTCATTGGTGCTGTCCTGATGGTAATACCACACCTCATTTATAACTGTTGCATATGCACAAAACAGGGCCTAAAGGAAGCGCAGGCTTGAAACTCTGACTGACTGATATAATGATGCCTCTCACACATTAAATTTCATGCCGTATCACACGTTTCTTACAGATCCACTTTATCGTAAACTTTCAAATGAGCAGTGTTATTCGAGCATATGCTAATGAGCCATATCTATCTCGAAGGCACCTTTCAGTTGTAAAAGATTCAAGCCAACTCAAATCTAAAAGACTGCAGCTACTGACACTGACAAGCCAAATGAAATGAGATGTGAGGATGACGGCAGGAATCAGAAAAGTCTGGCTTCTGTCCTTTTCACCACATTAACCAGGCTAACCGATCAAATTATCATCATCAGTTGTAGAAATCAAAGATTGCAGAACAGGACGTCAATAGTTTTTAATAATATCTTCTAATACTATCACTGAGTTTTTAGTTTTCATAAAGCGTTCAAGGCGTCCACTTCCATGTTTGATCACTTTGTTTAATTTTGGATATTGTCCTGTTTGTTTCTTCAATGAGGGATTTACATTGATTCATAGTAAATTGTGGAGTGTTTAAGTGAACTATGAGGGCACATTTTTAAGGTGATTGTGATCCGTAAAGGGAAATTGCGTGTGCACAGTTTTATAAGTGACTGCATTTTTGCTTTTTGTTTTTTGTGCACATGTACAATTTAAGTCTGGATCCTTTGCTCTGTGTTATAAATGAAGCACCAGCTTTCCTCAGAGAGACGCTCAGAGCCAGATGGAGGTTTATATGTTCCACACTGAGCAGTAGTGTTGTTGTTCCATCTCTTGCAGGTCTACAACATGTTCCACCACCAGAGTCTGGGAGTCAGAATCAACATTCGAGTCACCAAGCTGGTGTTGCTTCACAGCCGCCCAGTAAGCCCGACTTTTCACCCTCTTTGACCCCTCTTTAACTCTCTGTTGACCCTCACAACCTGACTGCCAGCAGATCCTAGACACACCCTGTGCTCATGTGTGCATTTGTGAGAGGAAGGTCATGACCCTCAGGAAAGAGATTTTCTTTTTTCCTTTAAAATGCTTTGTCCTGTGGATTCCAGAGTGAAGATTTTCTGTCCATAATAAAGATTCTAAGTAATTAGCATTTAAGATTGAACAAAATTAGTTCCTCCATTTCTTATTTCATCCACGTGTAGAGTTTTATCACATGCAATGCAAAGCATCCATCCAAATGTACTTGAATACTTTGGTCCAGAAGCAAGTGAAAACACCAGAACAACAGGATCCACTGATATAGGACATACACAAATGATTTTAGCATCATATAACAGTAATTCTGTGACTCGTGAACAATGTGAATTAAAAGCTAAAGGAGACATTGTGACAGAGCAGCAGGACAGGATGAAGTTCATCTGCTCTGTATCTGCTCTCCAGGAGAAGCTGAGCGTGGGTCATCATGGAGAAAGGTCTCTGGAGAGCTTCTGTCACTGGCAGTATCAGGAGTTTGGGGGCCCACGGTACCTCGGCACCAACCACGTTCCTGGTGGGAGGGATGACATCCCACCAGTGGATACAGCTGTGCTGGTCACCAGGTATGTAACTTCTTCAGATAAGTGAATGATAATGTACCATAAATGTATAAAATGTGATCTCAGCAATTGGACAGTTTATTTTATCCTCGGTATGAAGAGGGGGGCTGCCACTTTTTCAGTCCTGTAGTCCTTTCATAGTCTGTCTGCTGCAGATGCTGCTTAATGGTTCTTGCTCGTGTCCAATGTTTTTGCTGCTCATTCTGATGATTTTGTTGAGAGGATGACGTGGGATGTTACTCAGAGCGCTAAAGCAGGCTGCCATGTTGTAGGTGATGATGGATTCAGTGAAGCACCTGTAGAGAACTGTTTGGTGGAACTGGAGCTTGTGGAGTTTCCTCAGAAAGACATTTGGAAAAGATGGTTTGAAGGTGAGTTTGTGGTCAGTTGTGGTGCCGAGGTATTTGCATGCCTCCACTCTCTCTATAGCCTGGCCACTGACCACCAGTGTAGGGATGTTAAACTGTTCATGGTGAAAGTCAATGACCAGCTTCTTGGTCTTGGAGGCGTTGAGATTAAAACAATTCTCCTTACAGGACGTGGAGAATATGTCCATCTCAGCTTGTATTTTGGTTGATTTGTTTGTTTTTTTCTATTTTTTCCACGCATGAACAGGGATTTGGTGGAAGAATTATTCAGATCCATCACTTAAAGGCACAGACATCTACATCCAAGGAAACAAAACTTGGCATTTAATGTTCATTTGTGCAAGAAAAGTAGTAACAAATGGTTGACGCTTGCAGATTTCTGCAGTGTAATGAACGATATGACAAAGACACACCTTAGTTTTCATTGACTGATTCTTCTGCAGGAGAAAGAGACACATTTCTCTGCATGTTGACAGGAAATGCAACTCTGTGATGTCACATTCTTTTGATTTTTGTGTTGTTTTTTTACCCGGGGAGTCAAAGAGGGATCAAAGGAATCCTTTTGTTTAAATGAGTACTCATGTCTTCTGATTCTATCTTGTCTCCTTTTACTGTGAGGAGAGGGATAAGGGCATGGGCACTGTGGCCTTTTGTTCTTGAGGTGGTTTGTTATGAACCTGATCTGCCTTCCCGTCTCTGCTCCCCCGCCCCCACCTCTGTCATGAGGCTTCCTCTGTGAGGACAGGAGCAGTCAGGATCAGCATCTGCTGGAAGGGAAGGAGCAGGATGCTGCCAGCAGCAGTCAGGCTGACAGTGAGGCAGCATGCAGGCAAATTAAGCACATTGCTCTCAGGTTTCCTGCAGCGCATGGCTGCTCAGCGTCCTCTGTGTGTGTGTGTGTGTGTGTGTGTGTGTGTGTGGCTGTATTGCTGTAATCTGCCACAGTTTGTGGACAGCCCATGTAGATGATATGCCTGCAGCACGTCTCTTACATCTTATTAACAACCTCCTGGAAGGAAATAACAAGATATTTGATATTGGTGATCGTTTGATTTCATGTCACTCACATAAAACATACAGATACCAGGCTACAAGAGATCAGACCTGTGCTTTTACAACAAAAAACCTTCGACTTTGTTTGATGAAAGGTTGATATTTTAAAAAAACTAAACAAAAAAACCTACTTTTCAAAATGTTGTTGGAGATACCACGTCACATTTGTACACTTGCACTCTCAGAACACTGGGAACTACTCAGTACAACCCCTGTGTGGTTGGTGGACACAGATTGCCATGGTGTTGATCCTTTAATCTCACTCTTGGAAAGAAAGTGAATAAGTACATCTCCCAAAATGTTCGACTGTTCCTCTGAGTGTTCCAGCCACTTCTGTATGTGGAGGCAGATGCAAGTTGATTAGTCCATCCATCCATCCATTCATCCATCCATCCATCCATCCATCCATCCATCCATCCATCCATTACAGTTCTTAAGCTGCATGGTATAAAGACCTTATTATGACAAAGATTTCTGCTTCGTAGGTTGATTATCTGGAGCTCCATGAACTCAATGGTTCATTGAAGTTATAAAAACGTGTTCCATGGAATGAAAACATGGACTACACACCTGTTTATTCATCTAATTATTCAACCAGCCAATCATGTGGCAGCAGTTCAATGTGTAAAATCCTGCAGGAACAGGTGAGGAGCTTCAGTTAATGTTCACACATTAAACATCAGAATGAGGAAAAATGTGATCTTAGTGACTTTGATTGTGACATGATTGTTGGTGTCAGATGCTGGTTTGAGCAGCTCTGTGGAGGAAAACAGCTTGTTGATGAGAGAGGTCTGGTTGAGACTAGCTGAAGCTGACAGAGCAGCTACAGTCACTCAGATAACCACTCTTTGCAACTGTGGTGAGCAGTAACGCATCAGAGTGAACAACACGTCCAACCTTGATGTGGATGGACCACAACAGCAGAAAACCAAGTCAGGTTCCACTTCCTGTCACCAAGACCAGAGACCTGAGGCTGCAGTGGATACAGACTCACCAATACTGGACAGATGAAAACTGGGCCCCTTAAACCTGGTTCATGAAAATGTGGCCCCCCAGATCTGAATCCAGTAGATCACCTTTGGGTGTTCAGAAGGGGGTTTTGAGTGCCTCCAGTGTTTAAATTGGCACACCGCATGTATTGTTGCTTTTTTTCACCGTTTTGGCCTTTTGTCCACATGAAGTCAGGATCCTTCTTCTTTTCAAAAACACTCTGCAAAGTGAATAAATGCTGCTGTGCTCTGACACAGTCACAGGTTGTATGCTCTGAAGACTGAAGCCTCCCATTAGTTACATCTACCTTTCTTTGTTAAAACTTAAATATCAATATAATATACACACAACACAACTGTTATCATGAAGTATTAGGCTATTCTTTGTGATTATTTTGCCAGATTTCACCATAATCATATCGATGTGATCGTTGTGTCATTGCAGCAACAGTGTTCACCTGGTTAACAGGTGCTGTGTAAACACTGCAAAATCAGCTATTACATTATATTTAAGTCTGTTCAGTTCAACAGAAACATTCTGCAATGAGAAAATGTCTGTCTGTGATGGCAGTTTTGTTGTTTGCTGACTCAAAGACGATGAGAGAGAGAGCAGGTTCAGATGTTTTCCTGTTGTTCAGGGTGGATCTCAGTGTATGTCCTAACTGGCCACAAATTGTCTTAGCAATGCTCACGTTGTTGTTCACTGTGACAACGATTAAAAGACTCTCCCTTGTCGAAAACTGAATAATTCTTGTGACTAACATTATGCAGGATACAAAACAGAGTCCCTAAAAAATGAAAGTCCTCTCACCCAGTGAGAGGGAAAACGCAGCTTTGCAACAGTGATGATTTGGCGCCGTCACAGCAGTAAAAAGTGAAACTCTGATCACTGTTACAGAGCTGCAGATGCTGCTGACACAGTATCCAGTCCTACTTAGCTGTTAGGCTTTGTTGAGCCGTGGGTGTCATGACAATGAATACAGGTTCAGCAATGAGTCACTGACCCTATAAGCACAGAGGTTACTGGAGGAAATGTATATAACAAACGTGGTGCAGAGTTGGCCCAGAAATTCAAATGGCAGCTGTATTTGTTGTAATCAGACAAACACCTTTATCAACATTTACTTCTGTTTCACTTTTTAAACTTGTCTCCTCTGATTAAATTAATGTTCCTCAGCCAGCTGACAAGTGACCACACTGAAAAATTAGGTTTTATTCCAGTTATGAAGAGCCAGAGTAAAGAGTAATGGATGAATTTTGCCAGCACCTGTTATCCACAGTTAGTAGCCTGCACTGATGGCCTTTCCTTTAACCTGTTGACTGTCTTTATGGCCATCTGAAGACCTCTATATCTGCTAATAATTCTCTCATGAGTTTCCACCAATCCTCTCCTGATGTCTCCATCCAAACGCACCATTTTTGCAGGCAACAACTGCTTGTGCCATCTTTATTTCAATGGGTCTGGCCAAGGCAGAATGTAGAGATAAAGTAGAATCATGCTGTTCATACAACTCAAACTAGCAGTGTTATTTTACAAAATTCTTAAAGTTCTTAAACAGCAAATCTCCACACCCACAAGTGTAGGAAAACTCTCCCCAGGAGTCTCAAACTGTCAGTGTATCATGGTGGGGAAACCAGTGGGGATTGTTGCTGTCTGTGCATGAAAATAAATATAATAAATATAAATGAATTTTTTTAGCAGCTTTGCCAGCACCTCCTAAAAATGTCATCAGCTGCTGTTAACTGCCGACATATTTTTTTCTTTACTTTTATCACGTATATTTGGTTCACACTAACTGTAGGAACAGCGGCATTTCCTTTTTAATACTGACTGGCACATTTGTATACACTAGCAGCACCAGGCAATATGTGATAGCTGATCAATTTGAGATGTGCATTTTAATTTATAATAAATCAGTGTCTCTACTTGTTCATTTATTTAAGAAATTGTTCCCACTCATTATAATGCGTGTTTTTCTGTGTGTGGGATCATGTATCAGCTCAGACTCGTTATCACTGAAGCTCCTGTTTGAACTCAGTCCAACCTTCTACACCAGCTGTCTGGAGTGTTTGTGAGAGGAAGCGTCCTCCACAGTGATCCCTTTATGTCCTGCTTCAAAACTTTGCATCCTCCTGAGAAGGCAAACAGCTCCGTGTCACCATGTCCTCTTAATGCTGACTGAAACCTCACGGCAGGCTCTCGCTGCTCCTCACAGCTCACAGCTCCATTACGGGGCCTGCAGGCTTCATTCATTGTGTAATTCTGTCCTGTTACTGAACATCAATGGTTATTACCGAAGTGGTGAAAGTCGGGTTGATTAGTCAAGGTCCAACAAGTAATTGCCACTTGACCAAGTCATGGCATGAATTAATGACTTTGGGCCTTTTTCTCCCAGATTTAAATTCTCCCTCTGTTGACCTGGAGAGGATGTAGACTAGCTCTAGACACAGAGTCATGGGATTGACAAAAAGTATGAGACCAGGTGAAAAAGACAAGAAATAACTGCAGTTTCGACAAGACAGTTTTGCTAGTTCATCGTTTGCATCATTAGATATTTATATATTTTCACAATTGAGTGTGTGGACCACCTCTTTACCTCTTTACCGGCCCCTTTACAACCACCATTGCCAGGTCAGGGCCAGGTTCTGGTCGTTCCAAAAACCTATAACAATTAACTCAATACTCAAAATTTACACAGCATCACATTTCATCAATCACACACATGTTGACAACCAGGTCTTGTTGAGGTCTGGTTCCCAGAGGCCGACCTGCAGCTGTTCACACCTAGCTGAGGACTCCCACATGTCAGTGGGAGCCTCTCCTCCTCCACTGTTGTAGCTGTGGTGCTAGCAAACTCAGCATTGCCCACGGTCGTAAAAACCTGTGGCTTTAAATGTTTATGACTCCAGAGTTTTCCCCCCGCACCTGGCCTATCATCTGGCAAGGGAGTGGTGTAGTTGGAGTGTTTTGATAAGCGCGGCCAGTTACGCTTAATCACAACAGATTAAAGCCGTGAAGTACTGTGTGTTACCTTGAAGGCCACACATGAAAAAACGCAGGATTGTCTGTCACAAAAGTTGAACCAGGTTCAACGCAGTGTCACATTACGTTGATTAACTGTGGAACTGCAGATTGAACAGGGCCAGATTCAGAATGCTACATAGCGCTCACAATTGCTGCAATGGCTGGTGTGTAGGGAAGGTGGCATTTAACAGAATACATAAATGTGTCCCTGGCTTATCCCTGTCTTTGAAGAGATCAAGGGCTTGGTGCCATGACCAAATCAGTGAAATGAGAGCTTGGAGCTAACTTACATACTTTCTTACATCTACTTACATCACTATATGCATGTGTTTCCATTTACACCATATATGCCAAGGGCAGAACCCTGGCAATATAAAACATTTCTTTGTTGTGACAATGTTGAAGTCCACTTTTAACTATATCTGAATATTGCATTTTAAATAGAAAATATAGTCAAGACATTGACAAGGTTAGAAATAATGATTTTTATTTGAAATAATAATTTTCTCCTTCAAACTTTGCTTTCGTCAAAGAATGCTCTATTTGCAGCAATTACAGCATTGCAGACCTTTGGCATTCTAGCTGTTAATTTGTTGAAGTAATCCGGAGAAATTTCACCCCACGCTTCCAGAAGCCCCTCCCACAAGTTGGATTGGCTTGATGGGCACTTCTTGCGTACCATACGGTTAAGCTGCTCCCACAACAGCTTAATGGGGTTGAGATTTGGTGTCTGCGCTGGCCACTCCATTACAGATAGAATACCGGCTGCCTGCTTCTTCGCTAAATAGTTCTTGCATAATTTGGAGGTGTGCTTTGGGTCATTGTCCTGTTGTAGGAGGAAATTGGCTCCAATCAAGCGCTGTCCACAGGGTATGGCATGGTGTTGCAAAATGGAGTGATAGCCTTCCTTATTCAAAATCCCTTTTACCTTGTACAAATCTCCCACTTTACCAGCACCAAAGCAACCCCAGACCATCACATTACCTCCACCATGCTTGACAGATGGCGTCAGGCACTCTTCCAGCATCTTTTCAGTTGTTCTGCGTCTCACAAATGTTCTTCTGTGTGATCCAAACACCTCAAACTTCGATTCGTCTGTCCATAACACTTTTTCCAATCGTCCTCTGTCCAATGTCTGTGTTCTTTTGCCCATATTAATCTTTTCCTTTTATTGGCCAGTCTCAGATATGGCTTTTTCTTTGCCACTCTGCCCTGAAGGCCAGCATCCCGGAGTCGCCTCTTCACTGTAGATGTTGACACTGGTGTTTTGTGGGCACTATTTAATGAAGCTGCTGGTTGAGGACCTGTGAGGCGGCTATTTCTCAAACTAGAGACTCTAATGTATTTGTCTTCTTGCTCAGTTGTGCAGCAGGGCGTCCCACTTCTCTTTCTACTCTGGTTAGAGCCTGTTTGTGCTGTTCTCTGAAGGGAGTAGTACACACCGTTGTAGGAAATCTTCAGTTTCTTGGCAATTTCTCGCATGGAAAAGCCTTCATTTCTAAGAACAAGAATAGACTGTCGAGTTTCATATGAAAGTTCTCTTTTTCTAGCCATTTTGAGAGTTTAATCGAACCCACAAATGTGATACTCCAGATTCTCAACTAGCTCAAAGGAAGGTCAGTTTTATAGCTTCTCTAACCAGCAAAACTGTTTTCAGCTGTGCTAACATAATTGCACAAGGGTTTTCAAGGGGTGTCTAATCATCAATTAGCCTTCTAACGCAATTAGCAAACACAATGTACCATTAGAACACTGGAGTGATGGTTGCTGGAAATGGGCCTCTATACACCTATGTAGATATTGCATTAAAAACCAGACGTTTGCAGCTAGAATAGTCATTTACCACATTAACAATGTTTAAAGTGTATTTCTGATTAGTTTAATGTTATCTTCATTGAAAAAACAGTGCTTTTCTTTCAAAAATAAGGAAATTTCTAAGTGACCCCAAACTTTTGAACAGTAGTGTATATATATATATATGTATATGATAATCAAATGTCAGCATTCTAGAAAATCTCAGTTGTCTGCTACTGTGGTGAAAGGAAGGACTGACATTATTGTATAACCTTTTTAAATTAGTATTAGTAGCAACCTCCATTTGGGGGGTGAAGTGTTCATTGAAAGCATCTTAGCTAGTGAGTTTTACTATTTCCCATCCGGGACCAGAACTTTAAATGAAGGTAGTGAACTCTCTACAGAAGTCTGAACTGGGCTGAATTAAGTTCTACAGCAACTTGTGAAACCAGTGATGTGTTCATACTTATATTTCTAATCCCTTATTACATTAAATGACATTAAAGAAGCTATTTGTAAGTTTTGCTATTGCTACATAGCTAACATTAGCATTAACAGCTGTTTACCTACAAGTCTGGGAGAAACGTGAGTTCAGCATCAAACTTAATTCCTTTACTCACCAACAGCTGTCTCCGTAGGTGGAAGCAATCACCAATGTTGACTCTTGTATCATCATCATCTTTTCTTGCTAACTAGCTAGCCCCGGCACCGTCTCATCACTTTCCGATAGCGACTCACTGTAGCCTCCAATCTGCCTTGAAGATGTAGCACAACTACGAAGCTCTTGTCAAGCAACAGTCACCGCCACCCGCTTTCGGCAGGGAATTATGTTTGGTGATTTGTAGCCCCTTTAAAACTGCAGGCCACAGGACTAATTTAACCTTATTTCCCAACAGTACCTTCAAGAAACCTGCACTTATGGGTCCTCCATGGTTACTTTAACCCCCAAAATATCTGGAGAACGATAAAAGTTCCTGTAACGACGTAACTAAGACCAACATCTTTTAGCCAATAGGAAGACTGTACATGTCAAGAAAACTTTCCTGGGGAATTTTACCTTATAAATGTATGAATGTTCCTTTACCATTGGTTTTGGTCTTTACCTGAAGAGTCAAGGATAACCTTGCTCTGAAGTGCGATTCAGTCAGCCTGGGGCAAGAAGTGGGAGTTTCCCATAATCAAAATTTTAAGTGTAACTGGGAGCCCAAAGCTACTCTTCTCTCTTTTGGGTCTCGTTTTTCCATTCTTCACACAACCACCTCTGACACTGTCAGTGTTTACAACTGTAAATATGTTTACAACACCGTGAATGTTTTCCAGGAGAGACTGTTGGAAATTTTTTGCTGTTGTACCCATATTTCGAAACGATTATTGCGTCTCGCCCTTCTCTATGACAGCTGGCTTTTCACCACACCTTCCAGCGTGGTTGTTCAGAAGAGCTATAAACACTATTTTTCCATTCCATATAGTTGGTTACCTGGTTGTTTTTCAGCATAACCCTTGCCCGAGAGTCTTGTCTGTGTGGTTGGATTCTACATGAATGGTTGTCTAATTTTCAATAGATAGACAGTAAAATAAACTCTGCCTTTTTTCCTTTTCAGGACAGATTTCTGCGTTCATAAAGACGAACCCTGTGATACTGTGGGTGAGTACAATTATGTATCACGCTCTCTAACACACATGCACACACACACACACTCACTTTCTCACTTTCCTATTCACTTTAATGGAAAAGTGGTTTCAGACTTTTGGGCGCTACTGTAGATGCAGGTCTGATCTGCAGTTGATGGAAGTGCTTGTTTTGTGGCTGGTATTGTATTGAACTTGTGAGTCTGTGTGTGTGTGTCATCATGGTAAAATGTGTTCCTGGAGACGCCTACCACAGCAGGAAGTACCACAGAGGTGGTTTTGAGTAGTTTGGCAGGTCGATATGTCTCTGTCTGTCTGTGGACAGATCTTTGTCGGTGCAATAATATCACAGCCTGCGAGATACATTCACAAGACATAACAGGTGTGTAGCTGAAATAAAGATGAAGGCTGAGTTCTAGGATGGGTGGGGTCCAACCCATGAAAACTGAATACTCATGTCATAAACTCATGGGTCAGAATGTCAACATGCCGATGGGTATCATGTCTGGTGTGGTCCCATTGCAAGATGGTCTTTAGATTGAGGTTATAGCTGTTAAAACTTGGTTTAATCATCCACCCTAGTTTTGTGTCTGCATATTAATGTTGCACTACATCCACCTTCGCTGCTGCCATGCAAGAGTTATCACACAGCAGCTAGATTCAAACTGTTTAACCTTAAGCCAGCACATATTTTCAGACAGTCTCTCCTGGAAGTCCTTCATAGTGTTGCACTTGGTTGTTCACACAAAGACTGTCAGACACAGCAGCTTTGTCACCTCCACACTGTGTAAGCAGAGTTATCTAACACTTGGTATCCATGTGAAGGCTGGTCTTTTTATTTATTTCCCTTTTGTTTTGTTTTTTTTTGCTTTTTCCCCACGAGGCTTCTTTTATTTATTCCATGGTGACACTTGATTGTCAATCAACCTCTTGGGGCAGGATCAACAATTCTAATCTGTCATTCGTCACAGAAACAGACAAAATGAGAAAATGATCTATCTATATTAGTATGTGTTCACTGCACACTCAGCTTGCAGTAACCGAGACCTGACTCAGGACTCAAGTAGGACAGGCTCCATATTATAGTCAGTCTAACTGGGTCCAGGTTCTCTTGTCACAAATATCTAGTCTGCATGTTAGTAAGCTACTATCAGCTGATAATGTGGTGCGTTGGAATCATTGCTGATGGGAAATATGTTTTTTACGTCGTACCTCTGACCACAGCAATTTTCATTGAGGTCAGACGTGAGCTTGTACCTGTGAACCACATTCAGCAGTGAGGTCCTGAAGTGCACCTGTGCAGCACAACAATGCAGTAACATTGCAGGGTGTTGCAAAAGCTGTGTTGTGTTGCAAGGTTCAACACTTTTGCTGGATAAACCTGAATTTATTTGCCAGAGCTCGGCTCTGCACCTCTGTGCTGTCAACACAGTGGCCTTATTGAAATGAATGGACTGCAATAAGTCTGAACGTAGACTCCCATTGAACATATATTCAAAAAGTTTATTGGCGACATATTTCATGATGAGGCAACTTAAAGCAGTTGTTGGTTCAGGAAAGATTGTGGCTTGAAGAACATAACGGGACATGTTGACATTTTCAGAGTTTAATCAAAACCATCAACACAAATCAAGTATTTCAGTATCATATACCCAACAACGCGTTGGATGCGGGATGTGAACTCTGCTCTCTGTTGTCCTAAACTTTGAGTTTCAAACCATCCACAACCTGTTTAGTAACATCACTTTTCCTGGATTGGAAACAAATGTACCAGTGAATGTGATCCAGGCAGCAATTATGTTTCTTCTAAAAGGTACGTGGCAAAAGAAATTAGTAGCATGTAAATATTCTTTATAGGAGCCAGGGTTGCTGAAGAATGGTCGACTCTGTGCAGTCCTGTTCCTTTTCCTACATGGATTTCTTCTGCGTCTGTGAACCTCTCTGTTTCAGTATTATGTAATGTTGGACCACTTCCATTCACAGTTGTGATTTATGCCCTTGGAAGTCAAAGAATTGGCCTCAGGCCATAAAAGCCAAAGCAGTTTTCTTTTGTGCTTGTTTCCCTATTTGACCATATGAGCTCAGAGCGTGTATTCTTTTTTTGGCTCAGAGTATTTAGTTTAACAAAGGGCACAAACTTTCCTTGCAGTGTAGATGATGTTGAGACAGAATGAAAGTAGTAAAGAATTCAGAAAATCAGAGGAATAGTGCAAAGACTTTATCCGAGTCAGACAGTGTAATATACTGCCACCTGAGTTCCTCAAAGAGCAGGAAAGCCTTAGAAGTTTTGTCACAGGGAAGCCTTGTCATATAAAATACACCTTTGATCAGAGTCCAGTAAATCTACTGATTTTCATACGAGGAGGAATTCCCCTTTTCAAATAGGAAGTGTGAATGTTTCCACACTCACAGTGTCTAAAGCTGAAATTAAGAGAGGGCCCCCTGACACTTTTAATCTCTTTTTATGAGGAGAAGCTCTGTGTATGTGTGTGCGTGCATGCATGTGTATGCACTAGTTGAAGTGTTTGAGTATGTTGCATGTGTGACTGGCTGTCTGGTTTCCTGTCTGGCCTCATAGTTTCAATTGCTGCTCTGTTGCCAGGAGTCATCAAGCTTCATATCACGTTCAAAGGAATTTAGATGAATTTGCATGTTGGGTATTTATTGTAAATAAAGATTTCTTGATGGAAAGTTGTGTGGCTCTAGGTTTGGGTATTTTGGGATATTTATATATACTTAAATAGTGTTTTTTCATGTGACAACATGTGGTATAGCCACACACATTTTCATCATAGTTTAGTGTAATGGCAGATAAAGCTGCCTCCCTGTCCAATTAAAGAGCCATCTCACAGTGGATAAGGGTCAGGTGGAAGAAGCATTAGGATGAGAAAATGAGCAGGGATCTCTCTTCCAGGATGGGCTGTATAGAGCACCATAGAAAAATGTACCAGTATGAAGAGTATCACCTGGGAGGGCGTCAAGCAACAACCAGGTGCCATCAAACAGACCATGTCTCTTAAATCATCAATTAAAATCTCCCCTCCCTCCTGTTGGTGCCCATGTCAGGGTGGAAAAGTGCACAACTTTATCATTTTTGATTCCTCAGTAAAGGAGTTTGGTGAGAAACTGGACCCAACTTTGAACTGAGAAGTCTAATCAGCAAAAACAAGTGCTACTTTGGGCATTGCACCACGGATGGATTCTGAGACAATCTTGCCATGTCCCACCAGAGTGACATGAAGATCAAAAGCACGTCTCCTGGGAATGGTTGTTGTTTCGATGAAACTTTCGGCGGCTGCTCATGTCTCTAGAGCAGTAGTGTCCACCTGTGGGCCACAGCAGGTATTGTAAGTGAGTCAACAAATCATTTGAAAAATAGTTCAAATTTGTTTTTTATGGGATTTTTGCCTTTATTAAAGCCGCAAGACAGGATGGAGTGAGAGAGAGGGGGGATGACATGCGGCAAAGGACTCGAACCCAGGCTGTTGCGGTTAGGACTAAGCCTAAATGCTATGTCTACTACCAAGTGAGCCACAGAGGCGAGGTATTAAGGCCTATCACTGTCATTGAATTGAATGGCTCCCCAGAAACAGCACCTGTACTTTATAAAAATAATGAACAATAGATGCAACAAGACACACACATGCAATAAGATATGCAACAAAACAAAGAAAATGTACCAATTATAGTAATCAAAGATCCACATGAAAATATAATTTATGGCCCAATAGACATAAACTGTATCCTGACAATAAATCACCTGGTTCAGATCTCATACAGTTCTACAAACGGTTTTGGCAACTCACATCTTCAGAATGGTTAACATAATTAAAACACCAGGAAATATACCACCACACATGAATACCGCTTTCATTTCATTTGACATACAGTAACTTGTTTGAGGAAAGATCTTGGTTTGGGTTAAAATTACAAATTTCTTTACTGTGAGGAGACCATTGTCGTTATAATTTCAGTAATAACTACATGGACTTACCAGTCTAGAAGAAAGGTTGAGAGTTCAGCATCAAACTTCTTTCCTTCACTCACCAACAGCTGTCTCCAGAGGTGGAAACAAACACCAATGTTAACTCTTGTCTATCACGTCTTTTCTTCCACTGAAGTTAGCATGCTAACCGGCTAGCCCCGGCCCGTCTTGCCACATTCTGATAGTGACTCACTGTAGCCTTCCAGTCTGCCCTGAAGATGTAGTGCTGCTCAGAGGACATATTTTAATGTCTTGTCTTGTAAAAACAACGATGGCTGAAGCTGGTGTGAAGCAACAATCACCACCACACGCAAGAGCCATGTTTGGTGGTCAAATAGCACCTTTAAGGTGAGGAATGATAATGGTAAAAAAAACAAAAAAAAACTGATAAAGTTTGTCCTTTGTGACCGATGGACAAGACTCATTCCCACAGCCACTTGAGATCTTTGTCACCTTCATGTATCATGTAATTACATCCTCCAAAATGACACATGTACAGTTGGATGAACACCTCTCTAAAACAGTTTCACCAAAAACTGAACATTATAACCTTCACAAAGGTAGGGCTTATTGCAGGACTGTTGTATTAGTTTCAGCTGGGTCTACCTAATAAACTGGCACTGAGTGTATATGTTTTGGGGCTATTGGACAAAAACATAGCTTTAAAAAGATAAAATGGAATTGTTCAGAGGTTCTTTTTCATTTGAAGGCTTAACACATTTCCCAAAATGCATCCAGCATACAGTGTTTAGTATCTTGGGGCTTGAACAAATAGGTTTGAACAAAACTTTTCTTCTTAATATACATTTGTAATGATGGATCCACTGGCAGGACTGGCAAGGTAAGAGTTGAGAGGCTTTTCCATAGACTACCAGTGTTGTATTGTTCAGTTACACAGTAAATAGCCATGTAATTACTAAGGAAAGGCCGTCATATGAGAGGTGGATGAACCTCACTGTACAGGCTCTGGTTGGCTCCTTAGTCTTACCCTACATAGCACTACTTTCCACACATTATCACATATTATCAGCATGCACATAGCTATGAGGTAATGGAAGTAGATGCAGACAGAGGCAGCGCTGTGTGTTGGGAGGCATTGTCGCAGCTCCTGGCCATGCCTGGCTCTGCACAGCTCTGCCCTACCATAATACTCTCAACCTCCTAATCTTCCTGCACAATGAGAACACTCCTGCTCTTTGTGCAAGCAGGCCCAAAGTGTGTGACCCACTTTGAGCCTCACTATAATCACAGCGCTCATTAAAGGTCCTGCTTCTAAACCTCTGCCACCAGCGTTTATCCTCCCTGCCTCTCCTCTCCAGGCCGTCTCAGGCTTCCTGTCAGAGGGCGCCCAAACACACAAAGGCCATGGAACTGCATTTGATGAGATTCAAGGGTCCCACAGTTGTTGATCTGTTACAACTGTACAAACATTTCCACTGTACCGTACATAGGGCGATGGGAATGACGAGGCATTTTTTGAATGAATGAACTTTATTTATATAACACCTTCCATGCAAACAATGCAGCTCAAAATGCTTTCTAAATAAAAAGGTTAAAAACACCATATACATACAAAAGGCTGGTTTGTGCATATGCTCAAAAAATGATTATAAAATAGCATTAACACAGCCATTGTTACTTTAAAATATCACTTATAAAATAATATAATTATAATTCATATCATATAAAATAAAATATTATAAAATAATGTTTAGATAAATTGAGACAGTCAACTGTTAGTTATAAGCTTGGTTAAAAAGATATGTTTGTAGTTAATGTTTAAAACTGTCCACTAAGTCAGCAAGTCTGATATGTAACGGAGGTTTCCATGATTTTGGGGCATCGCGGCTAAATGCAGCATCCCCAAAGGTTTTTTGTGGCGACCCTGGGAATAGTTAAAGATGCAGCTGTGGAGGATTCGTGGAGGATCGTAGAAAGATATGGAGTCTGTGATATAAGAGGGGATGAAACCATTTAGTGCTTTAAAAACTTTAAAACCAATTCTGTAAGATACAGGGAGCCAACAGGAGCAATACGTTCTCTCGTTTTAGTTTTTGTTAAAACCCTGGTAGCAGCTTTCTGGATGGTCTGTAGTTAAGCAGTAGCTGTTTAGGGTCGGCCAGTATACAGAACATTACAGCAGTCGACATGACTAGAAACAAGAGCATAAACAAGCTTTTCAGCATCTTGCTGGCTCAGTAAGATACAGTGGCTTTTTGTGTTCTCTCATTTGGATATATTTTTATTATTTGAATATATTATTGAAGCAGCACTAATCAATATCTCTATATTAACAGTGGCTCAAATGACTATGAGGCTCAAAGGGTCTTGGTTAAGAAAAGACTTTATCGTTGCAGAGGGAAATTTGCCTTGGACACACCATGCTGCCTGTACAGTAACACACATTGTTTTCTGTAACTTACTTTCAGTCATTTAACATTTCCAATCTTTGTTGTTTGCTCTAATTTCCTGTGAAGGTTTTTGCATTACAGACACTCTGGACTGATCAGCCAGAGAAACAGCTGTTAGTTTTATTGAGTTGACTCTGAAATGATTTCGCTGGTTGATTAAATAAAGCGTTTCCACTTGATAATTCTGATTAATGCCATATTTCAAATTCAGCTACAGAAGCATCCATTGGTCCTCGCTGACTCTGACCTCAGTTCAGGATGTTGTTGTCTTCAGAAGCAGCTGACCTCTCAGCGGCAGGAGGACAAACGGCCTACTGGGTAACATCAGAAGTTTAATGTAGTATAGTATTTAATGTATTTCCCTGTGGGAATGACGTTTCACCAAACTCTCAAGAGGGAGAAAGATGCATGTCAGAGTCAGAGTCAGAGTCAGAGTCAGCGTCAGAGTCAGAGTCAGAGTCAGAGTCAGAGTCAGCGTCAGAGTCAGAGTCAGCGTCAGAGTCACAGTCAGAGTCACAGTCAGAGTCAGCGTCAGAGTCAGAGTCACAGTCACAGTCAGAGTCAGCGTCACAGTCAGCGTCAGAGTCAGAGTCAGAGTCAGAGTCAGAGTCAGCGTCACAGTCAGAGTCAGAGTCAGCGTCAGAGTCAGAGTCAGCGTCAGAGTCAGAGTCAGAGTCAGAGTCAGAGTCAGAGTCAGCGTCAGCGTCACAGTCAGAGTCAGCGTCAGAGTCAGAGTCAGAGTCAGAGTCAGCGTCAGAGTCAGAGTCAGAGTCAGCGTCAGAGTCAGAGTCAGAGTCAGAGTCAGAGTCAGAGTCAGCGTCAGCGTCACAGTCAGAGTCAGAGTCAGAGTCAGAGTCAGAGTCAGAGTCAGCGTCAGAGTCAGAGTCAGCGTCAGAGTCACAGTCACAGTCACAGTTAGAGTCAGCGTCAGACTCACAGTCAGAGTCAGCGTCACAGTCAGAGTCACAGTCAGAGTCAGCGTCAGAGTCAGAGTCAGAGTCACAGTCACAGTTAGAGTCAGCGTCAGACTCACAGTCACAGTCACAGTCACAGTCAGAGTCAGAGTCAGAGTCAGAGTCACAGTCAGAGTCAGCGTCAGAGTCAGAGTCAGAGTCAGAGTCAGAGTCAGAGTCAGCGTGGCTTTATACATTTGTTAAATGTACAAAAAAAACGAAAGAAATGTGATTTACTTCAGAAGAAGCCCTCGAACACTTTGAAAAACAAATTATGGGACAGGAGGTAGAGTCTAGCAGTGTGACGGTATGTATCGTCCTTCACACATGTGTGTATGTAGATGCATTTTCTTGCTGCACAACAAATCGCCCCATGAGGGACAAATATAATTAAACTTAAAAAAAAAAAAAAAAACTTAAATTGTAAACATGTTTTTTCTGTGGGACGTACATGAGGGAGATCAGAAACACTCCAGAAACACTTCGAAAGTGCTGCCAGAGTGGATTTCCTTTAAAATACATTTGTAGAAAACTCAACTGAATTTCTTTTGATATAGACAAAGATCTTGTTCTAAGGTTCATCCCAGTTCCCTCACATGCATTTTAGTCCCTCCCACTGAAGAGACAACGTGAGGAGAGAAATCATGGAAAAATGTTTTTAGAAAAATGAGACATCATTTCCTCTTGAGCAACACTGCAGCATCTTTTGATGCTCGGAGTTTGTATTTGCCCATAGATGCACTGTCCAAATACCAATAGATGTCCACAGATACCTTCACCAGCACAGCTGTTTTTTAACTCTCTCTGGATGTTTCCTCTTAAAACTCAGTGTTTAACAAACATCTGCTCTTGCTTAAAAAACCTGCATTGTGTAATTATACTGTAAACGGATCAATTAAACCACTGTGTGATTACATTTAAAACTGCAGTACATTTTTAATTTGCCACGGCATTTGTTGATCTAGTTATTGTGTGCAAATTCATTGTTTGATAATCACGGTTATGATTAGAATGTCTAAAAACCGCAATGATGTGATGCAGTTTCAAATCAGTCTGATCAGCTAGAGTGTCCAGTGATGAATAGATTTCCAATAGTGGTGCGTGTCGGTCAGCAAAACAGGTTGGTCTCATGTATCCTCAGGGATCCATGGAGTTTCTATAGGGGAGAAACAGACGGACTAAAAGAAGATATTTAAACAAAGACAAACCCTGTTCTCATGTGTCAGCAAACTGATGGAAGTCTGACCCTGAAAAGCCTGGGTGAAGTGTGGTGGTGGGTGGGGCTGGGATGTAAGTAATATTCCTAGTAGTATCTTATTTCCTGTGTTTGCTTTACTGGAGCAGGGATGTAACTGGGAGATTAGGGGGTTGGTGGGATGTTGATGTTGAACGAAGGCCGGATGACTGGAGAGTCACGGTTGACTTCATGGAGTAGCTGCCGACTGGTGGGAGGTGATGCTGTACAAATCAGCTGATTCTCACCCTGTGTGTGTATGTGAGAGGGAGAGAGAGAACCAGAGAGACAAAGAGAGTAGGTTACAACAACACACTCACACAGTGTCTTTGTATGAAGGGCACAAAGAGAGATCACACAACATCTGTGATTTAGAAATGGTTTAAAGCTGGATAAACAGCAGAGCAATATCCATTGCAAGATATACAGGCGGCCTGTGCTGACGAAGGCGGGAAACACAACAAACTTTACCATCCCAGTATACAGAAAGGCAAAGCCTGGGCTCCAGATTGCACAAACTGGCAGCGTAGCTCACAGTCAAGTCTCCTGTGTTAACGTTCAATCCCGAGCGGTGGTTGCTTGTGTCTGCCTTTACGGTCATTATCCAATATGAGGAGCTCAAAAAGAAGCTGGACACAGCATATTTTATAGTGAAAGACATGATGCCAGTTAGAATGGTGGAAAAAACAGGTTTGAAGAGATGAAAGTGGATGATTCAGGTTTAAAGTCCCAGGATGGTAACATGTCTCAAGAGCAGCACTACCACAGCTTTGTGCAGAGTGCAGGGGAAAAGTAACGGTGACGTTATTAAATGCATATATTGATAATTACCAATATCAGTCTATAGGAAATAATATTATGATGGTATTTCTGGCCATAGCGCACAGCCCTACATATTAACCACAACTTGTAGTCTTCCTCAGTGGCAGTGTTGTAGGTGCTGTCACCTGACCTGAGTGTGGGACTTCTGTCATGTCATTACAAGTAGTCTCTGTTAAAAGATGATCTCTGGCATTGGATGTGGATGGCCTCAATGACCTTTGACCTCATCCCAGAGGATGCTGTGAGCGAATTTGGACTGGTGTTCATAGACAGTATGTTTGCAAATATAGTTTGTGTACAAGTTTTACAAGTGTGGTCAGGATTTTGTGTAAATACGTGTGCAAACACTTACATCACTTCATTAGGTAGACGTGTACAATTTAATGCAATCCTTCTTTCAACTACCTTATATTGAAAAGTAAAATGCTCATTGTTATTTCTGCACGTGCACATGTGATTTTGTGTGTATGTTTATGTGTGCATCACTGTGAGTGCATGTATGAGTGGAGGAGCCCACTAACTTGTGTTTAAATACATGTGTGTGACTGCACGTGTGTATATCTGTGTACAGTACGTCTGTGTAGCATTTTGCATTTGTGTGTAGTGTGTATATAGGTGGGGGAGGTTAGTGTGACATCAAGGTCAGTGGGGTCAATCTATGGTGAACCAGTATTTGCATGCGTTTATGTGCAAGCATGTGTGCATATATGTGTGTGCATGTATGTGTGCGTGAGAGGCTGAACAAAGCGTCTCTTCCAGGCTGACTCAGGCCTGTGTTGTCAGCACTGGGAGCTTCGACTGCCCAGGATTCAGTGGCTCATTGGAAAGCCCTTCATGTTGTAACGGCTAATTAGCGCAAAATAAATGGCTGGCCGAAGCTGCTTGTGGGCAGCACAGTGCTGTGAGTCCAGAGGCCTGATCAGGCTTTGTGGCTCTTTTGAGGCTGTCTGGCTGGATGTGCTGCCAGCTATGTGAGCCAACACATCAGTGTTTGATCAGCCAGCTAGCCCCTAACACCAAGTCAAAACCCAGCACTGATAACCACAGCGCTGTGGATCGCAGCTCTTTGTCTAGGGGCTTTAGCCTCAGAAGTGCTGGCTTCAACGGATCTTTGATGCTGCAGAAAATCTCAGCCACATCTCTGACCTCACTGTGGAACTTCACCACTCAGCTCTGTTTTATTCACATGGGCTTTATAGGGCCGGTTTGGTAAAGACTCGCTCAGTACCAGCGTCCAGTGTCATTTAAGAGGAATCTGATCCGCTAATGAGGACCTCCGTCCATGGACCAAACATGGCGGGTCATTCATTCCAATGAAAGTTTTATGTGCTTTCCTGACTGCTTGGAGACATGAATGACAATATGTGGATGGTGAGTTGGTAGTTTTTAACCGTTTGAACCCAGTTGAACAACAGCAAATGTAAACGGTTCTGCCTATTGCGTGTGAGAGGAAACAAAATTGCTACACAGATTATGCGCACCAGCGTTGGAATGTATTTAATTACTATTCAAATACAGTAATTGCATACAATTTAGAGGCATTTTGTACTTTATATCCATTATTGCCACTTTATATTTGTACTCTACATTTCAGAGGAAAATATTGTATTTTTTTTATCTGACAGCTATAATTACTTTGTAAGTATAAGTTATTTTGGAGATTAAAATTTTATATAAAAACACACGATAACCTTGTAAAATAGAACACATTGTTAAAACCCTTTTGGCGTGTGATCCATTATAAAGAATCTGTCTTGTTGGGACCCCGAGTTGAATATTTTGTTTGTGAAAAATGTATTTCTCCTCTAAACTTTTTTCTTGGTTTCATTTGAATTATTTTACAAAATCAGCAAAGATCACAGAGGAGTAGAAAATATTTAACACTAATACAAATATATAAATTTGTGTAGGAGAACTGTTTGTCCTCATATCCAGTTCTTATTAATCACGTCACTAACCCCCAGATTTCTCCTGTGACGCTACACTGCAATAGTTAAAGTTTCAGGCAGTTTAACATGTAGTTATGTATTGATGCATTAAAAAGTTTAACTGTTAAAAGGAGCCATGTATAAGTTTTACTATTGCTACATAGCCAACGTTAGCATTAACAGCTGTTTATTTACCAGTCTAGAGGAAACGCCGGTCTGTGTATACATGGGTGGTGAGGGTTGATGCCAGGTATCGTATCCTCTGTACGGTTTTACTGGTTTTCCTGGCAACCCATCTTCCCCAGAAACGTTCAGCATCAAACGTTGTTCCTTTACTCATGAAGACAGATCTCCAGCAGTGGACACCAACCCTCTTGCTTTGCTTCTATTTCTATCACTTCTTTTCATCTACTGAAGTTAGCATGCTAACCAGCTAGCTCAGACGCGCCCAAATTGTCTGGTCACTTTCCGATACCAAGTCACTGTCACGTCCAGTCTGCTCTAAGGAAGTAGGTCCGCTCAGAGGATGTTTTATTACCTCTTGTATACATGACGATGATGCTCTTTGGAAGACTGGTAAGTAAAAAGCTGCTAATGCTAACGTTGTAACAATAGCAAAACTTACAAATAACTCCTTTAAGCTACTAAAACACTTTGGTTAAGATTGTAGTTTTGGTAAAATATAGGAGGGCTAAACTTTCCCTGTTTCGTGTCATGTTGCACTTATTCTGTTAACTAATATTAACCAATACCACCAACTTTTCCTAACCTGAATCAAGTGTTATGAGTTGCCTAAACAGAACCATAAAAATTTTGAAACCAGGGTCGAGGTGAAAGAGTTTCTACCTGTCCTGAATGAGCACATTCTCTGCTGTTGGTTACCAACATGAAGTATGAGGTGTTCAGTAAGTACTAACTGTGCATTTTTATGTTGGTTTAACTCTGAATATCATGAGGAAGAGATTGGCTTTCTTTCAGATTCTGGAGGATCTGGTGACCTATTTGGTCACTTGCAAATATATATTACAACTGATGCGTCCAATGTAGCGATTACACACGAGGGAGGCTATGACAGCAGACGTTTCATCCTTCATTCACATGTGTAGCTGTTCAGTACAGGTAGAAACACTTTACGTTAGATGTGGTCGACAGTCATCTGACTTTTGGGTCCTGTTGTATGTGTATGTGTGTGTGTGTGTGTGTGTGTGTGTGTGTGTGTGTGTGTGCGTGCTCAGACCATTAAAATGATAATGAGAAACAATTGAAATACTGGCATTTTTTTCCATTCTTATGTTTTTCTTTTTCATGTAATTTTAGTAAGAGGCTGCTGCAATGCGCAACTTTCAATGTGATTTTCTTGAATGCACACAGTGCATTTGCTATTCGGCAGGTAAAACCACAGAGTTATAGTTACACTTAGTGACAATGTTATGCAACAACTTTCGTTCAGTCCTTGCAATGTAGCAAATAACATCTCAACAGCATCATGACATTATATCAGCGTCTAAAAAATGCATAGTGAATAAGAAAACATGAGCAAAACCATGAGTGATGAGTTTTTTAGTGCTGCTGTTGATTGAAGGTTGGATTTGAAATTAATTTTTTTCCATGCTAGATGCAATCTAAACCTTCTAACTTCTGCTAACAGACAAATTACTACAGGATGGAATTTCAGAAACCACCTGAAACGCCTGCACTGTTTGTAATAATATAAGGAAGAATAGGTTTATTGTGCCCGGCAGAGTGCGGAAATTATTGATCTTATTTTATAATACTAATAATAATGCCACCCGGAGGTGGGGTTGCTGCAGCACCCTCACCAACCTTTACTTCTGGCTTCTGCTCTGGATGAGCGATGCCTCTTTGAATTGTAAATGGCACTTTTCTAGTCCCAATCGCCACTCAACACACTTTACAGTAGAAACCATATTTACCCATTCACACACATTCATATAACGCTTTTCTACCATACAAACACAGTAATAAGTTCACCTGAAGAACACTGTGGCCTTGATACTGTCAAGGGGAAGACACTCTAAAGTATTGTGCCTCTTTCAGCACTGCAGATCTGTCTGTAAGAGGTTCTCACACATGGAAGAAAGAACGTGTGGATTTCCAGACATGCAAACACAGTTGCCAAGACCAATATTCAGTCCAAGCAGTACGACTCACTTTGTGATAGTAAAAGCTAAATATAGGGTTAATTATCAGGGGAGCCTGGGTTATGATAAACAACTAATATATCATAAGATGGAGGCCAGTCATTCAAAAAGAAAAGTGCTTATTTCACCAGGAATACTCTTCTCTCACACTCAGCAGGTGTTCCCTGAGTCTTCCCTCTTTATTTGAATGTAAAGATTGAGGATGCTTTCCTGTAATTGTCTCAGATCTTACACATTCTACGCACATAATTGCAGCCTCTGGCTGAGCATGCATGGTTGTAAAACAGCAAACCAGTGAGGAGGAAAAAACATATGTCCGAATCCAGGCCAACATCTGTTTTCATCAGCCCAAAATGTTTGCAGTGAAGAGGGCTCTACCCTGAGCCCAGTCCCATCCAAAACCACCATGTCTGGATTTTACTAAATGGGTCCATTCTGTACAATACTGTGGCAAGATGAAGGTATGAGAGAGTTTGAGGATCTCAGTTTTGTAAACTACACACTGCAACTGGAACTTTATATATCAGGTTTTCTCCAGTCATTTCAGACTGATGTACGGTGTACATCTACAGTTACAGAAGCAACTGAGACACAAACTGAGGTTCAATATCACCCACTTGTCTAATTAATGATAACAATCATTATTTTTTCATACCTTGTTACTATTATAACATTTTATTATTATACTATTTTATTTATATATCTTTTTTAATTGGGGAAATATTGTGCTAATCAAGAAAAAAAACCAAAAAACACATACAAAGATGACATAGAAGACAAGCGCTAACATATAATATCAATAATGGACAACATACAGACAACAATAACGAGCTGTTATAATGATGTATGTGGGGATGTATGAAAAGAGTCAGGGAGTGGAGGTTAGGTTAGATTGTGTCGATTAAGTAGGGTAAGTGTGGATAGTGTGTGTCTGTGTATGTAGTGATAGTATATTTATTTTATTTTTTACTTAATAGTATGGTAGTAATATAACTGTAATAATACTTATATATAATTAAATATAATATATCAGTGACTATATTGTTCTTTATTTTATTTTTTCTTCCAGTTTTTGAGAAGGAGGAAGTTGTTTCTATGGGAAAGGGAATGACAAAACATTAGTGCTTAAGAAAGGACTGCATAAAGATAATGAATCCAACATGCATACATGTGCACACACAGACAGCTGGCAGATACTGCAGCAGCAGCATTAACATTAGACCGTCCGTACAGATACACAGAGGCACAGTGGTCAGATAACCATAAACAGTCACACAGCTGCAATATCCACTTTAGGTCATGAACATTTAGCAGCTAATCCGCAGCCACATGCTGAATAAACTACGATAAACAACTGCGGGGACAGAGAATATCATTTTATTTCTGACCTGATTGCACATCCACACTGGAATTATTTCAGTATGGTCTAATGATTCAGTCAGTTCTGTTTTGAAGGAGAGAGTGGAGAGACTTCAGTCTGTCACCACTGATGAGCCAGTTCCATCCGGCTGATAGCCGAGGAGCAAGATACCACTGTACAGTTTGTCATGTTGGCAAAGATCTGCAGGACATGATTCATCTTGGAAGATATGTGACTGAAGCATAACGTACAGAGCTGTACAACCTTCCATGAAGTGATAGAAAGCCCCCCCACCCCCCCACCCCTGGTGAAAAGTGGCAGCTTGCAGCTGAATCAGCAGCAACATTTGTCTGTTTACTGGCTGACAGTGTAGCTCTCCTGAATAAACGAATGGCAGCTCAAACTAAGTGCTTTGTTTTTCAAACTTGAAAACTGTTCACAATTCCAGTTCCAGTCACTATGAATGTTATTTTATAGTTGTCTATATGTCCATGCTCAGAAACAAGCTGACATTATACTTCTCTTCCAGGTAAAAAGAAAATTGATTTCAGTTTGCATTTAAATAATACAGAGCCACACTTGATTTTATGTGTTTATTTATGTCTTTTTTATTATTGTGATTGGATGTTTATGCCGTTATTTGATAGCACTAATAGAAGAGAAGAGATGAGCGGAGACGATGCAACAAAGGTCCGTCTCTGCTTGTTCTCAAAATAAAATGTGCCCGAGTGCAGACATATTGAACACAACATGTTCTGGAGAGCGGGAGCCTGTTGAGAAGATATAGTGGAGATGTTGCGTACCGCTGCATCGCCAACATTCAACCATCCCATCATATACGTACAGACAGGGAGGCGTTGGGTAGTGTGGACATCTTTAGATCTAACACTGACCCTGTTGGCAAGAATTTGTGGAGACATACGTTACCGCTGTGTTCCAGGACTTCCCAGTGCCCTCTGTGTGATCTTCATCAGCCAGGGCCAACATTTTTTCTTCTCTTAACCTGACAGTTGTGTAGAACATTCAACATGTACCGTATATTCTACACTATGCTTATACATGCACAACCTTTATTCTACCTCTGTTCTACCCTTTGCTTACATGGCAGTAGTAGATTAAATCATCTGAGTGAACAAACACAAACATTTGCAAACTCTTTAATTGCAACAGTAATTACTTTTTCAAATGTCACTTCAATTTAAAATTATAATATGTAACTTAAAATGTCAGAAACAACTGATCACATCACTCCAGGCTAAAAGAATCTCCTGTTTGCACTTGTCAACATTGCTGAGCTGCATATGGTAATCCCAATAGATGTGTTACAATATTACATATTATGTTCCACCTACTCTATTTTCAGAGAGCCTCTGGTCAGGACACACAGACTCACAGCTGCTCTCATACTTCTCTTATATTATATTAGAAAAGAAACATAATGTCACTGTTGAGTAGCTACAACAGAAAACATTACTTTATGATTCTGTATGATAAATATGGATAAGTCATAAGGTATGTTGGTGACAGATATATTGTTGGTTTCCTTCCAAATACCTACCTACCTACGAACATGTACATGTAAAGGGCATAATCAGTATAGACAATGGGGGTGTCCCGGGGGGGGTATAGCAGTTTAAAGTGCTGACAATATAATTGCAGCGTTCCCTGTTTGAGTCTTTCTGTGGACCCCTTCCTCTCCCCAGATTTCCTGTCAACTAATTTCACATGAGTTGTTTTATGTTTTATACACATGCAAATTGAGCCATTGGAAAACCAAGTTTTAATTTGGTGGCGCAATAGACACACTTCCTTATTTTGAATGAAGCGTGATCCCTCAGGAGCCGCAGGGAACTGTTATTGGTCTGCCTGAAGGCTAATGCATCACGGTGGTTAGGTTACGTTAAAATGTGCTCCGTAATATCCGCAGAAAAGATTTGATAGAGGGGGATAAGAGTGTTTTTTGGCATGTTTGTCTTTAATGGATAGCTGATAATATAGCCAGGCAGGAAACAAGGGGAGAGAGAGGAGTATGACCTGGAACAAAGGTCCTCAGGGAAAATTATCTTTTCTTAGAGTCCAATGTGTTTTTTTAACAGGAAAAATAATTATACATCGCAGCCTACGCCAAGATTAACTAGAAAAATGTCTGGAAGAATGCTGGAGTTCCAAGGGACATCTGCCAAGTCCTCTTAATGTCATGTTCCTTATCAGCTGTGTTTCTAAGCAGCACAAAAACAGTCCGTGTGTTGTACAGTTCCCTGTTCCGTGGCCTCATGTTTGCTTTACCTCTCTATTCATTCTTGGTCATAGAAGGGTGAGAGCGGACTTCTTCTTTCCTTCATGTATTTCTGACAAGTACAGAAATAATGTTAAATGTTCTTCACCGTCATGTTATGTCGAGCAAAAACAACAAATCAGATGAATCCATTCCAGTAAATTCGTAATTCATAGAACTGGTATGTCTATAAATCACACACTGTAAATGAGACCCAAATCATCTCCGGCACACTCTGTGTTACGCTGCAGATCAGCTGTTGGTGTCATACAGAGCTAAGTGTAGGTGCATTTGTGCGTAGTAGTACGGTAGTTCAGCGGTTGAGAAAAATGGAAGGAAAAGGAAAGGTTGTTCGGTGGCAAGGTGAAGCAGGGAAGATATTCAAAATAGAGCGTACACTTAAACTGCTATTGGCTTTTTTTCTGTGATGTTTTCTCGGCTGACCCCTTCCACAACAGCACATCTCTCAGCCTCTGCTCCGGTGCTGTGGGCGCTGATCCGAATCCACAGCAGGTAATACACTGACTATGTATAAGCCTCACACAAATAACCCAAACCATCACGTTAAGGTGTTATGGGCTTTGGAGCATGCAGTCCAGGAGTGGACCACATCACCCATAGTGCTAGTGATGGAGTATGCCTGGGTTCCCTTTTTCTCCCTCTGTGATGCCAGCACCCAAAGATTAGCCTCAGATCTTGGAAGCTCTGGCCCAGTAAACACTGGCTGGTGATGGTAATCTGAGCGAACTAGAGTGCATTGCTTAACCCCCGTCAGCGGAGGAGACATGCAGGCCAACAGGAATACCAACGGGGCTGGCAAAGGCCCGAAAACCAGTTTACATTCGGGAGACTCCAGGCCAGGCATATCAGCATTTCCACACCTGCTAACACCACACTATCTGCCGACGAGGCTGTGCTAATGCTCGTGCTCACAGGCTTGCTGTCGGGCCTGAGACCGATGCTATCTTGCCAATCTTTGTGATCCATGTCAATCAAACATCTGCTCGGCTCACCAGCTGACCTCCAAAAGACCTGCAAAATAAGCAGTGAGGCGGGAAACTACAGGAAGCAATTTACCAATCAGGGCTCGGCACAGTGTGTCCAATTTTTGATTAAATCTACTCTACCCTGCCTTCTTATGTTTGATTTTGTTACATAGGCAAAGGGGAGGTGAAATTTCTCCGTTCCAAATGGATTACATTTTCGCCACATTTAGCACCTGAAGGTAATTAGCTTGAAGAGATTGCAGAGTGAAAAAAAAACACATTCATAGAACATTAACTCTCCCACATTTTCCAGTTGCACAGAAAGAATAGGAAAGATTCAAGTTTCAAGAGAGCAAATGCCATTAGCTCACAAACCCCTTCTCAGGGGCTGCAACCACACCAAGCTAAACCAGAACCATTATTAAAATGGCAGTTTTTAAAATTTCATGTTAGTTTTCATCCTGTAACATGCAAAGTGTCAGATGTGTAATATCTTTCACACTTTGATGCATGTGTATGTGCTCTTGCAGAGGCACAGTTGCCTGAAGCACTACATTGTCTCTCTTGTAGAGACACCCTGTCTACAAGAGTGGAACAGCTAACACAAGCCATCGTAATAGTGTAGCTTGTATAGGTAGCGTTAGCTGTAGGGAACGAGAGGTTAATTTGATAAATTAGGCTAGCGGGGCAGCAAACAAGCTACAACGAACACAAAGAAGGTACAAGGTACAAATAACAACTCAAAATGATACTAATCTAGCACACAATGAGCAGCAGAAGTAACGAATGATAAATACATTTAGAAAAATAAAGAATACCAGGATGGTCACCAAACATGAAGCTAGTGTAGTAGTGTAGTGTAGTTTTTTTGTCTTTTTTTATGTCCCGGGCACTGACTTAAATTTAAATAAGGAAAATTACATTTGGTAATATGCTGACCAGTTATCTCATACTGCTTAACTTGATTTTCAGTTTCAGTATTCCTATTCTTAAATAAAACATAACAAGATATTGCTTTTATAATTTGTGGCTCTTACAAGAAACACCCCCCCCCCCCGCCCAATTTGACTTGTCCTTTTCAAGAGTATTTTGATGTTAAGTGTTGGCTTATAGGCTGTTGTCTGTCTGTGGTTGCTGAATGGTGTGTATGTAACCCCCTATGCCAAAGGGGGCCCCAGCCACTATAGTAACTGGTGATTCAGCAGTTGCTGGGTAGAAATGTACATAGCTGACTGTGATTGGATAATTAGACAGCTTTACAGTTAGTCTAAATTTCAATGTTGGCCATTTTGTCTCAAACATCAGTTTTAGGGCAGATCATCATAACTGCAAGTCAATGAAATGTGTGTGTGTGCACCTCTCTGATACAGGTACTGCTACTGATACTTGTGCTGGTCATATTAGCACCCATGGTACACTTTTTCTATACTATTGACCATTCTGCTTCAGGTCCTTCTTGATGAATGCTAATATGACATCTATCATCAGGCTACCATGCAGTGCTCCCTCACATCCACTCGTTAAACCCCTAGAATCTGAAAACCAATCATCCTGGATACACACCAAGCAGCAGGCACACCCAAAGTTTCTTGGGAAATGTTCTGCTAGCATTTTCTGGAGATCGGTAGAGTCAGTACAAACCACCAAACTCTTTTTATGAGTTGCAGAGTCTAGGCCGGCTACGCTTTGCAAGCCTCAATACAGCAGCTCAGGCTACAGCACTGAGGAGGAAGCATCGAAACCTAATCCCACTACAACTACTCTCTTATCTATCCTGTTGGTTAATGTATGATCACTGGACAATAACGTGGCTATATACAACTTAGTTGGACTACCCAACATGGAATGAAGTAGTTTGTTTTCTTAAACTAAGGCCGAGTCAACAGGGAGTATCACTGTTTGGTAAGACTCGTGGCAGTGAACTGTGTGTTTATGTCAACAAGGAATGGCAATGTCCAAACACTGTTTTAGTGGAGTTTATGAATGTGAGGTGCTGTCTGCTGAGAGAGGTCACTGCAGTTGTTATTGTAGCTCTTTACCATCCACCTAATGCAACAGAGGCACTACGAGAGTTGCACAACAGCATCAACGATCACCAAACAGTACACTCTGATGGATTTGTCACCATTGCTGTGACTTGAATCATGAAATTGTTTTGTTGCTGAAATTCCACCAACATGTCAGGTTGGCTATAAGAGAAGAAAAATACATTGGAGCTTTTTTTACACAAATATAAGAAAAAAATAGCATATATAGCGCCCCCCTGCCCCCGCCTTGGCCATTCAGACCACATAATGTATCTGTCATGCTAATCCCAGCACAGACCTCTTCACTCCAGAAACAGATGAAGGTATGGCCAGAGGGGGCTGTCTCAGTGATGGAAACATGACTGTGTGTGTATGTGCTTCAAAAGCACTGGTTGGAACGTGTTCAAAGAGGCAGCTTCCTGTGAGGACATCATTGATCTGGAGGAATAAGCAGATTGTGGCACATTTCCTTGATATGTGTATAGATGGTATCACAGTCACTAAAACATAAACTCAAAGACAAACCAGAAACCATGGTTGACAGCAAAGGTTTGGGCGTTGCTGAGGTCTGGAGAGAAATCAGCGTTCAAAGCAACAAGAAACAACCTTTCACCGGATGAGAGAATCAGAGAAAGAACAGCTACTTTGCTGAGAACAGAGACTCACGGCACTTGCGAAAAGGCATCCAGGCCATCGCAGACTACAAAGCCCCCACTCCAGATGAGCTCAACAACTTCTATGCACGAGTTGACAGGTTGAATAATGTGCATGTGAGGAAGATCCTCTCCAGGGTTAACTCTATGAAAGCAGCAGGACCAGACAGAATCGCAGGCTGTGCCATTAAAACCCTGTGCTGGACAGCTGGGAAATGTCCTCACAGTCATCTTCAACATCTCTTTGGCCCAGACAGTCATCCCCACATGCTTCAAGTCAACCACCATAATCCTTGTGTCCTCCATGTGCTGTCTGAATGATTACTGCCCCGTAGCACTCACACCTACCATCAGACGCTTTCAGAGGCTAGCCCTCACCGCTCCAAGCGCTCCACTGAAGATGCTATAACTGCCTTCCACCCAGCGCTGTCTCACCTGGAAAAAGAAATTGCTTATGTCAGGGAGTGTGTATGATAAAAAGCACTATTTGTGTAGGAATAAACATGTGAATGGGTGTATGTGGCCGATAAGACCAGAAAACACTTGTGCAGTGCAGTCCATTTAGTGTACTATTCATTAACTTTGCTGCACCACCACACTGAGCACCGGCACTCCCCAGGACTGTGTACGCAGCCCACTCCTGTTCACCCTGCTGACATACAATTTCATTGCATCTTCCAGCTCCAACCACATCAAGTTTGCTGATGATACAGCAGTGGTGGGCCTCATCAGCAGCACTGATGAAACTACTTACAGAGAAGAGGTGGCCCTACTGCAATAGCAAGTGTAAGACCAACAACCTTTTCCTAAACTTTGGGAAAATGAAAAAGGTTGTCATGGATGTCAGAAATATGCATGCTGTCCACACACCACTGACCACCAATGGCACTGCTGTGGAGATGGTCAGCAGCACAAAGTTCTTGGGAGAGTAGATCACAGAGGACCTCTCCACATGTGACAGCACAATCCAGGAAAGGACAGCAGAGTGCCCACTTCCTTCATCAGCCCCCCTCCACCCATCCTCACCGTGTTGTACAGAGGGACCATTTAGAGCATCTTAACCACCTGCATCACTGTCTACCATGAGAACAAAGAGGCTTCTTACCAGAAGACCTTACAGGGAACAGTGAGCACAGCAGAGAGGATCATCAGTGCTTTTCTTCCGTCCATAAAACAAATCCATGAGGCGTGGTGCACCCTCATGGCCCCACTCACCCCTAGCCACAGCCTCCTCACTTCCTTACCATCCAGCAAGTACTGCAGTATTAAAACCTCCTTTGCCAGACTGTACAAAAGCTTCTCCTCTGTTCTGTGTAATCACTGCTTGGGGACTGAATAGTCAACAAGAAACAATATTTCGTTTATAAATGTTCTTTGCTCTGATCCACCAGGCCACTATTGTCTGTGAGGTTTTCCTCCGACTGTTCAAAGTCATTTACAGATTAGGTGAACCCGTGACTCTAGATTGTCCTGCACAGGGTAACTACATATGGATAATCATTTGATGGATTTTTGTTTCAAAAAGATCTTAATTTTCACAAAGCAAATATTTTATATCATTCACAACCTTATCTTATGTCGATGTCAGTAATATTGTGATGTTACAGGTTCTTGGATCCACTGAGAATTGAACAAGAAGCAGCAACAAAACTGTTGGAACAATCTACAAAAACATGCAGTTAGCACACCAGCATTTATGAAACTGAGCTAAGCTAATGTGATCACTTGATGAAGATACAGAGTACTTTCAGTTAGCTATTTTTTAATGTTGTATTGGAATGAATGAGCCATTCCAGGATTAATGTCAACAGGAAAAGTAATGAAACATTTCCTTAATTTCATATTTTAATAGGCATTAAAAATAAGAATTGTAAAAAGAATTTAGAAATGAACGATTAATCTTTAGATTTAAAAATGGATTTACAAAAACAGCATAAAACTCTCATTAATTGTTTTTTTTAAATAAAACATTTAGGGGCGTCGCAGTGGGTTACGCAGGCGCCCCATATATAGAGGCTACAGTCCTCGCTGCAGCTGGCCACCGGTTCGACTCCCGCTTCAGACGGCCCTTTCCTGCGTGTCATTCCCCCTCTCTCTGCCTCCCCATTTCCTGTCTCTCTACTGTCCTGTCCATTAAAGGCACAAAAAGTCCCCAAAAAATGTATTTATTAAACTATGATATTAAGGAAATGCTTTATTACTCTTCCTGTGACAGCCCTGGTCCTCTAAATCTTCCTCAAGATGTTTGCAACAGAAATATCAACATGTATTCTCATGTTTTAACTTCTTAAGCTAAACCCACACAGTCAACAGTGTTTTAGTGAATCCAGGTTCTGAATGAATTGGTCTGCAGTGGAGAGCATGTGCGGGGTTAGACAGTTAGCGGTCCTGTGCAGACCTAAATGACTACTGAATTAATTCAAGAGAGAACCATAAGTTTCTTACCACAGAGCAGACTGACTTTGCAGACTGAGAACTTTACAATATACATATATGACGTATGTAACACAGATTGCTGTGTTACAGTAAACTAAAGGAGGCCAATGGACCCACACCAAATGGATCTTGATAATAATCCAGGCTGTTGCAGATTTGTGACACAACAGGAAATCTCCCATTTAAACCTCAGTTTTATATCATCTTTGTGAATTTACTGCAGCACTTTATCTAATGGGCTAACGGCCGCTTGAACTTCTCCAGCTGTTCCCCTGTGTTTCATCTGAACAGCTCTGTCTTATCACACAGACCTAAATCCTGAAGCCTCATTCGCTTCATGCACCGGTGAAGTAATGCGAGTATTTGCCATGTTGGCTGATAAGGCCAAAACTTGATCTCCCCGTCTCTCTGGTTTTCTGATCTCTCTCTCTCTTTCTCTCTCTCAAGGAAAACAGATCACATGTCTCCCATAGTAGCTTCTCTGCACTGGCTCCCTGTATAATCCAGAATAGAATTTAAAATCCTCCTCCTCGCCTACAAAGCCTTTAATGATCAGGCATCATCATATCTTAAAGAGCTCATAGTACCCTACTGCCCCACTAGAACACCCTGCTCTCTAAATGCAGTCTCTCAGAGTAGAATGGGAGGCAGAGCCTTCAGCTATCAGGCTCCTCTCCTGTGGAGCCAGCTCCCAGTCTGGGTCCAGGAGGCAGACTCCCTGTACATGTAAGATTAGACTTCAAACTGTCCTCTTTAAGATTATTTGCTGGCTCAGACTTGTCTTGAACAGTCCCCTGAGCTATGCTGCTCTAAGCCTAGTCGGCTGGGGGACTTCCCAAGATGCACTGAGCTCCTCACTCCTCCTCTCAACCTGTACAAATTCATGCCCCATTAATTAATGTTTCTAACTCCGCATCCTCTCTCTCCTGTAGTTATGTGCTTTTTCGTAACCCTCGCCTCCTGTTGCTTTCTGAAGGTATTTTGCCTGCGAAGCTATCTGTGCTAACTGTGTTATTAAGATTATTATTATGATGATGGTTTTTATCATTATTATTATTATTATTAACGTGCTTTATTGGCATGGTGATATAATTTGTGTGTCTAGGTCATTCTCTGTCCCTCAGGATGTATTTTAAATTTTGAGATGTCATTGAAATTTACAGAATTGAAATCAATTAAAAATAATAAATGTTCCTTAATTCATTTCTCCCTGTTAAAGGGAGTTTTTCCTCGCCTCGCTCACACGGGTCTCTGTAGATAATAGTACAAAACCCGCTCTATATGAAAAGTGCCCTAGGATAACTAATGTTATGATGTGGCACAGTATAAATAAAAGTTGCTTGACTTGACTAGTAGGGTTTTTTTGTTCAGAAATCTCATCTGGCTTCAATTGTCATATTATCATCAATGATTTAATTTATGCCTCTCTGGATTCAAATGAGGCTCCATGGCCTGGCTCCAGAGACAGAAAGAAATCCAGGTGTGTGTGTGTGTGTGTGTGTGTGTGTGTGTGTGTGTGTGTGTGTGTGTTTGCTGACACATGGAGCTCTGTAACTTTCACCTCGAAGCATGCCTGAATGGAAAGCTGATTGACTGTTTTTTAAACATTCTTCAGCACTCCTGCTTTCAAACATGTCTGTGTACCATCAGCACCGGACTCCGGTGATTTTTGTCCGGTAAACGTGTCAGACCGTTCATCGTTGCTTAGAACCTCTGGTTTTTCAGACCCATTAGTCAAGTCTAATAAGAAACTTGTTGTTGTGTTTATCCTGCCTATTGTTCCACACGTCCTGTCCTCGGATGTGACTGGTTTGATGCTCTTTGGATGAATCCGTTTTTATTTTTGAATTGGTCAAAACGAGGAATCCTTAAGCTGAACCGGGGGGGGGGGGGGGGCAAGTTCACAGCTGTGCATGGAAGAGTATGAGGCATAGCTACTGTGAATTCATGTGTAGGATCCCGTTAGGTGGTGGACTGTGCTGACAGGTGCCTCATTAAAGATGTAACTACATGTGGGAACTACAGGACCACCATGTGGGTACGGCAAGACCTTCTTTTTTTATTTGTTTTTTATCAGCTTCATATTTCACAGCTTTTCTGGACTTACTGAAAATTGCTCATAAAAATATTTTCAAGTGATAACCACAGAAGCACAGAAATACAGAAAATGATGCATGACTTGTCTTTGGCCGCTCGGAGACGCCAGCTGTTAAATACGGTTAAATAGCGGATGAATGTTCATCTGCTTGACATCTGTGTTGACAGGACTATTTACACAACATCACACTTCCTAAATCTCAAATGAGTGTATTTGGATTTCTGCTATTGGGATTTTTATTTAGTTTATTCAAAACTCTAAACAGAAGTAATGTGGAAATGTAGGATACATTTCTTTATCTGTGATGAAAAAAGTGATGTATATTTGTTCATGTACAGTATATCTATAAAAACATATAAAACATGAAAAGTTTCCTTATTGGGTGCAATAGCACTGCCTTCAAGCCATTTCTGTAATTTTATTACCCTGATCAAATGTAAAGCCAAGTGTGTGAGAAGGTGCCTGTGGGTCGTCCACTGATCGGAAGGCCGATGGTTCGATTCCAGTTCACTCCTTGAAGTGCCCTTAAGCAAGAATCCCCAAGCTGCCCCCCGATGTGATGTGTGTATGGCAGTAAAGCGCTATATGTGTAGGAAAAAGCGCTGTATGAATGTGTGAGTGACTGGATGAATGTGGCTTCCATTGTAAAGGGATTTGATTGGTCGATAAGACTAGAGACACCACATACAGTACGTTCAGACAATTTACCGTTTCATAATAGTTTTCTACATATTGTTTTAGAGCTAGGTCAGAAATGGAGACTGTGGGACCACAAAGACTCGATCGTCTTCTCATTTCCAGTAACACACATCTAACAAAGCCACGTCCACTACAAACCTACTACTGCTGCCACTAGCCTGGAACAGGAGTTACCTGAATGCAGCTCAGGTTTCACACTGTGACTCTGTCATAAAGTGACTCAAACATTGATATGACGATTTAATATCTTTGCCTTGCTGTGATACATTGATATTCATATATAGTATAAGTATTGATAAGACCTGCTTATTTCCATTCATATCAAATACAAACCATGGATCTTATAATCTGGTATTCTTTGCAATGAACATCACAGCCTCACAAAGCCCCATTGTTTCCTTTGGCTGTCAGCTGAGGTGTAATGAGGGATTAATGTAAGCATATTACCCAGCATGTTGGAGGAAATAATCAGCTAGAGTCAATCATCACAACGCAGCTGTCACTGTTATTTATGAAACTCACTGTCATGTCACTGTGTTACAGGTATTGCGTATCTGGGCGGCGTCTGCAGCGCCAAAAGGAAGTGTGTGTTAGCGGAGGACAACGGACTCAATCTGGCCTTCACCATCGCTCACGAGCTCGGACACAAGTAGGTTTTCTCTGCGATCGAGTTTTAAAAAGGTGTATTTCAACATGTCATGACATTATACTGCTGCTCTGTTGTCCATGCCGCGGCTGTGTGAGTGAACAGTGTGAAGGTAGATGTGGTTCACGGGGCCGGAGCAGAGTGTGGAGCAGGTGCAGGGTAGCAGAGTTCAGCCTCCTCCCATCTCGATACGGCATACACATTATTTTCATTGAAAGGCTTCTTTAAATGAAACATCAGTTCATTTTCATTTAGTCTTCAACTTGTCAAAAATAACATTATTGTGATTGATTGTGATTTTCTCTGCATTGGCTTCACAGTTCTGTGCTAAAAACAGATGATCATGTAACAGTGGAAGAACCTCATTCAAATCACCACCAAAATAAATCCATTTTTCTACCGAATAGGAATCTGTTCCTATGTTGAGATATCAGCCTCACTTACAGGGTCATGTTAGACACTATGTCCGGTTCAATACAGATGTCGTTCCAGCTCCACCATGTTCAGGCAGACCGTGTGGCTATGAGAGGAGTATGGAATGAAGATGGAAGTTACTTTATTCAAAGTTGGAGAGTTTCACTCCAGGATAACATACGGGCTGGATTTACACAGTGGAGTGTTTTGACTGCTGAAGAGGTTTTCTCTGTCCTTTGTCCACAGTCAGTGGATGACTTCCCTGATTGAGGTTTGCTGTGACAACAAGCTCTTGTTCTCTTTGGCACTTCAGACCAACAGAACTACAAACCTACCAGGAACTCAAAATTTCTCTTCTGTTCATACAGACCCTCTCCTGTTGCCCCTTTGTCTCTGGACGTTCATGGAGACATGAAAACCACCAGCACTTTGTTTGCATATGTGTTGCCTCTGTCTGCTTTTGCTCAGTGTGCACTGGTCACCTGTAGGAAGTATAGAGCATATACTGTGTGACAAAATGATCTCAACTCGTGGGCCGCTCGCTAGCTTTTTCTAAGCCTGTAACTGTACTTGTTGTCATCAATGAGTGCAGGAGGCTTGGGTGTCCTCATGTGACCTCAGTGTAGAATGTGCGTGTGTGATGACAGGTCGTCATATGTGGGAGGGAAACTGTAATTCAAAGTTCAAAGATGGTCTTTGGTGTCAGATGTGAGCAAAGTGGAACATTGTCCGACCCGTATGTGTCACCTGTCATCATGTGAGAAACAAGTTGATTTTAATTTGTTGTCATGACAGCGAGAGTTGTTAGGAACTTGCCTCATTTTGTACAATGGGCAGGACGGCATTCAACAAGCCATTACTGACAACACCATCATGTAAATGACGGTAAATATGTAAAATATTATAATTATTACAAAGAACATAATGAAGCATGTGCAACGGTTTAACATCCAAGAGTGAGAGAGTAGAGATGTGCTTCTTTTGAACTGCTGAGATTTAAAATAGAGTCGTATATCCTCCTCCCAGAGGACATTGACTCATAGAGAGAAGTTTGTGGGTGAGAATAATTTCTCATAAGTGTTTCCAGCGAAGAAGAATTAAAGCAAAAAATATATTAAAAAGAAAAAAAGCAATGAAGCCAGCTGGGATGCACTTGTTCAATTTCCATCTGTGACTTTTAACATTAAAAGCATTGAACAAGTGCGTCCCAGCCAAGTTCATCACTTTTTAGTGTTCCCTGGAAACACTTCTGTTGTGAGTATTTGCAGCTCATGTGTTGTCAAATTGATGATTTGATGTTTTGTGAATTTGTTCGTTTTGTCTATTTGCATGTGTTTTCGTACGTTGCCTTGTGTTGAGCTGTCGAGGCCAGGATATTCAGAGCACTGTGGTGAGGCTGAACTTTTTTTTTTTTTTAAGTTGAATGAAAAAGAGATTGGAAGTAGGGGCAATGTTCTATACAATCTGAGCTATTTTCTCAAATGCATTCTTTTTAGCAGTAGACAGATTACCAAATGAACAAACTGTGACAGGGAAAGTTAGCATTATTATAAAACACTCTTTTCCCATCAAAGCTACGACAGATTATAGGAATTTAAAGTCTGAAAGTTTTTTTTTAAATTTTATTTATTGATAAATAAGGGTTCTGGATTTGGTGCAGATGCTTAATATTGAAAGACTCACAGTGAAGGCAAATAAATAACTGAGACTCACAACCATCCCATTATTCCTTCACTCTGTGTGACAGTAAGACGTCTGTCACGGCTAGAAGCTGATTCACCTGGAAAATCAGCTGGAAATCAGCCCAAAATGAACAAACCCATGTAGCAGCTCCGCGGCTGTCCCCGGCCCCTCAGGAGTTATCACACTTTTCATCACGCAGCTCGGCTCCAGCTTTGGGGGCCAGGAAAGGAAACAAGCTGGCACACACTGTGTCTGACTGCTGCCCATGTACATGCACGTTATGGAAGTACTGTTACATAAGCATACACACTGGCTCATCCACACACACACACACACACACACGCACACTACAAGGAATTATTCTCTTGTGTGCCAAGTAGCTATTAAAGTCACTAAGGAAGTCATATAAACTCTGAGCTCAGGCTGGCATTGTATAGATATTTTAATGGGAGGCACAGTATACTAGTTTATACAGGATGAAAACTGGACCATTCATACACCTTTAAATATTGAATATAAGTACACATATACATGTTTACGAACGTTTCCCATGATTACTATCTTGGTTCAGTGTGTTATTAAGACAAAGTACAGCAGGGGATTTTTACCTTCACTTCACTTTAATGGCCACATGATTGGAGACAGTGGAACTTGTTTTCAGGAGAGAAAAATGACGCAATAATAATAATAATCCCAGTATTCTGAGACAATGAAAGATGCAAGATGCAGGACTGAGAGGCAGAGTCCTCATTGTGTATTTTTACTGGTCTGAGTTGATATTCCAGTTCAGTATATTGCTTATGTGTGTGCCAAGAAATTGAAATGAGTCTGTGATTGTTATGGGTTCACAAGAGATGTGTATGGGAGATTTGGGTGGAGTGTTGTGCTGGAGTCACTTCCTGAGTTTAGCTCAGCAGGAGATTGTTGTTGTGGCACCAAATGACTGCTTGAGTCACCTGCTTCCTGTATCTGAGCTCACTGTTCTTGTTTACGGAGCCGACGGTTACTGAACTGTACTGGGACGTGAAACTGTTTGTGTATAAAGGAGAAGAGCCGAGGCGATTGGCGGTTGTTCACCATCCTTTCCCACAGGAAGCGGCAGGTTTGTATGTATACTTGGACTGATGTTCAAATCCAACAGCATGTTGAGGAGCGTGATTGGACTGTAGGTGGAAGAAGTCATATTGGTGCACAGGCATTACATGCTTTTCAGGTGACTCACTCCATCATCTAGCCAGTGTGATATTTCTTCAGCAGGGACACTGTTGGGTCCTCCAGGTTAATGTCAAACGCTGCATCGTGGTCCTGATGTTTTAAGTCCTCTCTCAGTGTTCTGACTATCTTTGGAGCTTTTTGTAGGTGAAGTTTGCTGTGCTGTGTTGTCGCATTGACACTTTCAGTGGAAGAAAAAAAAGCTTCAGCATCAGTTTCCACATGAAACTCCATTAGTGAAGTGTAGTTTGCAGTTTTCACAGTCCAGCACGTTGGACACAGAGGTCTCACTGACTGAGCTCTTTTTGTGCTGATATTCCTGAAACCATGCCGGACGCTTTGAGGAAACCAGCACCTTTTCTTTCTGCAATTAAGGTTCACAGTAGATTATGGGCCAAAATTTCAGTCACGTCATTGATAATGTCATGAGAAAGCCACTTGGTTTCCTTGTGAGCTAGCCATGACTAATTCTGTGATATCTTCTCCATGTTACTTCTCTAAATCATATTTGACTCATCATCTGTGTGCCCATGAACGAGTTAAATCCCCATAGACTCTCATGTTAAAATCTGCAACTTTACAGCGTAAGTAGGGGTCTAAAAAAACATTTAGGTCTCTATGGCTAATTTCCCCCTTCATTATAACTGTACCAGCCGCCAGCTGTCTGTTTGACATCACCTCAGCTCAAGTC
Source organism: Seriola aureovittata (assembly GCF_021018895.1). NCBI lineage: Eukaryota > Metazoa > Chordata > Actinopteri > Carangiformes > Carangidae > Seriola > Seriola aureovittata. The sequence goes on from NC_079364.1 coordinate 31,491,452, forward strand.
ACTGAATGTGATCTCTTGGCTGTTTGTGGTGCTGGTGCCTTTTAGTGGATTTTTCATGCAAATATCACACAAACAATTTGGCTTGTTGTTTGGTTAATTGACAAACAAAATGTATTTATTGTTAGCACTGATTAGCAGGTATCTGGTCTGCACCCACTATACGTTGTTAGCTTAGCTCGTTAACTCGGTAATTAGCCAAAAAAAATGTATTAGCTTTGGGTTAGCCTTTGAGCAAGATGCCAAGACAACCAGCTGTGCTAATGATGCTAATAAAACCAGCATTCACCAATGTTTCAGCTCCACACTCGCCCCACCTCTTTGCCGCTGGTGCTTCCACTGCCTTTTTTTAGTTTACATAAAAAAAGAATACATTTTCAGCCAAGTGATGGGAACCGAGGGGCAGAGCTGTTGGACAATAGGAAAATTTGGTAGGCCAGAATGGACAGTTAAATTAAAAAAAATTCTATTTGCTGTTGAATTTTTATGCTCACTACATAGCATCACTTCCCTGTGGGTGCTTGCTTTTTCCCTCAGGAGTTTGTTCACCCACGTGTTACCATAGTTACCGAATGATCTAGCAATATACACCGCTTAAATGCAGATTGCTTATTAAAAGACAGCATCCTGAACAGTTCACAATTAGCAGATGGATCCTGATTCAAAGCCGACTAATCATGCAAATGCATATAATAAATAGCAAGTGCACCAGACTGTGAATCTTTAGCTACATGAGATGTTTTGATATTAAACTGTCATATAGATTAGCAGATGTGTTGTGCTTTATGTACTATTTTAATGACAGGCAGCCATTTAATGACATCTATGTGAGCAGTGAGGATATACAATAGGCATTTAATATTTGGTGTAGTCTTAAAGATTATGTGGCCTGAGTCTGTCCTGTCCTGTTGGACAGTTCTTAGACACTGATCTATTTTCTCTGCTTTGAAGGCACTGCACTATCTTCTGCTGTGGATGAGGACAAGTATGAGTCCTTAAATGTAATTCTATATTGTTTTCATTTCAACCAGGGGAAGAGTCTGCACTTGTAATTTATTAGTTTCTGAGTCTGTGCCTGGAGTTCAGACTAGGTTGTTGTTTTTAATTTGCAAATGTAGGTCATGGCTTTGGGTGGACACTCTCTCTCTCACACACACACACACACAGAGTAACTGCGCCAAAGTGAAGTCCTCTCTGTTTCAATACTCACTCATTCCTGTGTTGCTCTCCATGTGTGTGTCTCTCTCACACAGACGTGCAGTGTGTGTGCTCTGTGAGTAAGAGATCCTTCCTGTCAGAGCTTCCCTCAGGCTCTTTTAAATGTGTGTGCTGTAGCTGTGTGTGCTTGCAGGTTGTCTCAAATGAAACTCAAGATTTTTTTGAAAAGCAGTTTAAAATTCTCACACATTCCTGTCAGTACTATACTACTACATTTCTTTATTCTTTCACACATAATTCACATTTATAAGTACAGTTGAGTGATGCACTGAGATGATTAAAGATGAGTTACACCGCATTTCTAATTAACCCTATTTGTGTTCCTGTTGCATTATTCAATTAATATTTAATTTTAATTAGATTAGATTAGATTAACTTTATTTACCACAGCACAGCTTGGATTGAAGCTCACACTGATCTGCATCTCGGTGTCTGTGGACTCTCAAAGTTAAATTAGTAATGATTTAGTTATATTGAAGTGAGTCATTCAGTGTCAAGTTATATTTAGCAAATTGACAATACGAAAGTCATGAGACTGAATTTGTCCTTTGTATCACGGCTCTGATCCACGTTAGTTTTCATTTCATCTTCTCAGGGACACTGGTTCTGTTTACACAGAACACATTAATACAAAGCATAGGAATATGGCAATATTTTGTGTGGATAAAAAATTCTGTGTACATAGGAGAAGTTGCAGATGTGATATGGCTGTAATATTTGAGACTGCAGGAGCAGGGAAATGATGCAGGGGAAGGTGATTCCACATAAAACAAAGCTGGACTGAAGAATTTAATAAAAAAAAAAAACATACACCATAGTAACAACTTCCATCTATTGATCTGCCCATCAAGTTATCCCTATGTCTGCAGAAAAGACTCTACAGCTGCCAAGGTTAGCATTAAGCAGGGAACACAGCACTGTATGTCTCACTCATTAAAGAATGAAACAGACTGTAAAGGTGACTGGATGAGACCAGCTCTACTACTCTTTGACAGTGTCTTTGTATCCATGTCTTGTCTTCAGCATGGGAATGAGCCATGATGATGACCACACAACCTGCACTGGTCACTCCCACATCATGTCTGGTGAATGGGTGAAAGGAAGAAACCCCAGCGACCTGTCCTGGTCCTCCTGCAGCCGTGATGATCTGGAGAACTTCCTCAGGTGAGACATAGCTTGATGCACCAGGGTCCATGGGTGTTGAGTGTTAAAGGTTTAAAAAGTCGAAATTAATCAGCTTACAATTATCATCAGGTGTCAATAATGATTCTTCACCTACTTCATGCGTCAATTAGGGCCTAAAAGCCTAATATTCTTATTGTTTGACAAGTATAAGGATGTCCAAAGTTTTGCACAGACCACAAAAGAGACTGTGGCCAGGGTAGGTGGGTTCCTTCATAATACCGAGGGCCTTGCACACCATGATTCATAGATATGTTGTATGGAGGGGAGAGAAGTACCAATGATCTTTTTTGCTGCTCATTGTAAGGTGCTATGCAGTTCCCATACCATACCAGTGATGCCAGGTGTACAGGATGTTGTCAATTGTACTTTGTAGAATGTGGCAAAGACAGGTGAAGGAAGGCTCAATGTATTCAGTTGACGCAGGAAGTGGAGACGCTGCAGTGATTTAATTGGAGAGTGATGTCATGTGTGAGGTGCTTTGAAAATGAGGCCCACTACTGTCATCAGCAAACTTCATGATGCGGTTGCAGCTGGATGATGCAGTGCAGTTGTATGTCAGCAGCATGAACAGGAGTGGGCTCAGCACACAACCCAGGGGAGTGCCAGCACCCGATCTGGACTGACTGTGGCCTACCAATTAGGAAGAGCAGGACCCAATTTCAGAAGGAGAAAATGGTGATGCAGTTTTTAGACAGCAGAGATTACAGCTAAGAGTTAGAAAAATGACTTCAGAACAGAGCAGTATTGAGTTTTATGGATATGGACTAGACCAAGTTATAATGACGTAAGTATCCACCCTGGAAGTTGTCGTTTTTTTATGTGCTTACAAAGTAATCATTGTTTAACTTTGTTAAAATCACGAGGGATTCAATTTCTCATAGCAACTGCTGTCGTGGTTCCAGTTCGTCTTAGAATATGGAAACTGAACCACAGCTACACACTTTTTTCAGACTGATGACACAAATGCATAATGAGAGATTGCATTGAGTTACAAAAGCTAGAGTAATGGAGGCTAGCCCAGACGTGACGTCATGACTTCAACTCTCTATATCCTCTGCCTCTCTTAAGCTAGCACGCTCAACAACTGATACCAATCTCAGCCAGTTGGCTCTCGTTAGCTTGAACAACAAAAACAACGTTACTTCGACACAACCTACTGCTGCTGCAAATAAAGACAGTGCAGAAACTGTAACTAAACTCTTGTAGCTTTTAAGGCTTAGCATAAGGCATTTTGACTCTCTTTTAAGCCTTAGCATAAGGCTTAAAAGAGAGTCAAAATGCAGCAGGTAAACATTGAATAACCAGCTGCAGTTAGCTGCCTGCTGCCATTAACTGTCTCCTCACTGTCTTTCTTTCTGTGCTCAGACGCACCTCAGAAAAACAATTTATCATGCTTATAAGGCAGTTGTTCCACTGGCTTTGCTCAGGGTGTTGTTGGAGAACCTGACAACATCTCTGCAGGAGGCAGAGACTGAGCTCGATTTACACTTTGTAAATTTTTGCTCCACAAGTGACGAGAGCTAAAAATGGTGTAGCTGTTCATTTGAGTATTTCATGTGTTCATCTGTCCAACTGCTGATAGCTGCTGGGAAGATTGCCGTACAACTTAGTGTCAGACAGTGCTCTTCACCGCAGTCAATGAAACATGTAGAAGAACACTGTTTGTCCCTCCATCGTTCTTGACAAGAACCACTGAAGCCATTTTAAACCATGCTAACTGCTCAAACTCAGTCCCACCCCCCTTAAAACACAACTATATACGGTAATAAGTTCAAAACACCATCTTTCAGCTCATGAGGAAAGAAGTCCAGTCTGTTGCAAAAGAGTTAACCATCTATTGTCTTGCTTACCTCTGGTGCTTTTTTGTGTGTGTGTTATTTTTTTAACTGGGCACTGTGTGTGTGAACCATTAGAGTCTGGTATTAATAGGTAAATAGTGCCTTTAACCATGGTTACTGTGTACAACAAACATGGTGAGACATGAGAACTGAAATGCATTCAAGTTATAATATGTAACTTTTCCACATTAAAATGTCTAAAAATGACTAAAGAGAATGTCTATGTCTAAAATATTTTAAAAAGTGAAACTGCGTTATTCATTTACCGGTTTTTAATCTCCTGGTCCATTTGTTATGGAGCGAAAGACACCTCTGTGGATAATTCAGCTGCTGGTTCATAAGTTCAAAACAAAGGTTAGCATCGATCTCAGCTCCAACTCTTCCTCGTCATCTTTATTCATCTTTATTCAGTGTTTTTACCGGTTAGAATCAGGTCTGTTTGATTTCCTGAACCACTGACACAGAAGGAAGCCAAACCGGGAGGAGCTTACAGTAATGATGGGGAAGACAACAACTCCTCTGATCCCACGCTATTTCATGTCATCACCCAACGCTGTCTTTTGTTATTGTTTTGATTGATAGACCCCTAAAGGCAGAGGTTACAGACTGTGTTTAAGAAAAAGAGACTGAATGTCTTTATTATTTGAAGACTAAAACTAATGATAATCTAATAAAATGTGACAATAATATATATTATTCAAAATTATATCTCCTGCAGCCACAATTCCATTTTCAAGCATGTTATTTGTCATCTGTCTGCAGCCAATTAGCTACTTAATTGCAACATATTCAAGAAAATATAAATAAATCTACAAATGACACACTGGTTCATTCAGATGTGTTCCTTACTCCTCAATACCACAGATAACAAAACGTGTTTACATCCCCCCTCATTCTCCTGCTGACAGAACCAGAGCTCAACCTTCCAGCTTCAGTCAGTCAGACACAGACCCAGACCCAGACATTCCCCTCCACCCAGCTGAGACATACCGGAGCATCTCTGATATTCCCCTGAAGCCCCCTTTCTCTTCCTCTCAATAGTATAACACTATTGAAATACATTAAAAAAAAAAAAGATGCTGACATTATCATTTACATCATTTGAAAGGGGATAACAAAATATGGTTTCATCTGAACTTAAAGTGTAAATACAAAAGTATTTTTGGCAAAATGTGCATAAAGTATCAAAAGTAAAAGTACTCGTTCTGCAGACAAAATAGCCTTGGGACTGATTCAAAAAGTCATGAGATGAATCTGACTGAGGGTTGTGAGACGATTAATGTGGGGGGGGGGGGGAGAGAAAACAAAGTTCTGATAAACAAAATTTCATTTTTTGCTTTTTGTGTGAAATATTAGATATTTTGACCTCAAACATCTTGGAGGTTTACAGGGGAAATGTCTCTGCTAACAGCTCATCTCAAACGTGACAGGAGTCTCAACTACACACTACTTTCTTATGAAGGGTGAGAAACCAAGAACGTTTGGAACCACCAGTTTAATCTTTACGTTTGTTGTGTTTTATAAGTTTCAGTTTTTTAATCTTCACACTCCATTAAAGTACAAGTGACATAAAATAGTACTTAAGTAAATTTAATTACTTAAATACCACCACTGGTTCACTGTTCATAGATCATTTTCTTATCTGTTGTTAGTGTCATAAAACACTTCAGTCAGTGGAAGCACAGGTGTAAACATTTATTGTTGCTGTAGCATCGACTGGTTAATGCTGTAAGAATAAAAGCAGGTTTTGAGAGAATTGTAATATTACTATTATTATTATTATTATAATAATTGAATTTAACGTACAAAAGAAGTTGTGTAATGTGACCATGCACCAGGTCTTCCTAAGCTGTTCACCTTCACTTTGATTCCCTCACATGCAACTGAGTTCAGAGGGAACTCCACTAAATGAACCTGGAAGTAAAACATCTCTCTGTTAGACTCCAGCGTCTGAACATCTGCCCACTGGCCATTCCTCTCAAAGAGTGAAATTGAAAAAAGCTGAGAGTCTGACAGTCAGATGTGGGTGGGTCCTCGCATGCTCAGAATCTGACAAACATCTAAAGAACATTATGAGGGCTAGTTTCCAGGGCTGGTTTCTGGTGAATGTAAAACAGGATTTATGCTAAAAACCTGTTTTGCATTCGTGAATCTTTCCCTCACACTCCCAGATCTTAACTTGCAGATTGATTACAGTTCAAATATGTTCTTTACTCATTTAGTAATTCCATGTCATCTGAGGTTAGAATCTCAGCTTGTTGTAATGGGACGTTTTCTAACAGGCTGAGTGATTTATCAGACCTGGACAATGATCTGTGAAGAAGCACAAAAGAAATGTCTCCAACTCACTGATACCAAACACCACAGACACCGAGAAAATAGAAACACATTTTCTTTTACAGCAAAATCATCACCTAGCTCTGCATCATCAAAGTGGAGTTGAGCTCATTTAAATGATAATGACATTTAGACCTTTTTCTGTGTAGAAGCTGAGTTTCAGCTTCTCCAAACATCTACTGCATTATTGAAAATGGAATGTTGCTGCAGACCTAATTCTGAATAATGTATGACAATGTATAATAATCAAATTAATTATAATTAATAATATTAACTAAAGTTCGTTAGTTATTTAGTTTATTCATTCAGAGTTTATTCTATTTGATCATCCTTAGTTTTAGTCTGCAAATAATAAAGACATTTTAGTTTCTTTTTCTTAATGCAGTTTACATTTGTATGTCCTAAAAATTCGGAGGCTACAGCTGTACACAGTAACCATGGTGAGGTCAAGTTGCATCCTCTCTGACAGCGATGGATCCTTAAGATCTACAACCAATCTGTCCCTCTAAAGTTCATTGTGCAGTTCCCCATACTCACAGTTCTCTGCTAGTGCATAAAGTGCTGTGATGAACGAGTCTACTGTTTCAGTAGGATGCTGTACTCTCTTGTTGAATTTAGCCCGTTCATAAATCACGTGTTTCTTTGGAACATATGTGTCATATCCTCTTTTAACTGCATCATATAGCTGGCGCTGCACGCTCGTTAAGTCGAGCCCTCGTATCACGTCGTCAGCCTCGTCTCCCATGTAGTGCACCAGTGTGTATACCTGGTTAGCTTCAGAGGAATTGTTCAAATTACTTGCCAGTCTGAAACGCTCAAATCTCCTTGTCCACTTCTCCCAGTCCTGTGGCTTCGAGAAGTCAAAGGGTTCCGGAGGTTTAATGGTGAAAGTTGCCGTCGGAGGTGCCGCGATTCCCGGCCGGGGTGCCGCTGCCTCGTCCTCCATGTTGCTATTTTTTTTTTCTCTAGCTTGCTAGTCGTTTGCTAGCCGTGAACTTTCGTTCCTCCGCGCCACAACTCAAAGCAGCTCCGCTTCTGACACCATGTTGTGTTGGGTTCATTCTCATACAATAGATAATACTTTTATTTTAGCGGTCAGAACTTTTAATTCTAACTCATGGCAGGTGAACCATAACATACATGACTCATGGTTACATTCCATGCTAACCAACTGGCTCCGCCCCTCGTGACGTCCTTCATAGGTTAAATGCCAACGTGATTACATAACACCACAACTTAAATTTTTCCACTAATTACCTAACTTGTTTAGTTCACTGGCTGGTCTTTTATTGCAACCAAGGAAATGTCAACAGATGGAACTTATTTATTGAGAAGCTTATGGCAGACCCTGAAGATGTGTTGCAGTTTGATGACAAAACGGTCGTTAGTATAGTCGTTGTGGTGTAACTGAAAAATGTGCTTCATTTTTATTTATTTATTTATTTATTGCTAATGGAGGTTTTTGGAGTAAAGTGGCCTTTTTTGTATATTTCAATTAGAAGTTTAATAGGTTACAAAAATACCTCAGTGAGATAAGATAAGAAAAGTAGCAACGGGTGCTAGGTAGGCTAACTGATAACCCATGTTGGATTGAGTATTTAGGATTTCCTAACCTGAGGTGAAACATAGGATAATGTAAGATAAGATAGGTTTCTTATAATTAATGAGGATTTGGATCCGGACTTAAGATAAGAAGTGTCTGGCTCCTGTGCCAGTGCCACTGTTTGAGAGCAAACAGAGTCCTACGTAGTATGGTGTTCTTAATAAGTGCTTGGTGAGTGTAGATGTATTTTATATCTGAAGATCATGCAGTAGTAACTATAAAAAATTAGGGCTCCTTGTGGCTTTGGACCATTCCCTACATTTTCTAATGGTAAAGGCAGTTGTCACTGTGAATTAATCCACAAACTGCATTTTTTCAGACAAAGATAAAATATTCTGTTGGACAATAAACCCAGCCCCAGGAAACATGCACAAACGATAGACAGACATCACACATACAATGGAGTCTTAGCTTTGGCTCATACTGTAAATGCTTTGATGTCACCATCAATACTCATCTGCATCTGCTTTCAAAATAACAACTAGCATTGTTCAAATTTGCCATGTAAATGCCAAGTCTCTCTTGGACTCAGATTTGACAATGAAAACAAAACTCTTGGAAGTGAAACAGCTGACTGGTAAGCACGCAGTATGAATCCTTCTCCTTTGTGCCTTTCAAACAGATCCAAAGCCAGCGCCTGCCTACTGCACACAGACCCCAGGAGCCGTTACCAGGTCCGGCTGCCTCCCAAGCTGCCGGGCATGCACTACAGCGTGGATGAACAGTGCCAGATCCTGTTTGGAACCAATGCCACTTTCTGCAATGACATGGAGGTACAACGCACTCCATTTATCCCAGTATTTTAAATGTCACATATTATTCTGTTTAACAATGTGGGACTGACTCCCAGTCGATGACGTTTGAACTCTTCCCAGTGGATGCTGTTAGCAGGTTTGGTCTGGTTTTCATGTGTGTTCTTTGCTTTCCTGTTCTGCACAGCTGTCACATGTGATGTCATGATGATGTATGCCACCACCTTCCTCTTGGGGGGTCCCCCACACACCCTGTGACTCTGGTTAGATGTTCTGACAGTCTAGCCATATGGGAGTCCCACTGGGATGATTCTGGTGGTCCTCATCACCTATATTTGGTTGTAAGTGAGGGTTCAGATAAAGATACTGGCCTGTGTGAGTGTGCTCCCTGTAGTATGTAGTATCAGACATAAGTAATGTGAGAGGTGGATCAGAGTCATACAGTGTGTTATGGTGAGTGTTATGCGTGTGTGGGGATGGGACCATGTACGATTTTGTCACATGTGGCGATCAAAACACTTACAACAAGTTGTTTATGGTGGATTTCCATGATCAAGATCATCATGAATATCCTGATGAGTGACTTGTAAATGCTGTGTAGCTCGCTAACATGCGGTCCTATATCGATTTATTTTTAAACTTAACACACCCCCTGGGAAGGAACACTGCACAAAGTCCCACTGCACAGCAACCAACACACTGCACACAAAATGCACATCACTTTATGGACCACTCCAAACTGTATGCAGGTCAGAACCATTTCTACCAATAGGGGGAGGCAGATGGACTCCTTAACTACCAGCGTTGCCTCTTACTGAGCCTTAACAGGGTGTCAAATTATTAAAGTCTATTTTTAAGACAACTCTTAGATTAAAGACAGAGACAAAAAATGAGAAGACAATTTACAAACATTAAACATGAAAATGTTGTAGGTTTTATTTTATCTCACCCCAGTCTGACGACATGAGTGACCGTGGAGTCCCTCGTAGACCTGGGAGGCGCCCACGGCAACCAAGATGGCTGGAGACAGCGTTGTGTGTGAGGTGGAGTTAGGGAGATAAACAACCCGCGGGTCGCAGGGGCACCACTAGACCCCGGTCCCTCTCTTTGTAAAGGAGGCGTCTACCCTCCCCTCCTAACACAGGAACGGTTCCCTGCTCAACTGTCTTCACTGCGGTGCCCCGGCCTCAGCCGCAGTCAAAAGCAGTTCAGTCCGTCTCACACGTCATCCAACTGTTGCCCACTTCTTTCTTTCAGCGTGATCCCCCACACCCTTTAGCACAGGCGAGTCATCGGTAATCACTTCTCAGCTACACAGGGTCTCTTCCCCAAGAGTGTCCATGGGGAGACGGAGAGCCTCCCCCACATTTCCTCACTACACCATTGTATCTCCCCCACAAAAGAAAGTTAAATCAGGTGTGTGGAAATACTGTGGATTCCAAAACAATGAACGACAGGAACAAACACCTCCAATCTCCATGACAACCATTTAGCTTTGTTCGCGGTTAAAATTAACTAATGTTACTGCAAGTTACCGTGACTTAACTAACTTTTGAGTATGTAACGTTGACATTTATCTGAATCTTTGTTACATTATGATGCTGTGTGTTGTGAATGTTAATTAATGTTTTGGTCAAAAGTGAATCAAGCTAATGTTCTCTAGGTAGCATTAGCTATGTAGCTAAATACCTAACGTGTTTCATCTTTTACATCTGATTAGATTTTTCTGCTGTCTCAGACGGGAGCAGAGCTGCGTTCTCTGATGAATTCACTGCAGTTTACTATTGTTTTTCTGGAACATTAATTTGACCACAGACCATAAGGAACATTTCAAATCAATCATAATTTATTTTATTTGACAGAGCATCTCCTTGCATGTACATTGAACATCGCTCTACATGTATTTATCAACCATAACAATAAATGTAAGTGTGATGGGATAATAGGCTGTATGCATGTAGAAATGACTATCTCCACTCTAACATTACACTGTTGGATTTTCACTGCAAATATTCAGATGATTTCAATATGTTTTAGTTTAAATCATATTTTCATGATTATCGTAGTGATATCGTGAATTACAATTATTTTTGCCATTATAATCGTGACATGACACTTTTATATCATCCCATGCCTATGTGTGTGGTGGCTCTGACTTCACACCAGGACAGACTCTGTTAAATCAACAGGGACCACCAGAAGCATCCCATCATGACACTCCCTGGACTGTCAGAACATCTAAATATCGTCTTTGAATATCGGGGAGTCTTGAGAGGAACACTGTGGTGACATCAGTTATGTGGAGTTATGTGTTATGTTATTAGACGTTATATGTGGCAGTTTTTGGGAAGACTGCATCCCTGACACAGAGAAGCCTTGAACGAGAGACTGAACGAACAATGGAATCAGACTTCAACTGTCTATGGACACCAGACTAAAACTGCTCACATGCAGGTCATTGTAGTGGTACAGTATACATACAGTAGCTAGTAGAGGCATGGAGGCTTGAGGCAAAGTGAACAAGTGTTCATTTTTGTATTTTTTGTCTTTCACAGTTTTTAGTTGTAAAATGCTTTAGATTCCAGAAGTCGGAACTCTGTGACTGAAGCATAACATTAAGCGGGTTGCTGCAGTGTGAATGCACCTGGTAATGACTTAATACACACATGTAAGATGTCAGCACCAGAAACACGAGCACTCTGAGCTTCAAGCCTGTCATTTGATTGGGAAACTGTCATTCAGAGTAAACAGAACTGCTTCTGACCATTTTGGTTGCTGCCTCAGGGCTGTATATTTAATGTGGTGCCTCAGGGTTTAACTCATTCAAAATCTGACATACTGTAAATTCTCTAATTGTGCCCAGAGCCTTCATTTTTCTTCACCTAAGAGAAAACCAGACTTTTATTCTAGAAAGGCTCATAATGGAGACAGATCTTTATTTTCATTTTTCCTTTATTTCTATCATATCATCATGCTGTTTTCTGTTACTGCAAACGCAACAGGTACACAGATGTTTCACATTAAAAGCCCTCTTTCATAATCTTTCACTTTCCTAATTTTTTTTTTTTTTTGCAGAGTAGTGAGCATGACATGAGTCTGTTGTTATACTGATGGAATCTGACAGTAAATCAATCTGATGCTGAATTTACTTTGGGAATGCTGGAATGCATGTGAGAATTTATGGTATCCCATATTTCTCTCTCTCTCTCTCTCTCTCTCTCTCTCTCTCTCTGTGCGTGCGTGTGTGTGTGTGTATGTCTCAGCACCTCATGTGTGCTGGCCTGTGGTGTTTAGTAGAAGGAGATGCATCCTGCAAGACCAAACTGGATCCTCCTCTGGATGGAACAGAGTGTGGAGCAGACAAGGTAGAACTAACTCACTCACACACACACTGTGCTTCTGACAGAAGACTGTGACGAGTGTTTCGTGTGTCTGAAATGATTTTAATCTCAGTGTGTGCCTGTGTGTGTGTGTGTGTGTGTGTGTCAGTGGTGCAGGGCAGGCGAGTGTGTCAGTAAGACTCCCATCCCTCAGCATGTGGACGGCGACTGGAGTCCATGGAGCCAGTGGAGCATGTGCAGCAGGACCTGCGGTACTGGAGTCCAGTTCAGACAGAGGAAATGTGACAACCCTCCGTATGTCACCTCTCTGTCTGTGTGTGTGTGTGTGTGTGTGTGTGTGTGTGTGTGAGAGAGTGTGTGAGAGAGAGAAAGAGAGAGAGAAAGAGAATTTAGGTTAAAAAATAAAGAGTATTATAATGTCAACACGTTTTTAATATGTATGATAGCACACATATAATAACTAGAAAAACAGGGTTGTGTTTTGCCAAGGTAATTGGTTCATTTTCCCCAGTAGGGCCCCAATGGGATGTTGTGAGGTTCCACACAGGAGAAAACAGGTCCAAACTGTGTGTGCCAAATTTGGATTTAAAGTGAATTTTGAATAGATGCTACATTTGATGAATCCACCGTCAGTGTGTCTGCAGTGGCAAAAACAAATTCTCTAATCTCTGCTGTAGGTGTAGAATGGATGTTATTTTGTGAAACAGACACTGGATGCAGATCTCCATGGAGCATTCAGCTGTTTTTAATCACCCTGCTGATTGATATCCTAATGACTCATGAGACTTAAAAAAAGAGTCTGACAGACTTTCCTATGTCTGTACCCACACACTGTCATAATTTCCAATCATGAGTGATTACCTTGAAATTAAACTGTGCCCATACAGAGTGAGTATTGGATCTCTGTGAGTCTGTGAGGTACTATAATGTGATACTGGCAGTAACACCACAGCACGCAATTCCTCTTATAGAACTGACTGCTACACTGCCCTCCAACTAAACTGATTCTAATTGACATTCAGGTCAGCTTCCATACAAGCATGCATGAAAATAATTCACTATTTTCATGCATGCTTCATTTTCAGTGACGCTGACCTGTCTGCATCATACTGGCTGAAAAATGTGTTCAATGTATCTTGTTGGATGCTTAAAAACAAGTGTTAGCCTCTGTTTACTAGTGTCCTAAACTGTGACTGTTCATACTGTGTGTAATGTGTGTGTGTGTGTGTGTGTGTGTGTGTGTGTGTGTGTGTGTATGTGTATACACAGGCCTGGTCCTGGCGGGCGACACTGTCAGAAGGCCAGTGTGGAGCACAAAGCCTGTGAAGGTCCCCCCTGTCCCAAAGGGGCCCCCAGCTTCAGAGACCTGCAGTGTCTGTCCTACGACCGACACGCCAGCAAGAAGAAGGGCAGCATGCTGACTGCTATTATCAATGACGGTGAGACGCACATGAACACAGACATACAGCTTCCTGCTGCAGCGATAACCCCCTCACCCATCAGCTAATTCCTCATCATAGGCAACGTGGTGCATGACAGTGGTACCGAGAGTCAGTCCCAAAATGTAGGAGGCAAAATCAGAAGGTTAAAGTCACTTTTGGTTTAGTTTGTATCTCTCTCTGCGTCAGCGACTGCCGGAGCCGGAGGCATTTTGTCTTCAGGGTGTCCGTCCATACGTACGTACTTACATAGGTCCCATTCTCGTGGACACAATATCTAATTCACGCCTTGACAGAACTTGTTCAAATTTTCAGCTGTAACACGAATGTTCTTTATTGCACAGAATGGAATATTTGCATCAACGGTTCCATATTTCACTCTTTTCAAGTATTTTGTTAGAAGTTTTGATATCTGGAAACAGATATGTTTGTTTTGACAACCTAAAACCATCTCAATATAGTTTTACATCTCCTCTCAGGCTTTTCTCTGGAGCTCCAGTAACAACAGGGTGTTGTGTGTCTGTGTCTGAACCTGTCCTCTGATTGGCTGACTGTTTTCTGAGCGGCACACGGCCAGGCCAACCACATATTACTACCCTTGGAAAGACTGTATTATGCAGAGTTTCCTCCACATTTTCCTGCCGTGATACTTGCTAGGTCAGCGACAGAATGACCACTTGGTGTTGTGTTTTTAATAAACAACAACAAAAAAACAACAACAAAAAAAAAACAGTGGATGGTGGGTCCAGGTGGGCCATGCTGAGGGCGGGGACTGTTTAGATGAGATCACAAAAGTCCTGGCGGCTGGTTTTTACGGCTCAGTCTCTGAATACAGGCTTTGAGGGCTTTGATACATTCACAGTATTAATATAAAACCTAGACCTGCTTTATAATCCAAAAATACATGGACCTCACTCTCTACAATATGGAACCTTTAAGGTTCTCAGTGTTGCAGCGATACTAATGTGTTACTTAAAAGCCACGAAGAGCCAGAGAATTTACACCAACAAGTTGCAGCATGTTCAGGATCTTATACACACATTTTATCCTTTGATTGTTTACACTTTTATTCATGTCGACAGATTTAAACACACAGACCATATGTCAATACTAAATGAATCAAACATATCTGTGTGCTTCTTGTGCTTTGTGATATTACACCACTAAACACCAGGGTGTCAGTTAGAAGCGTGAAAAAGGGGGGAATACTTTCGACCACAGTATATACAACCTAGGTTAGAGAAAATACTACTGTGCAGGGAAACTATACAACAATATAAATAAGTATATACTGTAAATATTAATAAATGGGATAACCAAAAATATCCACACTGTAGCCTGTAAGCTTGAGACATGAAATACCTGGACTAAAGCAAACAATGAAATGAAAGATATGACCCATGTGAACACAGACCAAATATAGAACACATTTCATAAAGAGTATAAAGTGCGTATGAAAAATATTGTATGATGCAATGAGAATATGTAGCATGTTATAGATAAAGATACGCGTTGCATGTCATAGATAAGCATTGTAAACATCAAATCAGTTTACATGCAGCTTCATATATAGAACCTCTAGAATTAGATTGTATGTAATTATTTCTGTACATACTGTATCTATAGAGACAACAGAAACAACTTAAAGGTCCCATATCCCACAACAGGTCGCTCACACTGACTGTTTTCTGGGTCACGCAAGACCACGCCAACCACAGGTCACGGGTTGCAGCCTACTACTGTAGCTTGTTAAACCCACGCGTAATATTAGCGTTTCAGCGCTGAAATGAGCAGAACAGACGAACAAATCTGGATTAAAACAGTCCAGCTGGATTTTATGTGGAGCTATACACCAGAGCCTTGGGCCCCGGTTCTGGTGAAAAACACTGGATCCATCTCGCAGTGTCAGGGTGACCATCCGTGATGTTGCAGCATCCAGGCCCAGTGCAGACTAGTTTAACGCCAGTGTCCATGACGGCCAGGCAGGGGACCATGCTGTGGGGTTATGGATACACCACGCATTTATTATTAATACAATATTAATACCATTACATTCAGCTGGTTGATGCTGGGCAGCTTACTGCAGATAAACTTTTTGTTGGCCCAGATTCTGAACTGGGATGCAGCTATGGAATTTGGATAGGTAATACATGGGCTGGAGACTATAATTCACCACAGGTGTCATATCACTGGCCAGAAAAACTGAAGTCAGGATCTCATGCAATTCCTGTGATCTTTATCTCACTTTGACTTCTAATGTCTTCCCAAAGTGGATTGATATGTATCCAAACACCCACTCCTATATTCTCCTCCAGAAGCACTGCTGCCAGTGTTCTGCTATTTAATAAGTGCTGTTCACGTCATTACAGCTGTTTACTTTTATTCTAACAGTATGTGAATATGTTTCTGTTGAGGTAGATGAATGTCATGCCTTCATCCTCTTTCATTCGTCCAGGAGAGTGGTTAATAAGCTCAGATCAGTGCCGAGCTGCAGTGATGGTCGTCCCTCTGGAAGTTTCTCCATCTGCACGGGATCTCTGGAGCTCATCCAGAGTGACCATCAGGTTCTTGGTCACCTCTCTTACCAAGGCCTTCTCCCATGATTGCTCAATTTGGCTCTAGGAAGAATCCTGGTTGTTCCAAAATTCTTCCATTTAAGAAACACGGAGGCCACTGTGCTCTTTGGAACCTTCAGAGCAGCAGATCTTTCTGTAGACTTCTCCAGACTTGTGCCTGGACATGGTCCTGTCTCTCTGAGCTCTGCATGGCTTGGTTTTTGCTCTGTCAGGTGTGTGTCTTACCAAATCATGTCCAATCTATTAAATTTACCACAGGTGGACTCCAATCAGAGTGTAGAAAACATCTCAGAGATGATCAAGAGAAATGGGAGTGTCTGAATACTTCTGTCAATGTGATATTTCAATTTTTCCTTTTATTTTCATTAGATTTGTAAAAAATAGGGCGGGTGGATGATTTAAAAAAAATGATTTGCAAAGTGAAGCTCTGTGCAATCAGTGTTAAAGTGATGTCTAATCTCAACAATGTTTGTTAATGAAATAAATCATGCATTCCTCACATCTCTCTGAGGAAGAATCGACTGGCCGGCCGAGCAGGGGGCCAATCACCCAATTTACGGTTTTAAAAAGGATTGTGGGATTATGACCGTTTTAAGGAATAAAGTGGTTATTGCTGTTCTCCTCTTAAGTGTGAGTCGACACCCTCAGTGAGTTTGTTCTACACCTCCCTGCAGTCTTTGCCTTTTCTTTTCTACTCACACGAGCCTTGTCCACTCAACTTCTCTGCTCCCACTGCGCTCCTCAACGTCGAGTCAACTTTCATTCAACTCATCGCTTCAAGTCAAAAGACCAGCTCATGTTTCTAAGTTCTAAAATTAAAACTAGATATTCCAAGTTGAAAGAACTTGACAAAACTTATATATTTACATTAAGTTAAGGAGAAAGGATTAGTTGGTTGCACTGAATTACTTTCTTCTGTTTGCTGTCATTATTTCTTTTATTAATTCTGCTTAACGTTAGATGGAAACACATCCTTATTTTTATGCTTTACCAATATGTTAATGATATGACATGATCGTGTGTGTGTGTGTGTGTGTGTGTGTGTGTGTGTGTGTGTGTGTGTGTGTGTGTGAGCAGAGAAGCCGTGTGTGTTGTTCTGCAGCCCGGTGGGTCGAGATGTCCCAGCCCTGATGGCTGACAGAGTGATGGACGGGACGCCTTGTGGACCATATGAGGCGGACCTGTGTGTTAACGGGAGGTGTCAGGTACATACACACAGTCACATACACACATGCATACACCTTCAAAATCATTTCATGGAATGGTGCCCACCGAATATGAATAGACTTCGTTTGGCCTGGTGGCCTGCCTGCGCTTCTCATCCATGCTTTCCGTGACATCGCTAACATAACGATTTAGTCTTATTCTTCACTCAGTCACTCGGTCGACCGTAGGTATCTCTCATGCAGTGTAAGCTTTTCAGCACCTCATGCTCCTCTGCTCTGTGTGTGAGTCTGAAGGATTTCATTAAGAATCAAAGTTCTAAGCTTTGAGGTGAGTCACTGGAACAGACAGTGCTGCGGAGGTGCTGCTGTTTACCTCCAACAACCGAATTTAGCACAAGTCTTAATACATCATTTCATTTCCAATCCAGGTTGGTTGCCTCGGTTTTTAACCCTGTCGTGCTTTCACTGTTTTTGTCTCGTTCCACCTTTTGCAACTCCAACATTCACTAGAGAAGAACTGCTTAACATCCGACAGTCTTCTGACACAATTTTTCACCTAGTTTTGTGGAGATCTTGGTCAGAGTGGGGATTTTGATCACAGTTCCCATCCATTCACCTGGGGGATCCCTATTTCTCTAGCCAACAAAGTGGATGAACTGCTGCTCATCGGCAAAACGAACTCTGACTGTTCACGCTCAGCTGCTCTGTGCTTTACTGAAAGCTCAGTGAGTCCGTCTCGGACACCTCGATACAGCTGCCTGGTTTTCATCTCCACTGAGCCGACCATGTAGCGGAGTAATCGGAGAAAACAAGGGGAGGCGGAATCTGCTTTTTACATGAACAAAAGTCGGTGTACAGATGGTGCGGACAGGATCTGGAACCACTGACCAAGGAGACTGCAGAAGCTGCAAAAACGAGCTACACTGAAAAGCTGAAAACAGTTTCTTAGCTAACGACACTTCATCATTGTGGAGAGGCCTGCAGGACGTCACCAGCCACAGGAAAGCGTCCAACACTACGGAGAAGCATCATGTGGCTGACGACCTGAACGTGTTTTACTGTAGGTTTGATAAACCCACATTAACACCCGTCAACCCACTCAGTCCCAGACACCACACATCCAGCTGTTTTCGGAGACAGAGGATCAGGAAGGCATCAGGCCCAGACAGCGTGTCACCCTCCTGTCTGAAAGTGTGTGCTGACCAGCTGGCCCCCATCTTCACTCAGATCTGCAACAGATCACCAGAGCTGTGTGAAGTCCGCTCCTGTTTCAAACGCTCCACAATCATCCTAGAAACACTATCACAGGACTCAATGACTGCAGGCCTGTCGCTGTGACGTCTGTGGTCATAAAGCCTGTTGCTGACCCTCCTGAAGGACACAGGCCCACACCTGGACCCCCTCCCTGAGCCCCTGCAGTCCGGCCACCGGGCAAACGGGTTAGTGGATGATGCAGTCAACACGGGACTGCACTACATCCTGCAACACTGACTCCCCAGGGAAATATGCAAGAAAGCAGTTTGTGGACTTCAACTTTACCTTCAACACCATCAGCCCAGAAGCCCTCTGGTCCAAACTCACCCAGCGCACTGTGCCGGCCTCCACCTGTCAGTGGATCACCAACGATGACAGACAGGAAACAGCAGAAAATCACATCCGGCACCCACACAGTGATCACTGGCACCCCCCAAGGGATATATGTTCTTCCCAGTGCTCTTGTCACTCTACTCTGAGTGCACCTCAGGAGACCCGGCTGGTAAACTGAAATTTGCAGACGACACATCAGTCATCAGACTCATCCGAGATGCTGGAGGTGGAACAGCTGGCCCTCACAACAACCTGGAGCTGAACACTGTCCAACCTGTGGAGATGGCAGTGGACTTCAGGAGGAACCCTGTAAGACTGATCCTCTTCACCTTACTGGACAGCACTGTGCTAGCTATGGAAGCCGAAATCTTCCAGGGCCTGACATGGGTATCCAACTTCTACTCAAAAAGAGCCAGCAGAGGAAGTTCTTTGTGCACCAGCTCCGGAAGTTCAACCTGTCTTAGTTCTGATCCAGTTCTTCACTTCAAACATCCAGTCTGTTCTGTGCACATCCATTACTGTCTGGTTTCTCTCGGCCACTAAACAAGCCAGGTACAGACCGCAACAGACAGGTCAGTCAGTCAGGACTGCAGAAAAGATCACTGGTGCCGACCTGCCCACCATCCAGGACCTGAACACCTCCAGAATCAGGAAGCGAGCAGGAAACATCACTGAAGACCTCCCACTCCCTGGAAACAACCTGTTGTGTGACGACAAAAATACAAAAACAGTTTTTCCTCCCACTTCACATCACTCTGATGAACAGTTTATTCATCATGTAATATCAGGAACAATCCATGTGCTTCTAACAAGGCTCTCACCTGCTTCCCCAGCCTCCTTTTCAGCAGCAGCAGGACAGGAAGTATCTCTGAATTGCTCTCTCCTGAGTCTCCTGTACTGATCAAGAGGCACTCATGCATAAAAATGACAAGAACCTCTAGCAGCCATGTGAATTATGACTTTAGTTTGTTAGGTGCAAAGGGCAAAGTTTGTGACATCATAGAGTCACAAAAACTCATACGGGTGAAGTCAGTGCGGATGGATGGGTCTGTGACTTTATCACAGGAGGCCACTGTCTGCCTTCTGTGTCCTGCACCAATAATTTTTCCTCCATCCTAAACAAGATGTTTTTGTGCCTAAACCTTACCAAACCTTATGAATTGACAGTGATATCACAGACGAGAACAATGTAGATTGAAGAAGTGTGATTCTTTTGTGTGCTGTGTAACAGTATTCGCATCCTTCCAGAGACACAGATGGAACCTGTATGTTTCTTTCCAAAGCAGAAGAGGATTGTGGGGGTATACAAGGTGGAATCATAAGTCTTAACTCTTGCATCAGAGTTAAAGTAGCTTGCAGCTAATATAATGTAGCCAGAATCCAGTGTCATGGCTGTAGGATGAGCCGGTTGTTGTAGAG
This sequence comes from Seriola aureovittata, assembly GCF_021018895.1. Classification (NCBI taxonomy): domain Eukaryota; kingdom Metazoa; phylum Chordata; class Actinopteri; order Carangiformes; family Carangidae; genus Seriola; species Seriola aureovittata. Next base: position 31,511,910 of record NC_079364.1, read on the forward strand.
ACTGGTCCATAAGTTAAGTCTTTTGAGTCTTTTGGAAACGTTGTCATCGCTGAAAAAAATCCAGCAGTCATAAAATAAATAGACAAATAAACACATGTCCCAGTGCAGAGCTGTGAAGGAGGTCTCCACTGGGATCAGCAGAGTACCTCATTCATTAGCAGTTAGCAGTGGTGGAGTGAATCCATGGCCTGCTCCCCAGGGCAGGGTTGGGGGGTTTATTTGGATCTGGTGTCTCGACTACAGTCAGTCTTTTGTGTTTATTAGCAAATATTGGATGCTGGTACATTTGGGAGGAATTCCCCCCCTCCTCCTGGCCAAGGGAGAGAGTGAGAGAGAGAGAGAGAGAGAGGGAGAGAGAGAGAGACAGAGAGAGACAGAGAGAGGGGCTGGTCCAGAAAGTCAAATATGGATGCAATTATCATGACGCACATGTGCTCACAAAATACTTACTTCTCACATTTCAGTAATGACTCATGTATCCTTAACTGCAAGATCACTTAGAATGAGTACAGCTGAAGCACACAATGCATGTGTGTGCTTTTACATATGTTAGCTCTTGCTCTGTATGTGTGTGTGTGTATGTATTTAATTTAACCACAGTCACACATGCAGATTGCACAAGCAGGAGCTCTGTTTCAGTGCAGTTTGAAATTGGGTTTCCTCCTGCTCAGACCCACTTGATGACAGACACACACACTCACATCTCTCCCAAACCATAATAGCACATTATGCATAGCTGGCACAGTCTGGATACCTTCATTCGTTTCTTTTTAATCTTCCGACAGGTGATTTTTACTACAAATCACATAGGCCTCTAGTCAGTGTGTGAAATGTTTCCACATCATGCGGTGGGCTGTACCTCCGAACAAATACAAAACCAAACAGTGATCAACATCATCCAGACATTAACAACCTGTTTGCCTATATGCAGAGAAAAGAAATGTTATTAAACACAACGTTTTTCATCTTCTGTTCTGAGTTGTTCACGTGTCCAGTTTTGCAAACCCGCCATGCACCTGCGAAGCTCAGCACCAGAACCCGACCGAACCGGCAGGAATCGAACCCGGGTTTCTTGTCTCTCGCGTTTTTCCTCTGGTCCGCTCCCCCTCCTGCTTTGTCAATTTCAAACATCCTCGTCATGTATCTGTTGGGCTCTGCTAAAGCATTCAACCTGCGCACTGGCTCTGAATTTCACCTGAGAGGGGGAAGCAGAGGGGGAGTTGGGGGATGGAGAATGAGATCTGCAGACAAAGACGAGGCACGTACTGAAGTTACCGAGGGTGGAGGTGGCATGATGTTTTTTTTTTTGTTTTTTTTTTAAGCCTAGCATGTGAAACTACTATGAAAACACTGAGAAGGAGAGAGAGAAGAAAAGGGGGAAAAGAGGAGAGGAATATATTCAGTGTAGCTGTGAAAATATATTGTCTGGCTGGAAGTCTAAGGGAGCTGGAGAGGAACACATGGCCCTATGATTCAGCAAACTGCAGCATGCATTACTTTCTCTTGCACTGTGTGTAGGTTATGGTTGGGATTGGAGTTAGGCATTTAGTTATGATGGTTACAGTTAGGGTAAGGGGGTTTAAGGGAATGTATCATTATATTATTTACAAAATGCATCTAAGAAACTGGATGAAACATTCATTCCTGCTGCAGGTTCCATCTCTGCTTTTAGAGTTGTAAGTTCATTTATAAAACCATGCATGATCTTACATTTCGCACATTAGTGAAACCTTAACCCATTTGCAGTCAGACCCCCGAAGCTTTGCATTGACTTGCTGTAAGATCTCAGGTTAGCTGCCGCTGCATTTGCTTGTAAATCTCCTTTGAAAATATTTGATTTCCTTAAAGAGCTTTTTCAGATGGTCTTTTTATGAGCTTTGATATATTTTATCATAATTGATGTAGTTGTATTGTCATTCATCCACTTTCTTATGTGGATCCTTTTTTGTGACCAATTTCCTCACTGCATGTTAATGTGTTCATGCATATGTGCTTTGCATGTTTCGTCTGAATGTTCACTCAATGAGCACTTTAATCACGTAATTATCCAATCAGTCGATCATGTGTTAGGAGTGCAATGCATAATGCAAAAAATCCTTGGAGCTTAATGTTCATGTTCACATCAAACATCAGAATGGAGAAAAATGTAACTGTGACTTTGACTGTAACATGATGGTGTCAGACGCTGGTCTGAGTGTCTGTCAAACTGCTGATCTCCTGGATTTTCATACACAACAGTCTCTAGAGTTTTTACTCAGAATGGAAAAACAACAAAAAACCATCCAGTGAGCAGCAGCTCTGTGTTGACGAGAGAGGTCACAGGTCAGAGGTCAGAGGAGAATGGACAGACTGGTTGGAGCTGATAGAAAGACTACGGTCAATCAGATAACCACTCTTTACAACTGTGCTGAGCAGAGAAGCTTCAGAGTGAACAACACGCCCAACCTACAACAGCAGAAGACAACGTCAGGTTCCACTTCCTGTCACCAAGAACAGAAACCCGAGGCTGCAGTGGACACAGACTCACCAACACTGGACAGCTGAAGACCTGGTCTGACGGATCTGGATTTGTGCTGAGGCAGCAGATGGTAGTGTCAGAGTCTGAATCCATGAACATGACAGTGAGTTCAGTGAACTTCAGTGACTTTCCCAGTCCCCTGAATCCAGTAGAACACCATTGGGAAGTACTAGATCAAGAGGTCGACAGCATGAATGTGCAGCTGACCGATCTACAGAAATGATGTGACTCAATCATCATGTCAACATGGAGCAGAGTCTCAGAGGAAAGTTTCCAACATCTGGTGGAATCAATGACATGAACAACTGAGGCTGTACCCAGCATTAGTATTATGTTCCTAATAAAGTGCCTGGTGAGTGCGTTTGTGTGCACATGCATTTTCATGATTGTAATTGTCTCCAAGCTCCCATGATCTTCATATACCATTTGTTTGTTGTAGCAATTATATTTTCTTGGAAATGTAATGCCACCAGATACTTTGGCATGGCTGAGGGCAGCGACTGCTTTGTTGTGACATCACAAAGTTCCAGAAGTCCTGACGGCTGGTTTTAAGGCTCAGTTTCTGAATACAGGCTGTGTGCATTTCTCTGTGGACTGAGGCTTTGATACTTTCACAGTATTAATATAGAACCTAAAGCTGCTTTATAATCACACAACACATGGACATCTACCTTTATATTATATTGACTATACTATATTTAAGCATAATGGAGAAGGTTTGGTTTAAGCAGCTAAAAGTTCTTGGATCAGATTCAAGATTAATGGTGGTTGTGGTTAAATATTATTTTAAAAATTCAGTGCTTTATTAAAGAACATGAGGGGATGTCATGACTCATTTAATACATAAGCCAAGATACCATCCTTCCTTAACCTTAACAAACTACCTTAACGTGTGTGACACAAATGATCAGTGTTGTTTCAGTGTACATGTTGGTAAATGTTGACTGAAATTTACCATCCAGAAGTGTTTCAGTCGCTCTAATGAAGGTGTGCTCTTTGTGTGATGATCAAAAATCTGATGCGTATCATTTGGCCAAATCAGATGAATAAAGGCAGATTTTTGCTTAACCTAAAGGTTTAGAGGGAGTCCTGTCATATATTCCTGCAGTGATACAAACTCTCACACACACACACACACACACACGTCAGTTTGTAATACAAAGGCAACTGGTCAGCCTTCTGTTTTACTGTCGCTCTCAAATCTTTTGTTGTGTTCAGAAAATTGGCTGCGATGGCGTCATCGGCTCTTCGGCTAAAGAGGATCGCTGTGGTGTTTGTAACGGAGACGGCCGCTCCTGTAAGATAGTGAGAGGAGACTTCAACCACACCAAAGGAATGGGTGAGTGTGCGTCTGTTTTCATATCCAACCAATATGCTCTGTGCTGATGTATGTAGCTGATATTGGCTTTCTATAGAAAAATCCGGTATCTGATCATTGCCATTCACTGCTGAGGTGATGCACTTTGTTTGGTTTATTATGTTTTTGATCAGATCTACATTGGTTGTCAAAAAGAACCTGAACTTGAACTAATTCTAATGACGTATGTCCCGGTAGTTTCCACCCTGACAAAAATCACTTTCTGATTTTAATATTTGATGTTTCATAGAATTCTTTCGGCCTAAAATGAAATGGTGAAATTTAAAGGTGTCACATGGTGGATGTTTCTGTCTGAAGTCAAACACAGACATCCTGCTGTGTTATCCTTCATCTATACCAGCCTGTCAGGTTTATACTGCAGCAACTGTCATTTCGTTTATAGTCTGTTGCATTGGTTGTAAAAGTGGGTTGTAGTTTATATAAAGGTAAACAATAAGAAGCAATTTAATTTCAGTTTGATGTATTTACCCACTTGGTTGGGTATTGATCTGAGACTAACATCAGGTGTTCAGAACACCAACACCCTACACCCACAGCAGAGGCTTAAAATGCATAGAATATGACATTATCGGACTCACTGCACTCCAGTCTATGTCAGTGGTTACACATGTAGTATAATATAGTGGTCTAGTGCGCTGGAGCACCTTATGTATACTGATAGCAAAAGCAGCAGCAGCAGTTGTATCAGTGTCTCCTCGGGATCAGCAGACATTCTTGTTTTTGTACTTATGGTTCGTATGTACTGCTCTCCATCCCACCTGTTCTGTCTAATGTGTAAACAGCTCAGATATCCAACAGTAAATTAACACGATCATGAATCCTTCAGCGGGGGCCTGGTCTGATCAAATGTGTATAATGTGAGTGCATTACTGTGTCTGTGAGTAAGGTTTGTCATATATCTAACCCATCTCTTTAAAACCAAAACCTCTGGAATAAACCTGCATGTTCACTGCATTATAAATTATACTACAATCAAAGGACATGGTGCACTGAAGCACAGTGTCTGAGCAAATGTACTCTTCTTCTGCATAAGACATAATTGAATGCTAAATACATTATGGATTTTTTTTTTTTTTTTTTGGCTTTGACAATTACTCTGGATTTACAGCTTCTGGTTGGACCGGATACAGCATCACACAGAACCAGAATCTCCTCATTATCACCCTCTTTGCTCTCAGTAATTCTTGATAGTGTGTGGCCAACTGTGATAACGGCTATTTGGGTTATAAATGAATTAATAATCAGCGATTATCTATCACACATCTGAGTCAGAGGAGGGGATAACTGGAATAAAAGGTTGTTAGTGTGTGTGCACATTTGCACACACATGCTGGTGTGGTCCAAAGGACATGTGACCTCCCTTCAACTTCCTTGTCTTGTCCTCCAGTCACCACTAGGCAGTGTAAGAGGGTATCTACCTGTGTGATGGCTAAACCCAGAGCTGTCCCCAAGTGTTTCTCATGTAAGATGCATGCACTGTGTGTGTGTGTGTTTCCTGCACTGCCTGGAGTGTTTTACTGTAGGTAGATGAGAGAAGCAGTTAGCTGTGGGCTCCCCTGGGGGTGTAGTCTGGTTACAGTTACATAACCAGCTGTTTGACCCCGTTACCCCATAACCCAGCCATGAGGAATGCCAGGGACGCATTCCTTTCATCCAAGCTGTTTCCTTCTCCCTGCTACTCCTGCCAAGTGGTAGAGTAATGGTGGGGGGGAGAGGGGGACAGTCGTCTGCAATAAAATGCCTGCCTTTACACTCCTAAATCCAGACCCAGTGCACACATCTGGTTCTGCTACCAGCTTAGGACTTTGACATTTACAGTACCGCATAAAACGTCATACATTTCACATTTGGCATTTGCTTCTTCGAACATCAAATGTGCAGCTTTTAAACCCAGGTGAGCCCATGGCAAGTCTGTGTCTAACCATAGGTGGATGGGCAGGGTGGTGGAGGGTTGATGGATACAGCTGGTTGGCTTTCAGGAGCTTGTGGTGTGTTTGTTCATCGTGGATACAAGTTGCCCAAACGATAAGATCTGCACACGTTCAGTTTCAGCCTGGACTCACAAAATTTTGTGTCATGAACACAATGTCTTGAAATGCAAATTCCACATCTGCACATGAGGATGAATTCTTTTTCCTCGCCATGAAAGGAATATGGAAACAAACAGGCGGTAGACGCACATTGACAGGAATTGCTTAGATGTAGAGCAGCTGCACTCAGCAACTGTTGAGCATTAGGGGGCAGAACGACTCCAACAAACTCTCAGCAAGAAAGTTTTAGCTTATTAAATATCTTTTGGTCGAACCTGTCACCAACCAATTAATGTAACTGCCGCATCTATTAGAAACAGAAACATGACAAGAGTCTTATTTTAAGAGTTGGAAATTATTAGTATTTCAAAGTTTTACTTAAAAGAAAATTTGGCAGATTTCAGCCTGTTGTATTTTCCATTGATCAGGAGCCTCATTTATAACTGTTACATAGGGCCTGAAAGAGGCGTAGACCACTTCACTCACAAGACACCACCTACATCCATAATCAACTCTGACAAATGGAGAAATGCTACTCTATATGATGTATTTTGGAGTTAAATACTGTGTAAGTATTTAGCTATGTACGTGTCTACAGTGTGTAGATACACAAATACAAAGAGGTGAGCTTCAGTGTGTCTGTGCCTCTGCTGGTCAGTTGGTGTTCAACAACGCATTCAAGGCGTCCGCCTCCATGTCTGATCACTTAATTTCATTTGGGAAATTGTCCTGTTTGTTGCATTAACAGCTGCTGCAGACGCCAGCCCTCAAACTTTGTTTGTAACATGCCTCCATGCAACACATGGACAGTGTGTATCAATGTTAATATTGACTATTTATATTATATATTATGTTTTAGGCGGCCTATGAGGCCCACTAAAGTGTGTACAGTTTTATATGTCTGATAACTTTTTAGTGTGTACGCTCACGTACACTTTTAGTATGGATCCTACACACTGTTTTATAAATGAGGCACCTGGTCGTTGTGGTTCTGTGGCTCCTGCTATCTTTGCACTCAGCATCTCTGTTGTAGAGATTTGGGGAAACAAGGATTTGCACAAAACAAGCTGCGCAAATCTTCCACAGCTTTCCAAATAAACAGGATTTTACCACATAAATGTTTTTCTGAGTCTGAATGAAAGTAAACACACGCCACCTGGAACGGCCATGATGGCAAACTTGATTATTGTCATAATAGTCCATGCGACAATCCACTGAAAATAGCTTCCTTACTGCAGTGAAACCATGTAAACACAATGGTGTACATAGAATATGAAAGAGTGGTCAACCGGCAAACTGACCAAAATATAGATCCCTATGGAGTTTTCCTTAATGGTTGTTCCATCTGTCTACTTTCTGTGTTTACTTAGGACCAGACTCACAGACAAGTGTTTAAAATGATTCATGTAAAAATCATCTTCATTCAGAAAGCTTTGAGGCTCTGATATATTGATATCATATCACTGAAGTCCTTATTTCCCTGTATCTCTACAATGGATTTGAGGAGTGCATAGTATGACCCATAGAGTCACAGTGGCCGTATTAATGGGAAATATGCCAGGTTGAATTATAGCATCTAAATAAAATATTCAGTAATTCCGCAGTGCACTTCCAATCAGGTTGGGGGCCAATGAGAGATTAAAGAGTGGGAGGAATTTTATTACTTGGGTAAATGTACTTTCCAACACTGTGGCCACCTGTGCAGAATTCTCAGTTTTTGCAGCATTAGTTTTATGGTGGCCCACTAAGAACAAGACATACACAGAAGCAAAAGCAAAAGCACAAACACTAAGGAAATGCTCTCTGAATCCAAAACTAACTGTACTTCCCTCGAGGGCCCACAGTTCAGAGGCCATTATGAAATAGTATGACATGTTCCTGTCCAGACAGAACTATCCTGTTGTGTTTTCAGTGGATTTTGTTCACCTGTGTTTCCTGCTCAGACCAACTCAACGACAGAGGATCACAGATCTTAGACTTTAAAGGGGACCTATTATGCTTTTCTGGGTTTTCCCATATTTAGTGCATTATATAGGTTTTTGTGCATGTAAATGTTCTACAGAGTCGCAAGGATCAAAGTTTACACCAAAGGGAGGAACTCTCTTGTCTCTTGGTGCAGCCCACCTTTAAGATGGACACCCCCTGCAAGCTAGCCACGCCCCCCAAACAAGGCACAGCACATAACTACTTATAGTGAAGAGTTTTCTCTGTCTGTTCCTCCATTATTTGTATTGTTTTGGTGCGGACGTGTCCACACATAAAAAATCAAAAGGGTTTGTAGTAAAAGTATTCCATTTTATGAATATTGTCATCCGAAGTCTTTGCAGACTGTACAGCGTCTTGATTCACGGCGCTCCTCATATTTCTCCCTCCTTCCGGCTGCCTGACAGTGGGTACGCTTGTTTTCTGCTCAGGATCAGTGTCTTGCTCAAAATGATAAGGCAGAACCGAAGCCGCCACAACCGTGTTTACACAAGACATCTTGCCATGGTAGTTGTGGCAAGCTGACCAATCAGAGCACACTGGGCTTCAAAGGGGGGAGGGAGGCCTTAAAGAGCCCTGAGTTCTAACGGAAGATTTCAGACAGAGGGTGAAGAGAGTACAGTATAAAACGTATATAGAAATGAAAATAATGTCTTTTCAGAACATTAAAGCATGTAAATCTATTTTAGTCAACACCAAGAGTGAAATGATGAACACTAAAAATGGCAATAATAGGTGCTCTTTAAGCACCGCTAGCAGAATATATTCATTATTTAAATATTTTGACAATAATCAGTATTTAGCCAGTTCTGAACTTGTGTGCCCCACCTAAAAATTATGTATTAATTGGCCTATATTTATATCTTTTGCTGCCTCATCCATGATTCCAGATAATAAATAATGAGTAATGAGATAAGACAATGTTATAGCCTGATAGCTATAAGATAGACATATGAGATCTCAATCCACACACCAGATATAGGTGCTGCATTCCTCTTGATATTTGTGTTTTCAATTTTGGGAGCATTTCCTTGATGTTTGAGCTTTTGTAAATGTGGTGTCTTTAGGAGCCACAGTGATATTTGCCTTTGTATCCAAGAACTGGATTCTTAAGTATAGCTCACTACTGTGTTACATCAAACACACAAAAATAAAATGGATTTACTGAACACTGAAACCAAATGCTGTCATGTATGGCACAGGGAAAGTGCCAAAATTCAGACTACTGAGAAATTAGAGGAGTGTATGTCTATGTTGAGGCCACTGATTTAGTCACTGTGGCCAGAGGTGGTAAATGGCGAGCTACCCAATTGCCGAGCAAGACAATTCATTTAACCAAGCCTGGTAACTCACATTCCTGCCTCGGCAGCTTAATCAAAACCCGACTTTACTGGTCATTAGCAATGCTAGGCTAGCCACTTGCATAGCTAGGCTAGCTCACAAACAGACATGGAGACGTGGCATGCGATGAAGACAGCATAGTGGCAGGCTCATGCTGGGAAATGACAGTACTCACATTCACGCACTACGAGGAATTTGCATTTCAGGCTTCGGGTTCATGTGACAACATTTTTGCTGTTGTCTTGTCAGTGTGTCTGTGTGTGATGTCACCCAAAACTGGCTGTCAGTCACTGTCAGAAGCAACTGCGTCCTCCTACTGTATAACTGTGTGCTGTGTACCAACTGTGTGTTGTTGGTAAGTATGAAGTCATATCGGTGTCTGAAACTGTGAAGCACTGTACTGTGAAATAATGTTGGGCATTATTGTGTACCGGAAACAAAGCAGCTCATTCGAATCACACTTGCCAGTTAAATGTATGTACTGTATATATTTTCCTGGAGCACAAACCAATATGAGAATGTATTTTGGAAAACTTTAAATTTAACCACCCGCTCTGTTCAGACACTATCAATCTTAGCCGAAGTTAAAAGTTTTTTTTTTTTCTCAATCTGAATATTTTCAGTTTTGGCCATCATTTCCATCAGGTACAGTATTATTTTATAAGACTGTCCTCTAATGTCTCAAAAACAGCCTATGTTTGCATTTAACTAACAAAGACATCAAGTGGCATCTGAATTATGACTGTTGGTGAATGGAGCCGACTGCTCTCTAAGCCTAACCAGTGTAGCAGGTACCATCAGACAGTGCTGTTCTGCTGATACGGCCATGAGATAGAAAACACTCACATGGGTCATTTTTGACTTCTTGCATTTCACTCACCAGCTTCATTTCTCTCATTTACCGTACGTACATGGGGCAACCGTATGTGTGATTAAACGGGTTTAAAGATAAGTGCACTTTATTGGCCCTGCACAGTCTCACTCACACAGGTGTTCTGGATGAGTGGAGCCCAGGTGAAAGTTAGACAGAGTCAAACTCTATGAGTGAACAAATTGAATATGTTAATACAAATGAAGGTGTGAGTTTGTTGCACTGTGACAGGTGTAGCAGATGTCAACCGCCTCTACACACTGACCACACAGTGCTGAGAGGAGCTTTAACGCTGTATAAGTGAAGTGTCACAGCAGTAGAAGTGAGGATGAAGGTGAAGATTGAGTAAATTATCCAGATTATCTGTTCTGCTTCCTGGTTCGGTTTTGAACTGTTTTGCTTCTTTTTGTGGTTGTACGCTTATGTATGAGTATTTTAAGATGGATTATATCTGTTTCTCTACAACATTGTTGTGATGTGGTGTTGCCACAGATGCAGAGCTGTGTGTAACAGAGACTGTCTGCTCCCAAATCTCAGCTGTAAAGACGCTGAGGGAAACGTTATCATAACCAATGAGAATGATGGCCAAAGTAGCAGAAATAAGACTGAAAATGAGCGTGCTCTTCTATGACTTTCTGTAACATCATCTGGTATTTATATGCTAACCCCCAACACTCCGTAGACACAGTTATTGGTAATATAATAGAATAATAGCTGTCAGACTGATCTGCTTTGTGTTGAAATAATGCCCAACAAGTAAAGCAGAAGTATGCTGTGTGTGGAGAAGGGCTGGTGGCTGGTTGTGTGACAGAGATGCAACAATTAGCAAGTAGAATATTGTAATCCGTAATGAACAGTAGTCTATGTGTTTGATGGTGGTGTTATAACACCATCATTTCTCTATAATATTTAATCATAAAAATACTTTTGCATTAACTTTGTAGTTTAACAGTGTTTTTTCTTTTGTTTTTAATATTTATGACATGACAGACTTTCTCCCAGCCTGTCTCCTAACCTAATTTGCATGACAAATGTCTCCAGGTTTTATTAGGTGTTGCAAAGAATAACAATTAAAGCTGTAAGAACATTAATTCTGTAAGTAACATGCCAAAAGCCCAAAATCAAATTTGGCTGGCGTCTGATCAATGTTCTCTCTGTTTTCCACCAAAGATCCTTTGTGATTTTGAAGAAGCAACACTCTGTAACACCACTGTACAACTTGTCATGTGTCAGATATTTATTTAATCTAAAATTAATATTTAATATCTTCTGTCGTTTATCTCATTTTCAGTATCATTCAGTATTATTTAAGCTGCCACTAAAATGATGTTTTTGTCTTTTGAGTATTCAGAAATTACAGATCTCAACTGAACTGAATTTGAGTTTTAGTCATTTTAACATTTGTTACTAATGTTTAAATGTAAACCTTGATTGAAATTTGATTTAATATTCAGATTGAAAACTAGATTCAGATAACTAAAATACAATCACACCCTCACTTTTTAGTCTCTTTAGGTTTATTTACAAAGAGGTGAAAATGTATGGAAACCAATGGATAGACATTTTGAAGGAAAAACTTTAAAACACTTAAAGCCACAACTAAAAAAAAAAACACTAGAACATGTAAATATAAATATGAATATATGTGATATGATGAGGGAGTGAATTCAGTGGTGTAGTGGATAGAGCATCTCTGATACAGACACAGACGTCACCAGCCCATCCCTGTCTCCATGTCCACCGGTGTATGACTCTGAGTGTGTTTTCACCTCATGTTTCTGTCTTTCTGTCAGGCTACATCGAGGCCGTGGTTATCCCCGCAGGAGCCAGGAGAATCAAAGTTGTGGAGGACAAACCTTCACATAGCTTTCTGGGTAATGATGCATGTGTTTTACAGGGTGTACTTCAGAGCCTTGAGAATGATCACACAAACACAAGAAACATGTTTCTTTCTCCATGTTTCTTTCCTTTCTGCAGTATCATTACAGTGTTTACACACAACTACTTTAGTGCCAGGATACTACTGTGCATTCATATGATCCCATTGGGTCCCATTCCATTGGATGGAAAACATGGTGGCTTTTCTGGAGACACTTGGAAGTCTGGAAACACAAATACTCAGTAAAAATCAGGTTTGAAGGGGAAAACTGAGCACACACGTTATTTTACATCTAACCCCAACACCTAGTTGTTAACAGTGATCAGGACTTTAGTAGAGGAATGATGTTAACATTTGGTGATTGATCCGGTCCATAGCTGAATTGAAGTGAGCGGATAATGTTTATTCCCTCTGATTACTTTTTCATGGCTAAGCTGAAATAACACTCACATGCCATGTGTATGTTGAAAGAGTTAAGCGACATTTATAGAAACGAATATGGGATGGTTGGATAGTGTTGGAAATCCCTCCTGCTACACCTGTTGACCATGGCATGTGGGTGGGGGGGGTTAAAGTTATGCATGTAAAAATATACTGGCAGCAGTTGAAGTAACTCCTCACCATTCAAACCCTAATCTGTCTATTCACATTCAAGCAAGTAAGATAATCTTTTTGGTTCAGCCCACTTCGACCTTTGTCGGGCCAGCGCTGGGACAGCTGACTGCAGGGTTAACATGGCTCCCTGGTCAGCTCAACACTCTCTGAGAGGAGAGAGAGGAGCTGAAGATGCAAACTGCTCTGAGATTTTTGATTTAACCCCTTAAAAAGTCACTTTAGCATTTGATCAACACATGATATGACCCATCCACCAGACAACAGTTTATCCTTCTGCCCAGCACCTCAGATACTTTAACCAGATACAGATGGAGAGCACAGGTTTTGTTTTGGTCTCTGTATGAGGACGATGAGACTGAATCTGACAAGCTCACTGTGAGGACAAGACTCTGGACACTGGTCACTGGACCTCTCTCAAAATGTTGAACTGTAACTTTAACCTAAACCTCAACCAGATACAAAACACAAAAGTGATTGGATCCCTGTGCAGTATCACTAAGATGTTAAATTATTCAAAACTGTGTCATGACACAATAATTGTATTATTTTTTGTATTATTGTGAGACTTCATGAAGATGGAGAGGAGACACCAGAGTCAGTAGGCTGCTGAACATGAGCTGAAACAGTTACAGCAGTGGTTAGGAGGAATAGGAAGATCCCTACAGCCAATAAACAGAAGGCGAAAAGTGACACCAAGCACAATTCGCTGTTTGTAAGCGCTTCTGACTTGGTACAAGGATTATCTGTGGGAACTGATCAGACAGAGTGAAGGACACTGCATTAAGTCAACCTCCACCGTCGGCCACATAGAAGAAAACCATTTGCTCACAAAACTGCAAGATCTTTTCACAAAGTGTTGTACAGGACCTGAAAAGAAGCCTGATGATATTGGTCCCATATTCTTTGGTCAGATGAGACCAAGATGAAAGATGAGTTTGTTTGGATCAGACGGGGTGCAGCATGTTTGGAGTGGACCAGGCCGGTGACTGCTTACTGCCGATTGTGAAACACGGAGGTTGGAGTTACTGATAGGGGGCTGCATTAGTGCAAAATGTGTAAGGGAGATGATATTAATAGATGATACTTTGAATGCATGTTCTTTGACCCAAATACCGAATGAAAAAAAAAGATTCCCAGACAGGAGAGGAATTTTCCAACTCTACAATCATCCCATACTCACTGCAAAAATCAAATCTTTTAAAGAAGAAAAAAGTAGAAACTGACCTGACCTGCCAGGTATGTCCCCTGACTTGAATCCAGTAGAACACCATTGGAGTATTTTAAAGTGGAAGGAAGAGCAACAAAGAGCAGCTGTGAAAAAGCAGAACATCATCCACACCCAGGAGGACTGGAAAACAAAGCCAGACACACAAAACATTTTAAAGAATAAAGGAAAGGTATCTATTGAAATGAATGAAACTTTAATACGAACCTTTTATTATATTAATCAGTCAAACATTTCTGATTTCAAATTAATGGGCCTTATTCTTCTTGGATAAAAACAAATAAAATTGTATTGAATAGCCCGGGTTTGTCATTACTGACCATGTTAGTGATATTGACTCAGTTTGGTTGGATACTGTAGGTGGCTTCATGTGCTAGGATTTATCATTGCTGTCACCATATACTGAATGTAGCAGACGATGTGAAATTGTTGCCATTTCAATTTGGGTTTCACTGTCTGCCCTGTTGAGTCTCCAGTGTAAACACTACAACTTTTCATGAACTGAAATTCGACAAATACACAGAGAATGCACTGTTCACGCGTTCAAGTCTGTTTGACCAGGACAACCAGGAACTAACCTGTGATATGAGCAGTAGTAGTTAAAATGGGTCAGGTGTTCATTCCGTGTCAAACACAGGGTTTCTGCGTTAAGGTGTTACCTCTGACCTCCTGTGTCTTCCTCACAGCCCTCAAAGACTCCAGTAAGAGATCCATCAACAGTGACTGGAAGATTGAGCTTCCAGGAGAGTTTGAACTGGCCGGGACCACGGTGCGCTACGTCAGAAGGGGACTGTGGGAGAAGATGTCTGCCAAGGGACCCACTAAGACCCCCTTACACCTGATGGTAAACACATCAGTCCCTCTGTTCTTTGTTAATATATCACAGTGCACCTTTAATTACACAGTACATCTATCAGACTGGCTGAGAGTGGTGTAAAGTCAGCTATCAGCCATGAAACATCAGTCCTCTGACAAAGGTTTATTCTCAACAGCAGTATAATCAATTAGATTCTAAAGATAGAGTTTGTAAATGAAAAAGCCATTCATGGTGCTCCAGTGTCTAGGGATGTTTACATTGCATTCTGGGAACGGTCTGAAGGGGGAGCAGAGTGAGTTTAGAGAAAAAACAAAATCAGTTGGACTCTTGTTTAGGGCTTCATATTGTAAACTAAATGAGCTTTTATACATTAGTCAAATACAATAGAGCATGTCCATCACATACGTGGTAGACAAAATCTAACAAGTGCGTATCTAATTTTTAGGTAAAAGTCAGTATGACTTCATTGCAGATCAGTTCAAATGCTGCCAAGAGATGCTAAACAACCTTTACCCTGCAAATTGACACATTTCATAGGCTCTCTGTATTTTCTGATGCTCTTTTTACACCAAAGATTAGTGCATATAAGTTGTTTTTTTAAACTATACCATCCACTCACCGAGTCAAAATGACAAAAAAGAAAAATATGTGATGTCAGTGATTTTGACCATGACAAGATTGTTGGCGTCAGACGGCTGGTTTGACTGTTTCTCAAACAGTCTCTTGAGGTTTTACTCAGAATGGAGCAAAAACAAAAAAAAGACCATCCAGTGAGCAGCAGCTCTGTGTTGATAAGAGAGGTCAGAGGTCAGACTGGTTGGAAGCTCACAGAAGGTCTACAGTTACTCAGATAACCACCGTGGTGAGCAGAAAAGCATCAGAGTGAACAACACGTTGAACCTTGAGGTGATGCTAATGCGTACTTTTATCACGTTTGGACTACTGTAATTCTCCGTCTTAACAAATCTTCCCTTCTCATTTACAATCTGTCCAAAACGCTGCTGCAAGGCTTTTAACAGGATCCAACAGATTGTCACATATGACCCGTATTTCAACCTCCCTGCACTGACTACAGGTTCATTTTAGAATCCGTTTGAACATTTCAGTGCTCACTCTTAATGCATGGCCGGGCTCGGCAGTATCACTGACCTTCTACACCTCCACTCCATGAGCCCAACTCCTAGATCCTCTACCCAGGGTTCTCTAAGTGAGTGTATATCCACACTTGATGCGATCAAAAGAACACACACAGTCACCCCGTGCGGAGCTGGAGACATGGCTGAACAGCCGATTACACTATTGGGCATAGCTGTAAGGCAGTGGTCTGCGCTCTAATGGAAGCTAATGAATCTCATGTCAAGGATATCCATGACTAACAGTGCCTTCTTTAATGGACTTTTGTGTCTGTTGGTGACACTGAGCTTACTGCTGATGCTACGTCATGGATTTTACCACATTACAAACCTCCACATATTATCAGGCCGTCTGAGTCACTAAAGACCTGCTTCCAGTTGGGATTTTGTTTGTTTCATGTGTTGTATCAGGAAACACTCCCTTTCCCTTTTAGAAAAGCAGCTTTTTCTTAGGAACTGGTTTAAAATAACATCACTGCGCTGGCAGATTTTCTTGCCTGGTTTTCAGATAATCATTCTTTCATTAAAGACATTAGATGAATATTTTCACAGTGTGTGTTTGTGTCAGATATTCAATATATATATAGTTTTAGTAAAGGGTTCTTGTTTGTGACTTGGGCTGCTGTTCTTGCACATGGTCAGCAGCTGTTTTACATTTCAGTTTTTCTCTTCTTTTAGTACGAGTAGAAGCATACTGTAGTGTTTCCCATGAAGAAGACAAAGAAATATTATCTGGCTTTAACCGACAGAAAAACCTTACTCAGGCTACTGTCGGTCACAGCCAATGACAAAGCAAGAAAAAAGAGGTTAGACCTGTGAACTAACAAGGCTGACCGTGTGGCCAGCGTTCAAGAGAGGAGGTTTATTTAGGAGAAAGCCATTCTTTGTATCCATGTTCATCTAACTGCGCGAAAAGCAGAAAAGAAGGAGTGCTCCTTGGCTGCAAGAACAATGATGGATGTTAATGACATAAAGTATTAAGAGAAGTAAGATAAGAGTTTGAATAATTTACAACTTAATTTGAACAACCCTGGTCATGCTGTGCAGCAGTTTTAAATCTTTGCAAGTCTACCTCAATACAATGCTCAGAGGGGATATTCTGTATATGTAGGAGTGTTTTCTCTGGTCCATACTGTCCATGAAGAGATCCTGTTGTGTCACGACTACACTGTAAGGAAGGGAGGATGAAATCCACAATCCTCCTTCTGTGCAGAGCTAATTTGGTGACAATCACACTGTATTTCCTGTAACTCCCACTGGTTTGCCGGTGGAGAGCAGCAGCAGAGATTTGGTTTACATCAGAGTCAGTGGCTTAAATAAGACTCAAACAGGAATACACTAAACTTCAGACATTCAGGTGGAAGTTAGAGACGTACTGAGAGCTGAACACAGATAGACCTTTGAAAAAAGACCTTTTCTCTGTAGTCTTTAATACAGACACACAAATTTATACCCAGAAGACACACAACTATCCCCTGCTGTGAGGCTGCAGTGGAAGCACACGTCATCATGGCACGGCACGGCACGGCACGGCACGGCACGGCACGGCACGGCTGGAGAGGACCAACCCGGGCCCTTGGAAGAACCTTATTAGTGTCGATTTACTGTTGAAATGGAAGCAATCACTGTAAACCTGGATAGGTTTGCTTTCTACT
The DNA here is from genome assembly GCF_021018895.1 of Seriola aureovittata. Classification (NCBI taxonomy): domain Eukaryota; kingdom Metazoa; phylum Chordata; class Actinopteri; order Carangiformes; family Carangidae; genus Seriola; species Seriola aureovittata. The sequence continues at coordinate 31,529,355 of NC_079364.1, forward strand.
GTTGACCGCGAAAACACTGAACATTAGTTTGACAAACAAAGATAAAAGGCAGATGAGGCGTAGCTAAACCTCTCTCTCGTGTTCCCAGGTTCTGCTCTTCCACGACCAGAGCTACGGGATCCACTACGAGTACACGGTGTCTCTGAACACGTCTCAGGACAGGAGCAGCGAGGAGCAGAGGGAACAGGAGTATCTCTACATCTGGACTCACAGCAGCTGGCAGGACTGTACTGTCCAATGTGGAGGAGGTAACACACACATACACACACACACACACATTTGCACTGAGATTTACATTCAAACCATGAGTCACGGTTGTGCGCACACATCATTGCATAATGCCATGTAAAATACAGTCTCTGTGGGGAAATCAGTTTGTCTCAACAGTAAAATCCTGTTCGGTTACAGCAATGATAATATTTGTATAAATGTCATCTGGTTTATTTTTCTCTGAATGGCCTTTGCCAAGGTTTCCACCATATGTGTTTATGTTTTTGGGAAGTTTCTCCTTGTTTTCTCAGAGAGATCAGATGGGGTCAGGAACCATTAGACGATGTGACTTCGGAGCCGATCTGTCTCGTCGTGTTCTGTCAAATCAGAACACGATGAAACCGAGCTGAGAGTTAAGACGTCTTTATTAGAGAGGTTTGGTTGGCAACAGTTAGAAAACATAGTCCAGACATTCGGAAATGCAGACTTTGATGACATTGAAGATAAAATAAATGTAACATGAAATGTTATAAAAATATTACAATAGTTTAATCAAAACAAGAAGAATGAAGTCTTGTTCCTACTAAAGAATCAGTTCTGACTTTACTTCTGTACAACAGAGAACGAAGGAGGAAGCAGTGTCCCAAATCTTACCTTCTTCAGCCTCCTCTCACACACTTCGCTTCTGGAAACTTTCTGACACTCGGGGCTGAGTAGGAAGTAGGATAACCACAAGAGCAACACCGGGATGCCTTTGGGTCCGAGTTTACTTCCTACCAGCTGTTGACTGCAAACAACAACAGCCATTTCTAAAGTGAAGCTTGTGTTTGAAACTATAGGAGGTGGTGTACGGGCAACTAGTAGACCAGATGTTTGTGTGCTAGTGCGTGTGTGCTCTGAACAACAACGGAAGACGCCTGAGCGTCCGACCGAGTCGCCAAATATTTTTTTACTATATTATTATTCACCAACATCAATATCTTTTAAAGCCTCAGATGTAGAAATGAATTAAATCAGGTGTGTCAGTGTTTTGTCTGCTCGCCACATTCAGCCCATCTAACACCGAAGAGATCGTTATCTCATAAGACATTGATCTCATAATTATCAGCTCTGGTTCTTGTTATTATGAGACAAAGATCAAACTACAACATGTAACCACGGATTCCTGCTGAAAAAAAAAACAAGCATTAGTTACATCAGCTGTGTGTTTACAGGACCCGATCAGTTACTTAATAAGGTGTGTGTTCTGGATGTCAAATCATACATCTACACGGGACGTCAAGTCTGTTCCACCACTGAGAGGTGATGTGCCGAGCTGTGGTGGTCTCACCCCCCCTGCTGCTCCACTGGCTTCTAATCCAGAAGCACCTGACCTCATCTCCTGGATAAAATAATCACATCATTTCTCCTAATAATGACTGAGTCATGATCACAAGAAAATCTCTGTGTTTTTTTTTTTCTTTGCCTGTACATAGAGCTGCGCCGTGTTGCCACCTATCAACAGTCCCTGATGGTCCAGCAAGAAAAACTCACTCTCTCGTCAGAACTTTGCTTATAGTGAAGACTGCATAAACATCATTTTTGCCTGAGTTGAACTGAGTTGCTTCACTTGGCATCACTGCAATACCTTAGAATCAGTATATTTGCTTATGTCTTATATTCTTGTAAATATGACTTATTATAATAGCTCATACAAAGTACAAGGATATAATAGTTTCAAGTGTCCTCTGAAGAGTTCTTTTACATACAGACTAATCAGAAAATCATGTGGCAGCATGTAGAGCATGCAAGAGGTTCAGAGGTTTGTTTGTTTGTTTTTTCACCAAATATGAGAATGGCAAAGAAATGTAATCAAAGCCTTGGACCATATCGTGATTGCTAGTGTCATGCAGTGAGGTAAAGGCTCAGACACCATGAATCTCCTGGGATGATCCCTCAAAAGAACTTGTACACTTTACAGAGAACGGTGCAGAAAATGGTGCAAAACCTAATTTAAAAAAAAAAAGAAATCCATTTCTGTGAGCAAAATGACCTCGTTAATGAGAAAGCCCAGAGGAAAGTGGGCAGGCCGGTAGAAGCGGGGCAGGAAGGTGACACTAACTCAGTGGTATGCACCTCGAAGTGGAGCGGCTGCATTAGCAGAAGACCGAAGCAACTTCCACTCCTGTCAGCGGAGAACAGGCAACTGAGGCAGCAGTCTGCACAGGCTCACCACAACTGCACTGAATTAGACGAGGAAAACAAAACCTGATGGATTCCCTGATGAATTCCCTTAATACCACCTTCGTATGGTGTGTACATGCCGGTGTAGTGCCTTTGAGATGAGACGAAACAGGCGATTTGCAGCATGGTGCATGTGCAGTCAAGAAAAACCTGCAACTGTATCCAGCCTTTTCTGGGGGACAGGTGTATGTAATAACTAAGCCCTAAGTATATGTGTCAATAAGTAATGATGTCAATAAAATTTGTGACCACATCATGTATAAAATTCTAGGTTTAGGACTATTTGTGGGTTTAACCGTCCAGGTAATCCAAGAAGATCAGTGTCGGATCAGGTTTTGGCTTTGGTCTCTTAAAGCTCATATATTTCTAGTAGTTAAAAGGGCACATAACTAAAATAGAGGAATGAAGGTTGATTTGAGGAGAAGCTGCTGTGGGTGAACGGTGAAGACATGTCTGGAGTGTGGGGGGTGGGGGTGGGGGGGGGGGGGGGGGTGGATCACAGGGCGTTTGGACAAAGAGAAAGACCTGTGGAGAGCTAGTTACTAATCCAATCCTATGATCTACACTGTATTAGACAGAGCAGGCTTCCCTCTGTGGACACACACACACACACACACACACACACACACACACACACACACAGAGAGAGAGAGCACAGGGCAATGCTAACTCTTGCTGATTTCCTGAGCAGCTCTCTTATCCTCTTACTGATGTAATATTGGCATCCAGTGCTCAAAACATTTCAATTTGCGAGGTCAGGTGCTTCTGGATTAATCAGCAAAGCAGCGAGGGGGAACAACCACCACCGCTCAACACATTTTTAATGGTGCATTAGAATGTATCTGTTTGCTTGAGATCCCATGTAGATGAATGATTTGACTTGGAGAGCACGCATCACCGATCCGGTTCCGTAAAGACACAACTGAGTGAACAGGGGAACAAGTGCTGCAGTGGTTGTGGTTAGGTCAGTCTCTGCAAGGAACAAAACACCACACTGAACATCCAACAATCCCAGACACTGAGTTCAAAATCAATTCTCAATTAAGAACCAACTTACAAGGTATTCGTTTTTTCTCACTCCTCTTACATCTTTGGAACCATCCATCCATTAGCTACATACATTAGCTTATCCTTTAGCGGGGGCTGAGGGCCAATCGCAGCTGATATTGGATGAGAGGTGGGTTTACACCCCGGACAGGTCGCCAGTCCATCATGTTTCTGGACTGTGGGAGGAAACAGGTGCAGCCACCCCCCACAGTGCACTGGGTGGATGTGCCCTTGTCTGCACAAACGTGACACAGTGAAGTCTGGTGTATCAGTTAACTGTCTCTTAAAGCAGTAGTTTGATAGATAATGCAAACAGCAGAAGTGAAAGGCTCTAGCCATTTTGATATTATTCTTCTTTGCACGGTGAATCTGCAGATCCAAACATTACCATCCCTGTGTGTAATTTGATTTTACTTTATTATTAAAATTTATCAGGCTAATTGGCCTATTATCTTATACAAAGTCACATCTTATCTTCCTGCTTTTAGGACCGACTTAAATTACAGTTTTGTCCACACTGTAGATTCTTCTGTTCAGACATGATGGTAGTAAATGGATCAATTCTACATCTGGATGATTTATTAGAATGATTTCATTGTGTTCTTTATTTCCTGTATATCGATTGAATTTGCACTAAAGTGTGTAAAGTGTATATCAGTGTGTATCAGTGTGTATCAGTGTGTATCAGTTTGTATCAGTGTGTGTCTATCAGTGCGTATCAGTGTGTGTAGTATGTTCCAAACACTCATAGTTTTACAACAATATTCCAAAAAATCTAAATACACAGTTGTTTGCTCAGAGTTAGCTAAACAGACACAAAGAGATTGTTGGTTGGAGCATCTGTTCTGTTTCATCAGCAAGGATCAGAGTTTATCTCAACTGTCTGAAGTGGTTTGTGTTTCTTGAAGCATCCTTTTTTTTTTAACTGGCGTGTTTTGGTGTGTTTGTGTGTGTGCAGGTGAGCGGAGGACAGTGGTTTCCTGTATGAGGATAGCCAATAAAACCATGGAGGTGGTCAACGACAGCTACTGTCAGCTGGAGAACCGACCACAGCCCCAAGTACGACTCTGCAACTCGCACCCCTGCCAGTACAGGTGAGGCACGCACACACACACACACACACACACACAAACACACACACACACTCACACACTCACACGCACGCACACACACACACACACACTCACACACACACACACACTCACACACACACACACACACACACACACACATACACACTCACACACACACACACATACACACTCACACACACACACACACTCACACACACACAGACTCACACACACATAGACACTCACACACTCACACACACACATACACACTCACACACACACACACACACTCACAGACTCACACACACTCACACACACGCACGCACACACACACTCACACACACTCACACACACACACACACACACACGCTCACACACGCACACACACACACTCGCACACACACACGCACACACACGCTCACACACTCACACACACTCACACACACACACACACAAGCACACACACACACTCACACACGCACACACACACACACATGCACACACACACACACCCACACACACTTACTTTCTTATCAATACACCGTGGTAGATACAGATAAATGATTAGTAATTTAACCCTGCTCACATGGATCACTGAACATGTCTGTGCTACAATCTGGGGACACACTGACAGAGCTTAGTAAACACTGTCAAATGTCAGCTCATGCATTTTCATTGACCTGACCTCTGTCCGTTACCTGAAGCTTCTCTTCAGTTGCTTTTTCTTCTGTTGTGTTTAGTTATTCAGTTTCAAGAGTATTCATGATGGTTTGATGTGTTGTGTCGAACTGTTCAGTCTCTTTTACTCTTCTACATAAACCATCGCTGTACTTTGGTACTTTATTTTAAATTGTGCTCTGTAAAACTACGTCCACACTGAAATTTATAAAGTCTTCTTTGTCCGTCTGTATCAGCCCTCAGCCCAACGTCATTATATGTTATTACCCAAAAATGGAGCTTCTTTTAAAGCAGCTTCCAGAGCGCGGAGGAATCCTGAGTCTGCACGGTTTTATATGTGAATTTGTTGTAGCTTCCGCAGCTTTACAGCTTGCTGCATATGCCATGTTTCATGAGGCTCCAGCTGTGTCTGTGATGCTGAACCTCTAACCTGCTCCGGAGCAGGTTAACTTCAGAGGGTTAGATCAAAACCTGTCAACAGCCGAACTACTGACCAATCAAATCACTGGAAAAACTGAGTCACCATTCCTACAGGATCCTGACAGGGACAAAAGAGTTTACAATAAAGTGATCGATAATAACGAGCAGTAGATGTAAAATATAAATCAGTGGAATAGTTTTCCTGAGTTTACCTCACTAAATAATTGAACAGATATTCTTTAATCCGACAGGATTCCTGACAGTGATGAAGCTTTTACTCTCTTCTTCATCACTGCAGCTCAGAACAACATGAGGAGACTCTGAGACCACAACTGGAAATAAAAACCAAACCTCTGATGTCTTTGATTAGAACAATGATCCACATACTGCTAATTATTTCCACAATTATAAATGTTCAGTCAGACTGACTCATCAGATTGAACTATCCTCCTCTCCTCTTTTCTTTCTCTCCTCTCTGCAGCAGAAACAGTCTGACATTAACTTTAACAGTTTTATCTACATCTCATGTTCATATGTTTGATCATCATCAGGCAAAAGAGCAAAAATACTCAAACGTAATGATAATTCATGCACTTAATTACAATATATTTTAGTCAGACTTTACAAATTATATTTAGACATTGAAATAATATATTTCTTTATTCCAGTCATGTGATCATTTAATCACATTTCACCTTGTTGAGTGTCACTTTTGGACGTTGCTTTAACCAAAATTACCGGCAGGTTTCAGTGTTTCTTCTCAAATCATATTTAATACTTCATTCGTGGTTCAGACGATGTTGGTTTATAATGAACAACTCCGCCTCGTTCACATGAACGCACTCGTAGCCTGATAGGTAAACCCAGGGTTAACTGAGCCAGTTGATAACCAGCTTCTTAGTACAGGTTATCCAGGACGGTCAATGTTAGGTTTAGTTAACCCAGACAACTAAAAGTTATCCTGGGTTTGTTGAACTTGCTTCGTAGTACAGGCCTCTGGTGTCATTAATCTTTTAAAGCTTCATCACTGCAGAGGAGACGTAATCTAAGACTCAATCATCTCCCCACTCAGAAACAAAGCGAATGGACTGTGAACCGTCTCTTGGTGTTTTTCACAGGTGGGTGACAGGTGAGTGGGGATCCTGCTCCGTCACATGTGGTAAAGGTCTTCAGCAGAGGGAAGTGGTTTGTGTTTACCACCTGCAGAACGGCTCGCTCATCCACACCAGAGACCTGTACTGCCAAGGAGGAAAACCTCCTGTCCTGCAGGGCTGCGAGGGCCGCCTCTGCCTCACTGTGTGGGAGGCTTCAGAGTGGTCCAAGGTATCTCACACACACACACACACACACACACACACACGTGAAAACACTGATGGCCCTGGTTTTTGTTTGCCATTGATGACTGATCTTAGAGAGCGTTTTTAAAATGTTGTAACATATTTTCCAGTGAGACCATAAGATACAATTCAATAAGTAACAACAATAAAAACTTGAAGCTCACATCTGCAGAAGCTCTGAGTCCTCTGCGTAGGTAGAAGGTGGGATGCACTCGTTAATGTACAATTGTTACTTCAATCAAAATGCTTTTGGGAATGATGTGCTTGATTGAGGAAATAGTTTATGGTTGTAGAAACAACCTTGCAAAGTTATGTTATTAAATTATAGTTTTTGAGATTTTCTTTTTTTTCACACTTTTTCTTTTTCTTTTTATTGATTTATTTCACAAGAACCAAAACACACAACCAAATACAAAAGAAAATAACATTGGAGTTGTCTGGACATATTTCAATATTAATACAACTATTTTAATTACAACACAATTACAGTTATAACATTTTACATACAACCTTATCTTTGTGCTTTTTTTGGGGGTTATTCTGGGTGATTCTTCCAACAGAATTCCCTCCATACTACTGAGATTGTGGATGAACATTGTGTGTCACACATTTCATAGCACTCTTCCTCTGGAGAATCTTTAACTCAAGATATGAGATTTTTACCTGACGTCACTGACCACCATGTGGGAATTATTCAAATTTGATCAGTGTTTTACCAAATGAGTTGAATTCAGAGCCTGAAAAAACTCTCCTCTTTGCATATGTAAGATTGTTTCCCTGTAAGTTACATATTCCTTCACTGTTATAAACAGAACAAGCGATGTTTCCTCCTCTCAGCGACAGAGCAGTATAAATGCCCAACATTAAATTAACAGCACCCATGTTTGTCACAGTAAGGTCACAATAAAATCAAAAAGTCTTTTGTAAAAAAAATCGTGAACCAGTACTGAGGTTTGGCTCTTTCATGTGTTTTTGGGAAACAGTGGTACAGAGGAAGAAGCCACGTGAGGATGTCCTGTCAGCAGGATAAATTCTTCTTATGTTCATTTTCATCTCTTCAGGGAAATCGGTGATAGTTAAAAAAGATAAAACTAACCCGCTTTATTTTTTTTTAAATAACTAATTTAACCCTCATTCGTTTACACTGTCCTGTTTTCTCTCTATTCTCACTTCCTGCAGTGTTCCTCAGACTGTGGTCAAGGCGTCCGCAGACGGGTGGTGTCGTGCACAAACCCTCAGGGTCTGTGTGATCCTCTGTCCCAGCCCACTCAAGAGGAGCCCTGTGAGGACCACTCCAGATGTTATGAATGGAAGACTGGAGACTGGTCCAAGGTACAGATGTTTCCAAACCCCATGGCTCATGTACAGTATGGTTCGGACAGAGTTGGATGAGGAGAGGATTAGTTATCGTTTCCATGAAAACTCATTCATTCACTCATTCATTCTCTAATTTGGGAAACAAACAAGTCATGAGCGTGATTCATTTCTTGCAATATTTAGGCAGGATATAATCTTCCTATAAAACACTGTTGGATTCTGTTCCTATCGGCTTCAGCTACAGGACGACGATCAGACAGGTTGTTAAAACACCAGCAGTTTATCACGATTATACGAACAGTACAGTTGGTACAGTAGGTGAAAGTTGCAGGAGCTGTGATGGACAGTTTGGGTAATAATTTGAATAATATTTGCTTTGTTTGGCTAAGCTGCAGGTTTGTTTCCAACCTGTCTGATAATATTCACCATCAGAGTTATTGTAGAGATTTGAGTTTGACACATGCCAACCAGCCATCCACCCCCCCCACCCCCCCGATTAACAAGCAAAATTATTTAATTTATTAGAATATAAAAAGTACACTAGGTTTTTAATGATTTCTTTTTGTATTTATTCAATAAGAATGTAATTATGACTGAGAAGAAGATGTCTCACTAGGTTTTGTATGAACTAAAGAAACACTCACTGGTGGTTGGACAGTAGTGTTAGAGTGGAGCTTCTTCCCTCACAAACTATCTGTGATAAGTGAGAGGAGTCTCTCTCTCCACTGACTGAGGTCGGTGCCATCAGAGAGGGACAGGACAACTAACGCTTTGCCGTGCGCTGCGTCTTCTTCAGAGTCAAACAACAGTGGCAAAGATTTGATAAGATCTAAATAACCTCCTCCAGGTAGAGACCAGTCTCTTATTGGTCAACAGGGGTGGGAGGATATCCGTCTGTGGGGCCAATGTCACTCGAAAGCGACGCTCAGCAGCGAGCTAAGATGAGAAGCTGCAGCTGATGTTTTCTACACTGCTTTGCTAACGAGCTCAGTGAACCTGTGCATCTTTCCGACCTCAGTGTCTGAACTCGGTCAGTCACCTCCGCCCCCAATGAAGCTCCGCTTCGAGCTCAGCCAGCGGGCCACAGCAGGACCGCACCTCTGCGGAGGTGTGTATTTATGACCTCATAACATTTCATAAGATTCAGAAGCAGCAGCAGTAATGATAATAAAACGCATGTAGCAGAAAGACTGTGGCTGGACTGACACCTGCCATTGACTCCCATGTCTTCTTGCGTTGAATAAGAGAAATCAGATTTTCTTTACTCCAGTTTATGTGACTATGTTAAGATACAATCTGTAGTCTTTACACCTACAGTATTCAATTCTGGCAGGCACTTATGGTATTCCAAAGCCTTTAGTTATCTAAATACCTAAAGACTGTAAGTGGTTGAGAGTCCTGCTCCACTGAGCATCAGCTCTGCGTAACTCAGTTATTTATTCTGCCAATTCGAGAATTCTTTTCTTAGTATCAGTTTCAGCTGCCAAAAGACTTTATAAACTGAAACCAGCCTGATGACTGGTCCAGATGTTCTTGCTCTTTACTCACAGAATCCCTCTGTAGCGCTGAAAAGTAACGATTCCTCAGGCAAACAGGGAAACGACCTTCCACTCAGCAGTCGTGAAAGAACATCTTCCAACGGGGCATCATCTAAGTATAAATGAAGGAATCTCTGTCTTTTTTGTCTTTTAATTTTCTCCATAACCGCTCATTCAATCGACTTCAAACTTGGTGGTTGTGTTGCTGAGGACGCAAGGAAGTGCAGCTTTGACTGTGAAGTTGTTTGGATGAGCAGTTGTCAGGAGATATAAAAACAGAAGCATTTAATGACAGTTGTTGAGACGCATCCACGTAACCAGGGTCATTTATTACAGCAATGGCGCAGAGATGGCTGCGCCTGGTTAAAGCTACAAGCTGCAGCTGCAAAAGCTGCACAGGATCATCTGAAGTGTGTTTTAGACAGAAACTGGAAACAGCTTCTCACAGCAGCTCTGCACAGAGCAGAAGCAAAAGCATACCAGAGTACTTTGTTTAAGACGCAGCAACAACAAGACAGCACCGGACTGTTTACTTTTTGTCCCCGCCTGATATACAGAAATATACAACAGGTGGGACAGGTAATGTATGCAACACTGCTGTCATGGTAACGTAACGTTACCCCACGCATCATCTAACACTGTTATTCAGCCACTGTGTATTTTCTGTCTTTACTGGTCATGTATGAGCCTAAACTCACTCTAGTTCCTAATATTTTCCTTGCTGATGCAAAAATACATTTAGCAGTGATTTTCTTTAATGCATATGACTCCACAGATGAAATGAAGCCAATGTCAGGCACATTTTAAGGTTGAAGTCAAGTTCTTCAGTAAAATCACTGATTCTCCAGTTCAGGGAAAGGGATGCTATGACACATAGTGATTAAATGAATCTAGCCACTTTATTAGGTACACCTAGATAAAACTAACACAGTGTAATATAACAGGCCTGCAGTAAATCCTCCTGAATGAGGATCATAATGTTCAGTTTTTATTGAATCTGTTTCAGAGGATGTTGATTTATTTTAATGGTCGTTTTGGAGGCAGTAATTTATGAAGCTGTTGACCTGTACTGGGTTATACTGAGAGGTGTGCCTAATATTTTGTCAATCTTAATTCATATAAATGAGACGGACAAAATATTATGCAAGTGAGTGTATGTGTCACAGCAATTCTTTTGAATGATTATTATTATTATTATCATAACACTGCAGTGACATGGAAATGAGATGATGATGATGAAAAGATAAATTAAATCTTTATTAATTACATAACAAGCAGGTTTTGAACAGGCACTAGTTGGAGCTAATGGGGCTGTATGCTATGGAATGTGCTGAATGAGTTCATTTATAATATTAAACATCCAAGCACATCTCTCAGTAGATTCAAACATGTGATAATCAGTTCCAGGATCAGTTGTTTGACCCTCAGCCTCCCCTGTCCATCAGACTGCTGTGGTTCCAGTTGTGCTGCTCTTCATCATCACTTCTTTGCGTCTGTCCAACAGCTAAACTCATCCGAGCGTGTAATCACAGTCTAATCACTTATGTTGATTCAGTTGCGTCAGTTCACTAATAGAAACCGTTTGATGAAATCCTCATGGCTGTTCGCTTCCACTTCTTAAACAGAAATCCTTTAATTATACAAAATTACAAGTGACTCAGACTGTGGCTGTTACAATATATCCTGTTCAAGCTCCACACACAGTGGAAATACCATTAAACATTTCTGAGCAGGTGTGTGTGTGTGTGCGTGCATGCGTGTGTGTATGTGTGTGTGAGAAAGTCATTAAATTGAAATAATGAAATGCGTAAGGTGCATTTACATTTACACAGTTTTCCTTCAGACATGAGGCCACACCTACAGTAGAACAATTTGGCTGCCAATTAAGAAAATATTCAGATTGTAGGTTAATGTAGTGAATTGGTGGTCAAAGTGTGTGTGAAAACTCAACCATGAAAATGAAAGTTACGGGTGTTTTAAAGCTTCAGATGAAAATGAAGCCAGCAGATACATCCTCTCTCCAGCTGATCACGTTGCATCAGTGTCAGGAGCCGCAGCCTCCCAGTTAAACTTCAGCTCATATATCAATAATTAAAGTTGATCAAGTTAATAGTTTTGAACCAGGAGCTTTAACATGTGGATCAAGAAGCTTTTGATAAATAAGTTGTAGCAGCTCTGCCTCCTATTTAAATTTGTCAGCTACATATTTAGACATTCCTAACAGCTACATGCACAAATTGACAGATGAACACACAAAATGTATTTTAATGATGTACGCACAAGTGTGCTGAGTGAAGGTGCAGTAATGATACAGTACACTACATCTCTTCCTGCTCTCGGAACAAGCCAGTGAGACGGATAGAGCACAAGGCACACAGCCGTTTTATTTTTTTTAATGGTTGCAAGGATGACTGTTCGCTCCGTGCACCAGATAAAAATGATTAAAGAAACAGCTTCATGCTTCAGTTTCCTCCTGGGACCAACCCACCGTGGCCTGACATCTATATACACAGAGTCTGTGATATCAAACCGCTGTTCAGGGTGCACAGAGAATCGTTACGTGGTGTCATCTCTGTCTTTATCAGGGACAGTAGACCCTGTGCTCCCTTTTCTATGATATTTCATCAGCAGTAAGAACACGAATGTCTCATCCACACATGGGCTGTGTGCCAATTCTGATTTAGTGGCCACAGAAATTAGAATCTCATCTCTCTCTCAACTCATTCATACGAGTGCAGTCAGCCAGAGGTAGACAATCACGGCAGGGAAGCCGTTAGACTGCACCATCCTTCCCCCGGCTGGAAAGAGATTTCTATTTTGTTTACAGGTGCTTTCATTGGAACAAGTTGGCTGCCATGTTTGTATATATGATTCGGTGCAGCTTCATTTTACACGAGCAAAGTTTTCAACAACGTTAGCTGTGTAACAAGGTTATGAGGAAAAGGGCTTTCCCAACAGTGGCAGGTGTAGACTCAGTAATTGCCTGTATGTAGACTTGCTAATGCAAATGCAAACCTCCTTCCACCTTCCATATGTCTGAAGGTTTAGAAAACATTGTAAAAAAAAAAAAAAAAAATAAGAATGGTAATAATTTACATTTCTTCATGCAGTTGTATTGTGGCCAGCCAGGGTCTTTCTGTGTGCAGTTTGCATGTCCTACCTGCTCCAGTTTACAGGTTAGGGTAACTGATGACCCCAAATCTTTCTCTGTGTTCAGCCCTGTGATAGACTGGTGACCTGTCTAGTCTATCTCATTTCTTCCACTTGTACAAAAACAGAGGTAAAAATGATGATTTGTGGTTTCAGGGGGATTTACAGGCACATCCAAATTGAGATGGGATGAAAACCATCTGTGTTGACTTACAACCCCCAACTGACACCTTTCAACCTTTCGTCTGCTGTTTCAGTGTTCTTCATCCTGTGGGAAGGGCCTGCAGTCTCGAGTGGTCCAGTGTATGCACAAAGTGACTGGTCGTCACGGTAACGACTGCCCAGTGACACTGAGACCACCGACCTACCGACCCTGTCACCATGGGGCCTGCAACGAGAAAATCAATGTGAACACCATCACATCCCCCAGGCTAGGTGAGACCCTCGTACCAACTCAGGCTTACAGGTTTAAAGGTTAAACATCCCTTACTACAGCTCATAACCGAAGACCCCTGAGCCAACAGAGCATTCAGCAGCTACAGCTCTCATGGGGTTTTGAATTCACCTCCCAGGTCCATCTGAAAATAACAGTAACATCAGTGGAGGCTGCTGTGTAGCCTTCTCTTCCTCTCAAAGCTTCGCCCACTAACACTCTGGAAGGTTGCCGGTGCTCTGTGCAAACGGAAGGACATCATCTCTTTCAACTCTGAAGATTCTGTCGAGGGGCACTCGCCAGTACCGTTTGGAAAGGTGAAAGGTCATCAGCAAGGCTGCGTTTCTCAAGCGCTCAATCAACCCTCGGCGTAGCGTAGAGATAGAGAATTCAGCTTTGAAAATTAGACACAAAAAATCCCTCTTTCTTCGGAACCAGCACGACAGGGCTGCAGCACTCGCTGCGAGAAGGCTCAGCGACTCCTGTTGTCAGTATGGGGCGGGTCGTCCACTAATCAGAAGATATGTGGCTCGATCTGCGGCTCCTCCAGTCCACATGTCAAAGTGTCCTCGGGCAAGATACTGAACCTCAAATTGCTCCTGACGTATCATCGGTGTGTGTGGATGTGTGTGCATGGTAGAAAAGTGCTATATGTGTAGGGAAACATTTTGAGTGCTATATGGAAATGAGAGCATCTCCTCTACCTCTAGCTATAGTGAACGGCTGGAAGTCAGCAGGTGGTATCCCCGATGAGCTGCTGTCCCTGTGACAGCAGGTAAATCTTATGTTTAATGAGGTGTGTACAGCTTGGCTCTAGGTGAAGAGCTCTTCCTCTGGCACTGATCTGCTGTGAGATGACTAAGATCTGTGAACACTGCAGCCTCAGTTTAAGAGGGAAAGTACAGCTCATTAAGCTCCTTCCTCATCAACAGCTTTGCTTGGATTTTGTACACATAGCAATGGAAGTGCAGACCATGACAACATATGATGTAGAGGATGAATAGAGGAGGACCGAGTACCAAAACCTGGGAGACGCCCTGGGACAGAGGAGCAGTGGAGGAAGTGCAGTTGTTGGTGTCTGTAAGTGTATGACCTGAGCCAGGAGAGGGCAGTACCGGTGATGTTGAGGGAGGATTCAAGGCAGGAGAAGAGAATGGTGTGGTTGAGCGTACCAAAAGTTGCAGAGAGGTTGAGGAGGGGGTGAGTGAGGTGGTCAGGTTGCTAGATGGTCTCAATTTTTTTAAACAAGACTCGGTCAAAACCTTGTACATGGTTAGACCGCGTGGTACGAACGATGGGCAGCCAGGAAGGTTTCAGTCAGTTCTGCTTCTTTGGGATTTTGTTCTTTGATCCCGCTGGGACACTCAGGGTTATACTCCATGATGATTCAGTGATTTGATGAAGAGCCTTCTCATCATAAGGCCGCTGACAGACACAAGCAATTATATTGCAGGTGATTAGACAGTGTCCCTGCCCTCACCCTCACTCCATGGCAGCACACTGGGGCTTTATCACCCAAAGAACCTCATCAGACTGGAATGTTGTCCTCCATTATCCAACAGCAACAGATCAGCAACAGCCTTCTCTTAAATAGTTGGGATGTCAGGCGGGTCTGTTGTAGGCTCTGTCGACGGGGGCCGGGGCGGCTGCTGCACTTTCCAACAGCTGACAGTCCTGCTGCACCTCCTACTGGAGCTGGGCACTCCTCTCCTCCTGTTGCTACATCAGACATTGCAGAAGGCTGGGCGAGCCATACTTCCATACTCATGAGGTCGACTGCTCCACCCTGCTGGTCAAAGACATCTCCGACCTCTTCACACTTAAAGCCTGTTGTTTCTGGTGGACATGTTCTTCACTGCTTCCTACCGGCCTGAAACCCTCCTGCTGCTGCCAAACGTGGGGAAAGCTGTGCAGAGTGACCTGGAAGAGGTTCAGGACGCAGACCAGAGTCCACAAAAGGGATTTGGTTACGAGTGCCACCATGATATAAAAAATACTTAAGAAATAAGAAATAAGAAATTAAAAAAAAAAACAGTTGACTTTATTTAATTACAGAAAACGCAACTCACAGCAACATAACACTACTGTATATAATAATAATGCTAAACACAAACAAACCCAGGATGGTGTGGAAGGTAATTACAAATTACAAACAACATATTTCATTGTTTGGTTTGGAGGACTTAATAATTAATGTGGCACGTCGCCTGTGAGTCCTGACCCCGCTGACTCTCTCCTGTCCCCCCTCCCCAGCTGCTCTGACCTACAAATGCATGGGGGACCAGTGGACGGTGTACTGTCGTGTGATCCGGGAGAAGAACCTCTGTCAGGACATGAGGTGGTACCAGCGCTGCTGTGAAACCTGTAGGGACTTTTATGCCAAGAAAATACTGCACAAGAGCTAATGACCAAATCAAATCTACTTTCCTCCGAATAGCGCTCCATTTTGTAAATGTTTTTAATATTGTTAAATAAGAAAACAATTTCTATTATTGATGGAACTTTTTGTATTTAAAAAAAAGAAAATGGCAAGTACACATAAGTGTACATTTGAAATGGGCTCATAAGCTTCTAGTTTTGATGAAGACTTGAAAATGTCCAATATTTCTTTTGCTGTACACCAAAACAAAAAAAAGTGGAGGAGCCTTTGGAAAGCCAGTCCAGGTGGCTTTATTGCACAGAATGGTTGAAAATAAGTGCTTGATTTTTGAAGTATACTTTTTCTGGCAGGTCTATCAGATAACATGGGAGTTAGCCAGAGCTTTCCCCTCCCCTCTCTTCTTTAATTATGCTCTCCTATGTATTGTTTTACCTGTTGTACTGTATTATAGCTAAGTGTTGCAATTTCAAATAACTAGTACATAAGTTTATATATAGGTAAACTTATGATACTTAAGTATTAATTAAGTATACTGTAATTCTGTAGGAGCCATGGAAATATACTGTAGGATTACAGTGAATCAACCCAGCTAATGATAGGAGACCCACTGATCCGCTGGCCTGTTTGAGGGCCATGGATAGCCCATGTAGCAGAACATGGCGTATGGTGCTTGGTGGTGTTTTATTTTTCTTTCAGTTACAGTCCAGCTGATGGATTTAACCATTTCTTGCCAACAATGTTACTCTGTTTACCACTTAGATCAACTGTGCACCTCAGTGCTATCATTTTCTTTTTCCCCGTACTAGTTGTTTGGCTTGTAAGTAGGTGGGGTTCATTGGCTGTTTCAGTGCTGGTCATCCTGAGTGGGTGTGGTTTAGCTTGCTAAACCATGAACACGTGGGTTTCCACTGCGGCCTCACAGCAGGGAGGTCGGAGCAGTCGCATTAGACAATCCAACTTCATTTGAAGTGAACCGAGGCCTTGAAAGACGAACTCTTATGACATCGCTGGTGCACACAAAACACAAAGTTCATGTCAACAATTACACAAACAAATCAAATCTAAACCTTTAAATTCTTGGCTGTTTTTTTTTTCTGGCAGTGAGATTATTTTGGCCACGTTACATTTCACCATCATATCTGACAGAGACCCCATTTACACCTTTCATTTCAAGTGTCTCGTATCTGCATAAAATCCAGACATTATTTGAAACACTTTTATACTTAGGCACATATATGGATCTCCATTGGCCAGATCACCACTCTGATTAAAACTGGTCTTGGGTTTGTAGGCTACTTGCAAGTCAGGGTCACCTCTGCTCCAGTCCAGGGGACTGGAAGCTGTTTGGTGACTGACAAAAACATCAGAGGAAGAAGAACTTCTGCACTTTAGCAGTTTACTGGCAAAAATAACATTCAAGCTTGCTAACAACTATCCACCAATTAACACAAGCATTAGGATGACTCGTTTTATCATCTTGTCAGCCTTAATTCATTCATCTCCCTCACCCATACATGTCACTGCTCTCTCACACTAACACTTGCTTTTTCTCCTGCGATATACATTTACCCCACAGTCCACCTGCAGTATTACAGCTGGTAATGATAACATGGGGCTCTGTATAGGTAGTTACTTTCCCTTGGAAGTCAGTGTGATTGATGTCAAATCATTGATTATTATTGAATTCCCAGTTCCCAGTTCACATGCACTGTGTACAGACATTTCCTTCTGCCTGTGCAAATGAGAGAGATGAATCAGATCCTCATATTAAATCTACCTGGAGGTGGTCACACGTTGAGGCAGGTTCTCAGGCAGGTGTAAATGACATCTGCACAGTGTGACCGCAGCCTCAAAGAGCAGCTTATCAGTAGCTGTTTATCTTTTTTTTTTTTTTTTATTAATAACCTCTCACCTTGTCACTAATTTGGTTTGGCTCATTGGCTTAGGCACAGTCTCAGAGCTTTTAGATTTGCATGTAGTGCAGATGCAGATGCACATCATAATAAAATGGGCGATTCCTACCAGTTCTTTGTTAAATGAGAAATGCTACGAAGGCCATCAGCAGCAGGAACTACTTATTGCACCTGCAGGGTCTAGTTTTTGATGCTCCTTATTCAGATGCTAATTGGCCTTTGGTGTTTGTCACCATGTTTGTTGACAGATACACCAGCTCTGCCTGCTCTATTTGCATATTGAGATCTGATCAGATTACAGACAGAGTAAAGATAAGAAGAACACTTATTTGCAGCATGTGTAAATACAGAGGCCCATGATAAGATGACATTATTCACATATAGATTCAGGTCACCTGTTCATACCAGGTGGAAATAGGGTCTGAGAGCAAGAGCTTCTTCATTTTTCACTGCTTTAAATGCTGTTTTTAGAAGCTTTCCCAGCTGACAGTAAATGTTGGGAGGAAAACTGCTTATTATCTTTAAGACATTCAATATTAATATCAACATTAAATATGTCTCACCAGCAGCTGCTGTTCAAAAATATCATCATTGCCTTATCAGCCCTTTTCAAATAGTAATGGAGCTCACATTCATCTGTGTGTGCGTGTGTGTGTGTATGTATGTATGTGTATGTGTATGTGTGTGTCTCTGTGTGTGTCTGTCTGTGTGTGTGTGTGTGTGTGTGTGTGTGTGTGTGTTAGTTAACACAAAAGGCCTCAGTCTTCTCCAAGGGGTTGAATGGTGCTATCTTATGACCTGTTTCACTATTGTGGAATTCAGCTTATTGTCAATGATGGTCCTGTTGTCATTGTTAACAGTTATCTGTTTTGTATGTTGTAGGGTTATTTAACAACATTGGCTTTTATTGATGAGTTTTTTTTTTTTTTTTGGCTGATATAGTGAGAATATGCTTAATTATTCCTGTACTGTACTTTTTTAGTTGCAGTATGTTTGGTACATAAACTGCCACTACATGTATTTTATGGTGCTGATTTGGAAGTGAGTAAATAATCTGTTTATACAGGGATTTAACCATTTGTCCTGTGTTGTTCTGTGTAGTCACTATATTTTGTACTGTCATCCAC